>NC_069801.1:14549115-14853311 GCF_027406575.1 Nycticebus coucang | reverse complement strand
GCACCCAAATAGAAATGTATGTATGGTGAAGGTAGTTATTTTATAGTGGTAAGATTATAAATTAATTTTTCAAAATTGTATTGCCTCCAATTTAAAGATGGAAGAACAAATAATTCTTCTGTTACAGCCAAAGTGTTACATTGGAGCAAATCAATGGGAAAAGCATCAGGGATGAGGTTCAGAAAGGGGATCTATTAAAAATAACTCAAATGGCAGTGCCTGTGGCTCAGTGAGTAGGGCACCCGCCCCGTATACCGAGGCTGGCAGGTTCGAACCCAGCCCTGGCCAAACTGCAATAAAAAAAAGTAGACAGGCGTTGTGGCAGGTGCCCGTAGTCCCAGCTACTCAGGAGGCTGAGGCAAGAGAATCACCTAAGCCCAAGAGCTGGAGGTTGCTGTGAGCCGTAATGCTACTGCACTCTACGAAAACAAAGTGAGACTCTGTCTCTAATAATAAATAAATGAATGAATGAATGAATAAAAATAACCCCAAAATAGTCAAATTTCATGGAAATTCTAACTTTTGGGCAGAAAACAAAACTAGAAAGGGGGCTGAAAACAAAAACAGGAAGCTTTTTTAGAGGTCAGCATATCCTAGTCATTAGGGATTTGGTATTGCTATTTTTCAAGCATCAGAGCAAAACCAAGATCATTTTAAATTTAAAAAGGAAAAATTCTCCCCTAATCAGAGAAAGGCCGCAAACCAAACTATCTTCCTATTTGTCCCTATACTCCAACATTTGACCATCTATATACAAAAATTTCGCATTGCTTTAGAGACATTTTATTCAGTCCTCCCCCCACCCCAAAAGACACGTGCTTTTACCCAATCCTGAAGTATTTAAAATATTCATAAAAAGAGGGATTACTGACTACATTTTAAGACATTGTTATTCTGGAGCATTTGTTAACTTGAACTATTCGACCTTCTCTAAAACAATAAACAATAATATCAAGATTATAGCTAAAAGGAAAGAGATGTCTGTCTTGTCACCTTCCACTTGAACAAAGGTGAGGAAAGGTGAGGGTCACAGACGACCTGGACTGCCACCCTTCCGGGGGACAGAGCTTCTGTGCTGGCCTCAAGGCCCCTTCTAATGCTTCTAGGAGGCTGACGTTCTAGCACGTTGAGCTGCAAATGGAGACCCAGCACAGAGCCCGCGCCAGAATCCTCTGGCGTCTTGTCCCAGGGAAGCAGGGCTCACACGCGCCAACATAGGCAATTCTGTAGGGTTCAGAGCTGGGCCTGCCTTCAGGAACCTGCCTGGCTGGTCCAACCTTAATTAAGCTTTGCCCTTTTGAAAACCAAATTGCTTTTTGAAGTGTAAGGTCCCCTAATCATTTCCTGTTCTGCCCGGAATCAGCCCGCAGAGCCCGATTGCACCCTCTGGGAGACTGCTGTGCGCAGCCAGGTGGAACCGCACCGCTCATCCAGCAGCCCAGGACCGCGCCCCCCGGCCGGCGGCAGTTGGGGGCACAGCGCCATCTAGTGGACCAAAGCGAAAAGCCCACATTGCTGTTTTTTTTGTTTGTTTTTTTAAACTGGTGGAATGCCTTTGAAGTGGATGTCCTGCTTTGATACCCAAGGAGCTGGAGGCCCAAGCAAACCCAGAGAAGAAAATGCACTTTCAGAATGTCAGCCAGCTAGTGGCGGCACTGAGGCTACGGAACCTCACCGTTTGAGACGCAGTTCAGCATTCTTGGCATTATACCAGGGTAAGGAAACCAGAACGTGAAAAGCTAATTTCGGTTGAGTGGCACTTCAGAGCTCTGTTGAGGTGGAGGTGAGCATATGCTGAGGCTGATGTCTAAAGCGAAGGTGTCAGTTATTTACTGTTCTGTATGATGCCTTGGCGGGACTCTCCTGAGGGTGACACGGGGCCAGAGCAAATTCAACAGTCTACCCTACCCCTCCCACCCTAATCTGCCCTGAAACTCAGCCCCAGATGAGACTGCGTAAATGACACTGGATTGGGGAGTCATTGAGGACCACTTGTGTCTGCAAGGGGGAGAAGGGAACAAGGGTTTGAAGGCTGCCAGCTCCAACCCTTCCTCTCTTCCCTCCTCTCCTAAGGATAAAGTTTGAGCCTCAGTCCTCAGTACCACCTGTGTCTCTCACTTCTTAAAAACTCCTGCAACTCTAGGTCCTAGTCCCCAGATACCAAGCAGAAAGCACCCTCCTTTTCTTCTCTCAAGAGTCTCTCTGACCCATATTAAATCAGACTGCTGCTAGGAATTGCCCAGTGCCTGGGCTTCTCAGCCCATCTACAGCCAAAAGGTATATCCACTGACTAGACCGTTGCCCATGACTGTGAAGGGAACATGCACACTGCATTATTCAGTGTCAGTGTGAGGGGTGGAGGGAAAGGTTAAAGTCAATGCCTAACTTCCATCTTTCAAAGTAAAATCCTAAATGTTGGCTTGAAACATATGGCCATGCTTTGGGATAAATCTTAGTTTGTCCTGCATATTCAAAAAGCAAAAGGATTTCTTAGCTGCATTCTCTTCCTTCAGACCCTGGGCCTTGCCTTGAGTCCTGGACGGTCATCCCAGCAGGAAGGATGAACCCATCTTCCCCTAAACTGAAGATCGAAGATCGCTGGCCGAGTCTTAGCTATAATGTGAGTATGATGGGTGTGCTGTTAACCTTTAAACCGACTCCTTTGATTTCATTTTTCTTTTAAAGATAAATAGAGTAAGGGAAACTTTTAATGCCCTCTTTGTTTTTCTATCCCAAGGAATCTGACTCAGGGACTTTTGTGGACTGGAATGTTCTGAACTGGCCACGCCTTGACAAAACCTTGGGTGCCCAGGGCACTGGCTGAGTCACGGAGCGGTATGACGTGGCATGGCTTGCCCTGTGATCCAGCGAAAATGTTCTCTAGGTTCTCGAGATGACAGACCCTGGTGCCAGGGAGCCCCAGACAGAAAGCCTACCCCTTGCCAGTCCTGCTACCCTGCTTCTATCGCCTCTCCTGGCTCACCGGCCTGCTGTCCAAAACTCATCCTCCAACGTGCTTGGTTAAAACTGGGCTTTGTTGCAGTGTGCAGGAGTCTGCTGAGATGTAGACACACAGACAGCTCTGCTTTCCAAGCCAGCACGTCCCTAGAAAAGGAGCTGTAAAGAATTCTCATGGGGGGCGGTGCCTGTGGCTCAGTGAGTAGGGCACCGGCCCCATATGCCAAGGGTGGTGGGTTCAAACCCAGCCCCGGCCAAACTGCAACAAAAAAAATAGCCGGGCATTGTGGCGGGTGCCTGTAGTCCCAGCTGCTCCGGAGGCTGAGGCAAGAGAATCGCGTAAGCCCAAGAGTTAGAGGTTGCTGTGAGCCGTGTGACGCCACGGCACTCTACCGAGGGCCATAAAATGAGACTCTGTCTTTACAAAAAAGGAAAAAAAAAAAGAATTCTCATGGGGCAGACCATGTTTCTGCCAGGAACACGGGTCTAGTTGGGGTGCACATCTAACCAGCGACTCGGCACCAAATGTGTTGTGGCCACATCCCCAGCACAGCCTACAAACCTCTGTGACCATTTTTCAGAGACACCCTCTGATGAGCTTTTTGCTCTTGACTCTGGCAGGCCCTGTGCTGGTTCCTGTGCTGAGCTGTCCCTCCCCAGCACCTTTCTCCTCCTGGCCTTGATTTTGAGGCCATTAGCCCTCTTGTTCTGTGCTAGCTGCCTCTTTTTTCTTCATTGAATTCCTTTAACTAAAAGACTTGTGAACATCGCTTATTTTCATATTCCTTCCTAACCCCTAGCTGCCACCTTTCCATATACCCTGGGATAAGCAGCCTCACCATCCCCCGCCACCCATCGTCCTAAGAGCATCTCCCCACATTAGTGAACTGAAGAGGAGCCCGTACATAGTATAACACTTATGGATCAAAATTCTCAGTCAGCCTGAATATGCCTTACATCCCCTGTGCCTCAAGGGGAAAGGGTAACGAGTTGGGCCTTCATTTTTCCCAAAAGATATTTATTGAGTTCTTTCTATGTGCCAGGCACTTTGCAAGGCACTCAGGATATAGCTATGAACAAAACAGATAAAAAAATTCCTGTTTCCATGGTGCTCTAGAAGGGGAGGATAAACCATTTGTCTGATGAGTGGAAAGAGCATTGGCTTGGAAATGAAGAAGTCTGAGGAGCTAGTCTGGATGCTTCCACCAACCAGCGAAGCCACTTCTCCCTCTCTGATGCAATCTGCTCCTCTGGAGAATGAAAAGAGGGGCCTTGGCCACATGTGAGGAGTCTCAACTGTGACCATTTAAGGGTGCTTTGATTTGTGACTCTCCGCCAGGAGAGTAGAGCTCCCTTACCTCTCCTTAAGTGGAACATTCAAGCCAGCTCCCCTCTCTGCCCTTGCTTGTCTTCTCTGCTTTGATTATTCTTTGGTCTTAAGAAGGAAAGAAGAGAGAACACTTCTCCATCAGGTCAACCTGCCTGCCTTCTGCTCCTCTCTCTTGCCCCCCACCCTCCCTTCCCCATTTCCATGTGGTCACAGACATTTTTCAAGAACAGTTAAATGATCCCTTCTTCAAAGATGGTTTTTGCGGGTGGAATGCCTCTTTGGAGTCACTGTGATGCCTTCGGGGGGCATCTGTCCCCTTCAGCAGGCCCAAGGAAGCAGCGGACAGATCCCAGGGAGGGATTTAGTACAGTTGGTGCAATAGAACCACTGGAAACCAATTAACAGGCTGAAAACCAGAGTAAGGACGGTGGCCAAAGAACAGGCACCCCGTGGTAAACAATTACCAGTATGGGCAGGGACGGCAATGTAGGTCAGCTCTCAGCCAGGAAATAGTTCTACAAGCGCAAAACGTGAATCCCTTCCAGAGCAGAATCTAGGTAAAGGTTTTTTTTCCCTCTTTCTCTCTCTATTTCCGTGGATGACCACCTGGTTGCCTTGCAACTCCTCTTGGTTTCTGAGACAGCTGGTCTTGGCATCTACCTCCTCTCCAAAAAAAAAGAAAAAAAAAAACCAAAACAATAAAACAGAAAAGGCTCAGAGGCCTTCTACCTTGACCTTCTGGTTGAAGAGCACAAGAGAAGAGGCTAGTTCCTGCCTTGTACACTAAAGGTCTGGACCTCAGATAGTGTACCAGTATCAAATGCCATATTTTTTGAGGACACTGGGTATTTTTTGGCCCGGGTGTGGTAGATTATTTTTTGTTTATGTTTTCAGAGTACATCTTTCGGGATCTATGGTGCTTATAAAGAGTATCCCAGGTTTAGATGAATATCCAGGCAATCTGAAGTTCAGATCAACATCCAGGCTTTAACAATTATTCTGTCAGGGGTTGGGTCAAACAGAAACAGGAGGCTTTGGGGTTCAGATTGAATTGGTTATGCAATCGAGTCCCCCCAGCCTTTCGTGCTGGGGTCTAGAGGCTCAGGTTGAGACAAGGCTCTTATAGTGTACAAAGTATTCCTGTGTTTATTCTCTACCTGTCCCCTGAACAGTTTTGGAAAGTGGACAGTGGATAATATCTCTGCTTTGTAGATAAGAAAATTGAGGTTCAAAAAGGCTATAAGAGCTTCTAGGTGACTGGAGTCATAGCCTGGGGTAAGATCCGGTAAGGCAGCCAGGAGTCCGTTCCCCCACCCCCATGCCATGGTATGTTTGGGTTGTCTTTGAGAGAGCTCTGGTCACACAGGTGGCTGTACTCATGGAAACGTATTTCTGGTATCTTCTTGTTAATCTTATTCTAAGAAACGCTTTGGATTGAGTAGCAACTCGTAGTAGGTTGGTCTTGGTGCATTGCTTGGCAGAAGTGTTTGGCCTACTGGAGGCCCTGGCTATACCTTCCCTCAGAGGCCAGAGTCACAGAACCCTGACAGGTGTTTTTCTATGTGGTTCCTGACTTGGCTTCAACAAGACCAGAGAGGAAACTGCATCTCCTAAATACCCATGGCTCCCCCAGGGAAGTGACAGTAACCGTTTCTCAGGCCTTCAGAGGTTCTGTTCTCTGGTCCTCACTCTGGTGCATTTTTTACCCCAAGGCTGCCAAGGGACATGCTTTGGCCTCTGGATTATATGGGGATATTGACCAAACCCAAAGAACCTCTTTTCTCAGGCCCTGGGTGGCGCTATTCTTTGCCATGTGGGCCCAACAACAGTTGGACTTGCCATTGGCCTTTTCATTAAAACAACAACAAAGGACTATCATCTTCAACTTAGCAGCCCAAACCTCCGTCCGTGAAAAACACCTGCTAGCAGCTAGTCATTTTAAGAAATATGGCATTTCTTAAAATGGTACATGAGAAAATTTGCAAAAGCAGTTGTCTGGAATCCCTGTGGTCTTGGTTAAGTTTGCCAGCTGAGTTGCCTTCCCACGGGAATAACATTAGAGTCCTGTTTTGACTTATTTCTAACCAGTTGGACTAGTTGTGCCTCACGCTGCCCCTCACTCCCCAAATATTGTTTCATGCAGAAAACGGCCTGGCATGAAACAGCCTCCAAGACGCTCTCTTGAGCCTCATTACAGAGGGGTAAACGTTAGGGGTGAAGGGATTCACTGCGTGCCTGTAGGAGCTTAATGTCTTTTTTAAATCAGGAATTGAGAAGCGTGACTAATGACCACAATGAGCCACAGACCATCTCATTAAATGTTAGAGCCACTTCCTAGGTCGGGGAGAAGTGAAAATCCTCAAAGAAAGGCCACCTCATCAATGAATGAAAATGTTTTTAGATGTGGTAAATGTTCAACAGATATGTCTAATAGACAAAGAGCGTGTACCAGAGGCTTTCAAACCACCCCCAGCCCATACTGCAGATTTCTGGTGGGAGGCGGAAGGTTGAGAGAGGTGAGGAGGGAGAGGCTTCTCTCCGTGATGTATTCTGTTAGCGAGGAGCGGCTGGCTTGCGATTGCAGGGTTCACTTGATTCTCAACTGTTTCTCTTTTCTTTGCAAGGACCCTTCTGGCATGCTGGTATTGTTTACTCCTCTAAAGCCAACACTAGGCTTGTTGTGTGGTTAAAAGAGAGAATCCATTGGGCGTGGTGGCACGCACCTGTAGTCTCAGCTACCAGGGAGGCTGAGATTTAGGCAGGAGGATTGCTTGAGCTCAGGAGTTTGAGACCAGCCTGGGCAACACAGTGAAACCCTCATCAACAAACAAACAAACAAATGAAAAAGAGAATCCACAAAAAGCTTCAGTGCCCAGCACACAGCAAGCATTTGGGATACTCGCTGCCTCATAATTATTCATAATATCATCACTGGGGGATGTATCCCTTTTTGTGAATTAAGAAAAAGAGGCAGAGATGGGAAGACCTATTGCCCTTGGCCATTGCAGACAGCCTCGCCTACCCTAAGGCTTATTTTTCATAGGCTGTCCTGACTCCAGTGACAGTGTTGGAGGAAGCCCCGGTGGCACACTGTGGCTGCCGCCCTCCCCACTGTCTTGGCCGTCTGGGGTATGCTAAGACAGTAGCTGACTTACCCAGCAGGGTCGTGAATGCAAAGCTTCGGGCTATTCTGTATCAAGGACCTTATTCCTTGCTTGGGATGAGGCTACACTTAACACTACACCAGCCTAAGCTGGGGCCTCCAAGCTGATCTCCCTGCCTCCCTGAGTGTCCCACCCTCAGCTAACCTTCGTGCAGCCACCAGAGAGCCCTTTCTGAGACCAGCTTCTGATTTGGGCCAAGATACACCCCTGTTTGAAAATCTCTGCTGGTTCCCCTTTGCCTGCAGGTTGAGTCCACACACCTTCATGCAGCTTTCAGGATGCCCTGCAGTCCCCTCATCTAACAATCTCTCAGGAAGGACACGCTGCAATCCCACTGAACTCACCATCCACTGGCATGGTGGCCCTTTCCTGGCATCAGGCTCAGCGCATGCTGTCCACAGCCTAGAAGGCCCTTCTCTAGCAACTTCTCTGCCTGGCAAACTTCTGTTTCATCACTGAAGATTCAGATGCAAGGTGACCCCCTCTGTGGCCTTTCCTGACCTGAGCAGAGAGGGCCTGCTGTTGACACCTATAAGGGCACCTTCACATACCAGCTAAATGATGAGCTCTTGCAGGGCAAGTTGAATCCCCCAGGCCTAGCCAAGAACCTGACGCGTAATGACTTTATAACCTTTGTTGACTGCAGCTCCCTACGTGATGCCCCCTTTTTACATTTTCGGAAGCTCTGAGTTGATGGGTAAGATACAGGGCTTGAACTAAGTGAAAGAATTCCTTTTTTGTCTGTGGCCTAAGAAGTAAAACCCAGCCTGGTGGATGGGAAGCTGGGGTTAGGGAGTTTCTCTTCCCCATCATGAATCACCTCTTCAAACTCAGCTGTGTCCCAGGGTGAAAAGGGACCCTGGGGACTGTTGTTGTCTGTCTCTGTCCTCACATGCTCCTTTGAGCAGGAACCTCCTGCCCGGTGGAGGCCAATATGTTTCCTGTTATTCAATGGCTGGTCTTGCTTCCCTCTGCCCCACCACTTCTGCACGGGGCTTGGGTGTTGCTGAGCAGGGAGGCCTGGCCTTGGAAAACACTCTTTGGGACTTGTCACATGCAGTCACTTTCAGCCTCCTTCAAAGACTTAGTGTGAACATTTATACCAGCAATTGTCCCAGACGTGACAATTGTGTAATTAGTGATCAGGAGATGGTAAACACCATTAAATTGTCTCATTGTTTTTTTTTGTTTGTTTGTTTTTGAGACAGTCTTGCTCTGTCACCGAGGCTAGCATGCAGTGGTGTCAGCCTAGCTCCCTGCAACCTCAGACTCTTGAGCTCAAGTGATCCTCCTGCCTCAACCTCCTGAGTAGTTGGGACCACAGAAACCCACCACCACACCCAGCTAATTTTTCTATTTTTGTAGAGATGGTGTCTCACTCTTGCTCAGGCTAGTCTTGCATGCCTGATCTCAAGTGATCCTTGTGCCTCAGCCACCCAGAGTGCTAGGATTACAGGCGTGAGCCACTGTACCCAGCTACCTCATCATTTTATAACAACAAAATTGAAAGGTAGTAAGGCTCAAATTGAAATGTCCTCAGAGCTCCTTAGCAGGGGTTTTCAGCTGCGGGTGGGGGCAAAGGTATTTCACAAGCACCCACAGGGTTTTTCCTGACACAGATGGGCTGATCCTGGTGCCCTCCCTCACCCAGATTCTAAAATTCTGCTCCTCACCCCCTGCCACCTGCCCTGCTGCTGTCACCCAGCAGGGCTCTGGTGCCACCTTAGCCAAGCCACTCTTCTCTAGGAATTTCCATTTCCTCCTCTATAAAATGGAGGCAAAAGGTGTGCCTGGAAGGAATGTATATCCTGAAGGTCAAGTGAGAGTTATAAGTTCCTAGTAGACACCAGAAACAAATCAGTTCCATTCTCCTCGTCCCTTCCTCCCTCCAGCTAGAAGTTCCCCCCAGATGCTACAGTAGAAGCTGCTGGGGCGGGAAGCCACAAAGTCAGTCCTCAGGGCACCTTCGCCCTCCCAACAGTGTGGGGTAGCCTTGGCACAGAGAGAGTAAGGCCTTGGGCAAAACACAGTCCCATTTCTCTCCTTTCTACTGCTTGATGAAAGCTCTACCCCTCCATGATGATGGTTTCCTCAGATCCTAACTCATGTCGGTCCTGGGCCAGCTACTGGCCCTGAGGTTTCCTCTGGATTTAATTAACTGAGGGCAGGTGGCTGGAGAAAGGTGGTGAGCTCTCCCCAGAGGCACACCAGGTGGCGCTGTGGAGCAACCAAACAGCCAGGAGGGAGGGCGGGCCCTGAGTGGGAGCATTTGGGGAGGAGGCGAGCTGGCCAGCTGAGGCAGGGCCGTGGCAGGGCTGTGCTGGCCTGGGCAGAGAGCCCTTGGCTGACCACCGGCCATCAGGCGCCCTACTCTGGAACATTTGAACCTCCACCTATTTTCCTTACCGTTTTTCTGTTTTTACTTTATTTATTTATTTGCAGTTTTTGGCCTGGGCTGGATTTGAACCCGTCACCTCTGGCATATGGGGCTGGCGCCCTACTCTGTTGAGCCCCAGGCACTGCCCCCAAACTGTTTTCCAAATGGAGGTAAATCTATACCTTACAGGGTGGTTGACAAGAGTGGCGATAATGATGCTTTCCAGGTGCCAAGTTCAATGCTAAGTGCTTCAGGTTTAGCACTCACTGAATTCTCATGACCCTGCGAGGCGAGTACAGTGCCTGCATTTTAAACACTGGGTAACTAAGGCACAGAGGGGTTATACGCCTTGCCCAGGGTGGGTGCTTCTGGCTGAGTGGCAGGGGACTTGGGATGGAGCCCTGGTGGTCTGGCCCCAGGGGTCTGCACTCCACCACCCACCTCCCTGCAGAAAGAGCTCATTTCGCCCCAGTACCTTAAATAATGTTTTGTGGCTCAGGTACAGAAGTTACTCTTTGGGAATCTGGGTGCTCCATTTCTGCTTAGGTAAATATGCCATTTTCAAGAGACCCAAAGCTGATGTGCCAGGGGTGTGTTCTGGGGTCCTTGGGACGATCATTTATGTTTTCAATGCATGCTCGCCAGCCAGGCGCTGGAGACCCAGGGTGCAGACAGGCGAGGTCCCAGCTCTCATGGACCTTATCTTGAGATGGGGAAAACAACTGATAAATAAAGAAATCCACAAATAAGATAATTTCAGGGTAAAATGAAGAAAAATAAAGGCAGCGATGGAGCAGCGGTTGGAGGAGGGGAGGGCGATGGGGGAGAACGGTGTGGTGAGCAGATTTTTCTGTAGGAATTCTGAACTAAACATTTCCTAGTTCTGCTCTCCTTCAGACAGAGAAAGTGTCATTCGGCTTGTACGGCAGGTCTACACACACCCACTTGCATAACCCCCCCTCCCTGACACAGCATCTGCTGAGGCACAGGCTAAGCATTAAATAAGGAAAGACGTGTTCTCACATGCCAGAGGTTATGGAGCTTGGTTAGGCTGTGAGCCTTGCTGCTCACCTGGCCACAGGTGTCAGTGGTGTCAAAGAGGAGTCCCCTGTAGGCTGGGTAGCTGGCCGGGTCAGAGGGCTCGCTGGCAGTTGTTGGACTTGAACCTCAGACTTGAGCACTTTTTGGAAGTCTGTTCATGCTCATAGCTTTGCTGTAGTGCTGCTTTTAGCAAAATCTCCAGTTACAGGCGATGAAGACCGAGACAGCAGTGCGCTGTGGGTTCATGGAATTGGAGGATCCTGAAAGACTGACCGGCCTCTGTCTTCAGACAGGGAATGTAAAAACCATCCTGGTTGCAAGGCTTCATTTCTCTTCTTGGAACTATCCAGGGACAGAGCTCATAGAGGGGCCCTCAAAATGCATTCCCCCCAACTGTCTCAGATCTAGTCCCAAAGCCCAGTCACAGTGTTTTTATTCAGGGATGTGGTCCCTGAAAGGGACTCTGGCAAGGCCCGTTAGAGTATCTGATTCTGCCTGTGGCCCTGCCTCACCTATACACTGGGCTTCTGTTCTTGTGAAAATGTAAACTATTTAGAGAACAGGAACCTGCTTGTCCACCTGGTCTCTTGCTGCAAAGAACATATTATCTTGATTAAGGTAATGAGAGACCTGTCCTGACGTGTGGCTGAGGACCAGAGCAGATGGACTGAATTAATCTCTGTTTGCCAGCTCTGCCCAGCACACTGCAAGGAGCTCTGAGAATCACGCCAAGCTCTTTGGGGATGGCATGATTGTGAGACACATCACTGTGAATTGGCTGAAGGGTTTGGGTGACCCAAATGTCCTGTTAGTCTTATGCCTGTGATGCTGAGTTGCTTTTTTGTTTTCTAAAGCAGAATCTTTAACAGTTTCATTTTGGACCTATCACATCCAGAGCCCATCCTTAGACACCAAGAGGACAAAAGACTGTTTTGTCACACTGGTTGTTGAAGGGCCTTGCAGCCTTACAGAAGAGGCTACATGGGCTCTGGTTCTAGGACATTGTTCATTGACCCTCAGCTCCCATGTTACTTTCTAGAAGCTCCTCCCTATCCTCAACCCATGATTCCCTAATACCTTTTAATTTATTCATTCATTCCACAAATAATCCCTAAGCCCTTGCTGTGTGCCAGGAACTGCATTAGGCACTGGAGATACATCAGTGAAGAAAATAGACAAACGTGCTAATCTTTTTTTTTTTGGGGGGGGAGATAGACTCTCACTCTGTTGCCCTGGGTAGAGAGTGCTGTGGCTTCAGCCTAGCTCACAGCAACCTCAAACTCCTAGGCTCAAGCAATCTTCCTGCCTCAGCCTCCCAAGTAGCTAGGACCACAGGTGCCTACCACAATGCCCAGCTAATTTTTCTATTTTAGTAGAGATGGGGTCTTGCTCCTGCTCAGTCTGGTCTCAAACTTCTGTGCTCCAGCAGTCCTCCCATCTCAGCCTCCCAGAGTGTTAGGTATACAGGCGTGAGCCACCAAGCCCAGCTGCAGAGACTATTTAATATTGTAGATGGATCAGACTATTTTCTGCCACTGTCGTGCTCAGTAGATTTCAGACTATTATCAAGGAAGGTGAAAGGCTAATATAGTTCACGCTATATATGCCAATTTTTTGTTCACATGGCCCTTCCCATTAGACTGGAAATTTCTTGAGAACATGGAATTCCTTCCTCACCATGGTCCATGTCTGATGTCGGGACATGTTCCCTATGTGGGTTCAATGAAAAAATATGTATTTACATAAGATTGGCATCATTAAAATCTGACATGTAGTTTTAAGACCATGTTCAAGACGTAAGTATTTTGAAAAGTGTAATTATTCACATAAATATGAATATTAAGAACAAAGAAATTTCTCAGCTCCCTGGAGTCCCTACTTCCATGGCTTTAATTAAAACACCTTCAGTTTTTTCATTTTAGTATTAAAAATGTGAGGAAAGGCTGGGTGCCTGTAGCTCAAGCAGCTAAGCACCAGCCACATACATCAGAGCTGGTGGGTTCGAATCCAGCCCAGGCCTGCTGAACAATGACAACTACAACCAAAAAATAGCTGGGCGTTGTGGCAGGCGCTTGTAGTCCCAGCTACTTGGGAGGTTGAGGCAAGAAAATCACTTAAGCCCAGGAGTTGGAGGTTGCTGTGAGCTGTGACGTCACAGCACTCTACCAAGGATAACGGCTTGAGGCTCTGTCTCAAAAAAAAAAAAAAAAGTGAGGAAAGACAAGGGAATGTTATTATTTAATAGTAATCAATTCCACGTGAAATTTCTGGAAGTTTCCATTTTTAATGAACAAAATTAGGAAAAGTTATATAAAACAGTAACCTTAACACTGCAGGTGCTGTGATGGAATTTTTACTCACTTTACTTTGTCACCCTATGCAAAGCAAAGCAAAGTCCGTACGATTTTTCATATAATGTGACCTACAGATCCTATTCCTGGACATTTGTCCTAAAGAAATAATTCAAAAGACACAAAAAGCTACCTAAATGAAGATTTCAGGATTGGCTTCTGTAGCAAAAACTGGAAACATGGAGACGTTCCAGAAAAGGAAAATAGTTTAATAAATTATGGTGCAGCAACATGTTGAAATATTACTGATTCTTAAAATAATTATGAAGACTGTAGAAACTTGGAGAAAGAACATGAAACTGTGTTTGCTAGGATTACAAATGCTAAAAATATGTACGTGTGTCTACTGGCAAGAAAGTAATGTGCAGTGTAAGTCACTAAGACTGAGGTAACAGGTGCCAAAATATTAACAATGGTTATCTCAGACCGAAAGGATCATGGCCGAATTTTGTTTTCCTCTTTCTTCTTCTCTGTATTTTCTAAGTTTTCCATTAAAATGAGAAAAAAAAAAAAAAAGCACATGTTTTGTTTTGGGGTAGGGTGTAATGGATTCTGTAAGAATGAGTCTTTTCTGCCTGGAAAAATAAATTAGATTGGGATTCGCATTTACTTTAATACTATTTTAAAAATAAAACTAAGTCTGTGTTTAAATAAATAGATTTATTTTTAACCTTTTTTTTTTTTAGAGACAGAGTCTTAGTTTGTTGCCCTTGGTAGAGTGCAGTGGCGTCAGAGCTCACAGCAACCTCCAGCTCTTGGGCTTAGGTGATTCTCCTGCCTCAGCCTCCCGAGTATCTGGGACTACAGGCACCTGCCACAATGCCCAGCTATTTTTTTGTTGCAGTTCGGCTGGGGCCGGGTTTGATGCCGCTACCCTTGGCATATGGGGCCGGTGCCCGGCTCACTGAGTCACAGGCGCTGTCTAGTAAATAGATTTTATACCCAGAGCTGACCACTTCTCTCAGCACCTGTGGCTGCCACCCTGTCTCCATCGCTCACGCGGGTTTTGCGAATAGCTTCTCCCTGGTCCCATTTTCCACCCTTGCCAGCAGCAGCCAGAGAGCTGACTTGAACACATCCATCAGGCACAGCTCCTTTCAGTGGCTCCCTGGTGACCCAGAGTGACAGCGTGTGCCTCCCACCCCCAGCCCTGACAGCTCTAACCCTGCCTCGCTCCAGCCACGTGCCGCCTGCCCTTCCTCTAACAGCTAGATGTGCTCTCTTCTTAGAACCTCTGTGTCCCCTCCGCTAGGAGCACTCTTCCCCCCACACAGCCACATGCTGACTCCCTCATCTGCTTCCGATTTTTCATGCTGATGTTCCCTGATCCCCATGTCAGATCTCATCCCTGCCCACCTCCCTGCCCCGCTGGTGCTCTCCAGCTCCTCCAGCCCACTCCGCTCTTCTTCCTTGCGCCACCTGTATCCCCCCCTGTGGTTCTGTGTCACTCATTACGTACATTGTTTATTTTCTGTCTCCGCCCATTAGAATGTAGCCTCTACTGAGCAGGGAGGTTTGGCCTGTTCTGTTCACCGAGGAGCCTAAGATGTGCTCTAGGTGCTTAATATGTATTTGTTGAATGAATTTGTTACAGATGATTTGAATGAGATGAAGACCTGCTGGGAATTCAATTAAGAAAGAAAAGAGCAAGCTGAGGCCCAGGCCTGGGTTGGGGAAGCCCTCCAGAGTCCAGATCCAGAGTCTTCAGGACGTGACTCGCTTAGGTCTGGTCTGATGTGCTTGGGTCTGGTCTGGGCTGACATCTGCAGTTTCCCAGGGTTGGATGCAGGAGAATTGGGGCAATTTCCAGACTGTACATCCCAGCTGGGAGGGTGGGAGTTGCAGCCATTCTGCCAGGGTGTATCTGCCAGTGGCTGGTCATTCCTGTGACTAATGGGCCAGGGTTTGAGCAGACACAGATTGTCTGTTAGAAGGTGCTCACCAACCAGAGTGGGCCTGTGATACCTACATGTCCCGTCAGAGAGGTCCAATTCTTAGACCACCGCAAAAAGACCCAAGGCCCCAGTGCAGAGATCCCCTCGTTATAAATAAGAGGTGGGTATGAAATTCATGAAACTAGGAGCTTTATTCATTAGGCCTCTGGACAGTGGTTTTGTTTGCCCTCCCAAGAAGAAATGTAGCCCAAATCAGCGGCTGGACTTGAATGAATGAACCAAGGACAGAAGGAAAGGAGGGTGGGGTGAGGGGAGAGAAACAAGGTGTTATTTAACTGGAACAAAGATTTCCTATGATTTAACCTCGGTCCATAATCATACCCCTAGAGTTAGATGGGAATTAGTTTTAACATTAAGTGAAACAGTACCCTTTATAGTCTTCTCGTGTCTTAATTAAAGCAATTATTGACAGCTGTGATTTTCTCCGTACACTTTGTCCAACGGCATTCATGCATTTCCTTACTGTGAATGTTGCTGATGGTCAGTGTCCTTCCCCTGCCCGCCGTGTTTTCTAGCTGTTGTGTTTGCTTGTTTATTTTTGCAGAAATAGCCCACCTGGGTGATGATGGGTAAGCTAAATCTACTTGGGTAAATTCCAACTTGTCAAACTACCCATCTTTATTTTTTTTTTTCCTTAAGAAAATGGATTCAATGTCCAGAATCAGAGCACCATTCATGACGGCTCTGGCCCCAGCCACCTTGACCTCTCCCCTGGTTACCATCACACCTCCTGAAGTTGGTCTTCAGTCTTCCACCCAGCCCCTCGGTCTACTCTCAGCACAGCAGAGTCTCCTCTGAGCAGGGCCGTAGGAATGAGGCTGGCTTAATTTTACCCATTGGCATTTGTCTCGTCAACCATTCAGCCTCTTGGGATAGGATTTAAGTGAGTCCAAAAATACCTCCCCGGATTCGTTCTTCCGCATCGGCTGTTCAGGAGTGCAACTGCTCCTTAACTGTCTGAATGCAAAGGAGCACAGCTGAACATCAGAAAGGGCTGGTAGAAATGTCCCTAACTGGGAAAGGAAAATGGCACGTCACCAGTGTAGACAAAAAATAAAACACCCGCATTTATTTCTGTCATGTGAGTTGCCATCGTGTGTGTTGGTAACTGAGTCACCGAGTCTGCTGTCCTTTGATTGCTGGCTCCTCCATAGTGGTCTCTGACTCTCTCTGCTTAGATGGTGGCATCTGGTTGGTTCTGGTTTCAGGGTGAGAGTTCACAGGCTTGTGACTTTGAACTTTATTATGGTGTGCTGCCTTAGTTGGCTAGTAACACAGATGTTCCTACCTGATTCTCAGAATGACTTTTAACTAATGCAAAAGCAAAATAATATAGTTTTTTGGTGACTCTGTTTAAAGGGTAGTAAAGCAGATCTCTCATTATATAAAAGGCTGATCAAAACCATGCCCCAACTACTAGAAACTAAGTATTCTTTTATCTCGATTTATTAAGAGGGCCTTAATAAAAAACTGTGTGAAAAGAAACTTCTTTACCCCTGGGGGCAGGGTGACTTTATTTGACATTAGAATCCCATTTAAAATGGCAGGTAAGAGTAGGAACAGAAGCGAAATACAGTTCCTCAAATATCTGCCTTTGTAATTTGGGGGATCTGTCCTTAGATCTTTATGGTCATTAACTAGAATGGAATGCCTCGAGGCTCCTGTTAGCTCGTGCAGCTTTTTGTCTGGGAGCTCCGGGGAGACAGTGAGCCCACAGTTACAGTCACGGGACATCTCTCTGCAGGACTGTCCTGACTTGACAGCTATTGGCTGGGTCCCCAGGTACTTTCAGGGCAAGGACTGTTGTGTTAAAACCAGCTGCCATCTGTTGGTTCAATTTTTTGGATTCTAGATGATGAGTCACATATTTCTACTGCTGTTCCTTCTGTTCCAAGAGTAATTTACCTACTGGACTTCATCAGGGAATCTACTGGAATAACTTATGAAGTTTTGTCCTGTGCAAAGTTCATATCCCTCAGCAGCAGTCTTCCTCGGGCCATCACTGGAAAAGTGGGGCCAGAGTTTCCGCTGCATTCCCTGAAGGTAGGGAGAAGACCCAGTAATCACACAGTGAGATCCTGGCCCTGGGCTCCTTCACAGCTAGAGCTACAGCCCCTGACCGCAGCAGGGTTGGAGTTGGGAATCCAGGTGGTCCCGTATCTTCTTGCCAACACTATCTCACTAGGGTGCTGATGCTGGTCACCAAGTGTGGTGGGTAGGCACTCAATGATCACAGGTTAAATGAATCACTGGGCTCTGCGATTACAAAACGGGCAATGCTGACCTATCTGGGGCCACTAAGAGTAGTGTGCTGGGCAGTTGAGCCCACGTAGGCTGGAGTGTCTGAGTGGCAAGGCCACATGATACAGTCTGTGCTTACCAATCCTCCAAAGCGGATTTTTTAGGAAAAATTGAGGAGACTCTTCCCATCTAGACGAGCTAAGCACTATGATAGAAGCTGAAGGCAGGGGCAGTGGGCTTGTGCGGTGGGCCCTGGAGTGTCTGGGGCGGAGGACTTGGTTCTACCAGTAGAGAAAGCGCTTTCTCTGGGAGAAACCTGAACATCGGGTCAGCATGCCCCTCCATGGGGTCACCTGTGGCAGCTGGAATCTGGGGCTAAAATACAAGATGTGCTTCTCTGCTCAGTTTCACACAAAGTGGTTTTTATTGTTAGTATCATCTTTTGTTCAAAAAAAAGTTTATTATGATGGTCCAGATCTAACTTTATTCACATATCCTAAAATATCCTAAAATATTTCTATGCTTCATGCCTTCCATTTTTTTTTTGCCACCCCCAAATCCTAAGCTAAATAGCAGCAACAAACCCCTAAGCGCAGAAGATTCTAACTCCCTCAAGCAGCCTCCATTTCACTCAAGTTTTCTAAAGCTTTCCTGCCTGGAAAAATTATCAAGTCCCAAGTGGGTGGGATTTTATTCTTACCACAGAGTAGGTGTGATTTTATGGGAGGCTCTTCCCCCAGCCTCCTAGAGCAGAGGCAGAGCTACAGGCTTGAGTCCCGGTTGGTGGTGAGATTACTGTACCATAGGTGCCAGGCTCAAGTCCCTTTTGCTGTGGTCAGTAATTGGAAGAGGGGCCAGTCAGCCTGAGTCACTGCCAGCCCCAGCTGACCTTTCCAAAGGAGCAGCTGGCCAAACCAGGATGGTGTTAACAAAGTTTGTAAAATACTCAGAAATAACCTATTCTAGGGTGATCTGGGTGGTGTGGGATGCGGTCAGGACAAGGCAAGCCACCTTCTCTGCAAACAGTGGTGGTGCTAATCTCCACTGCTAAGCATTAGTGAGCTAGAAAGTAACATTTCCAACCACGACTTATCTGTGCACAAAATAGACTTGTTGCTGAGGGAGCAACATTTGTATGCTTCTAGAACTCCTGATTCCTGCCTTCTCTGCGTACCTAGGAGGCAGGGGCACAATCAGGACTTTGTAATGGCCAGGCTCTGGGGGTCAGGGTGCCCAGAATGTGTGTTTCCTACTTTGAATACGATTTGGCCATAAAGGGGATCCAGATGAGTTGCAGGAGTCCAGCGAACTTGCAGTGTAAGAGAACTTTGGCAAATTGTCCACATCACCACCTCAGAGATGGAAAAACAAGACTCCGTGGTCTTCAAAGCAGCTCAGGTTACCGCAGTCAGATGCGTTTCACACCACTCAGCCAGGTGCTCGGGCATATGGTCTCCCTACACGGCAAGGCAAATCAGGGCACCCCTCCTCCTGCTCCAGAAGATTCCAAATCTGAGAACAGGGCACAGCGTTGTCATTGTTTCAAAGGATCGACGGAACTTCCATGTTCAGGCGAGACACTGAAACTGGGGAATAAAACAGTGGATCCACGTCCAGAGAAGCCAAGGGGGCCATGAGTACAAACCTGTACAGGCTTACAGGTTTGTGCATTTTGAAAAGAGATTCTATTACTGACGAGAGTAAAGGAAATCAGATCACACTGGCTTTTGTCAAGTTTTAGAAGAATTCTGCACAGTCATCATTTTGGAAGCAACTTATTTTCCAGCTCTAGGATTATTCTAGAAATGTTAATGTGTTGGGGGCAGAAGCAGACTCATTTTTCTCTTTGATGCCACCTCACATAAACAGTAATTCCCAAGAAACTGACTGACCACATAAGCTGAGCAAAGGGGCTGCTTCCAGAGACAGGGTCAACTGTTTCCTAAAGATACTTCAAAGAAATACAAATGCCAGTCAGGTATTTCCTACCCCCTGGTTATTTTCCAGACTAGAATCCTCTTGGGATGTGTTTAATCCTGCATCAATTGTAGAAAGGCAACCCAGTGGCTTCAAAGAACGAGAGTTCATTGTAAATGCAAGCAGGCACTCCAGAAGCTGGCCAGAGCTTCTCCTTTCCAGCTCTGGAAAGGAGAAGTGGTGGCCACAGCTGTTTCAGGAACAGCCTTTGTAACTTCTCTCCTGCGGTGGAGAGAATGGAATAGCTGGGAGGCTTCTTAGCACACTCAGCACAGGTGGAGAGAGGGCATGCTATGGAGACAAAAGTCCCAAGGATCCCAGCTGCACCAGGTCCACATGGCACTTGGAACCAGGCTACTTGGGGGGCCACAGCACCCAAGCATGCTCCTTGCTCAAAGACCCAGGACCCCAGCTGCTGGCGGTGGACTCAGGGCCATCCCTCCACTTCTTCCTGTGAGATGCCCAGCACTGACTTGTGAGGGATTCTGCATTCTTGCAGAGATTTGGTGAGGTCAGAGAAACGTCTCCTGGGCACCTCCATTGTTTCAATGCTGCAGCGCCCATAGACGGTTTTGTTCTTTTGTTCAGCTACAGCAATGATGGTTTGCAAATCATCCGTTGGCCGGAAATGGCGTACAAACCTTTGGCCTGATGGTGATCTGATGGCGAGCAACAGCCTTGGTTCTTGGTCTGATGGTTCCTCCAAGCTTCTGGGCCTGGGGGAGCCCTGTCTCTTGGTTTGCATGAGTTTCTTCTCCAAGGCGCAAACTTGAGCTCTGGAAGCTTCATTGGTCTTCAAGGTGCAGATCTCCTTTTGGTGAAGAGCCCGGATGCTGCTCAGCTGCAGTGAGCTGGCCTGTTCGGCTACTGTTTCCAAGGCCCCGTCCTCCAGGTTCTTTCTGTTGATAGAAGGAAGGACTGGGTATTTATTGAGACAGGAGGAGGCCCCAAGAGGCACTTGCTGTAGTAGCAGCTCCGGAATCTCATCAGAAGCTCCCTGTTTTGGAGATTTGGGGGCACAGGCTTCTGGCTTTTGGCTGCTTGGTGACTCACAGGGAATGGCTGGAGGTGGAGAAGATGGTATGCGCTGAAAGCCCACCTCTGTGTCCTGGGATTTTTGTAGACTCGGCCGTGTGCGTCCCTTGGCGGACTTGGGCCTTATGATGTGCATGTTCAGTGACTTTGGCTGCCAGATGCAGCTGTCAGCTGTGGTGCTGACAACGGCGCTGCGTCCAGGTGGTGCTATGTTCACAGGGGCTTCTGTGGCCATTGCTTCTCAAGACCCCTACAGAAGCAGGAAAAAACAGAGGAGGCCATGGGTTAAACTGCCTGGGACGCCTGGATCCAAGCCACTCACTCACCTAGTGCACAGCACAAGCACCAATGGGCCCCAGTCCAAGGGCTCGCTCTCTGGGTTTCTGGCATCTGGAGAGGGACACCAGCAGTCGGGTGTTCATTCATTCAGGCATTCATTCATTCTAGGCACTTGAACTATGATCAGTGAACCAAAGCCACTGCAATTTAAATGATTAAGTGGAGGAAGGCCAGGGGCTAAACCCCCAAGTAAATAGGTATCTTCGAAGAGTAATAACTACTATGTGCTAGAAGTTTTGCACTAAAGAGAGACTAAGGTGGACTAATTCTTACTCTTTTGTGGGCAGGGGTTTCTGATAAAGACCAGAAAACCTAGTAGAAAATTCTAAAAGAACTGTACCACTTAATTCTTACTCTCACGAGGAGAAGCCTTTAAGCTGAGACTGGAATGATGAGAAGGAACAAGCCATGTTACAATCCAGAGCAGCGGGTGGCCAACTATTCCCATAAGTATTTTCATCTTCGGGAGCCATGGGTCCCTGTTGCAACTACTTATCTGCGCCACCGCAGCACAAAGCCAGCACTGGCAACACGTTAGACAACTGTGGCTGTGTTACGGCAAATCTTTATTTACAAAAACTGGGGTTGGGCCAGATGTGGCCCCAGGGCTGCAGTTTGCCCACCCCTGATTAAAGCTTCCAGGGGAGAGAGGAGCCAGGCTGACTGTCCTGAGCAGGGCAGAGTTTGGCACGTTCAGGGAACTTGCCAGCTCCCAGGGTAGGGAGCCCTCCCCATGAGGGGTGGCCCACACTGTCCCATAGACACAGAGGCATAGGCAGGAGTGTTACCAGCAGCTGCCTTTGCACAAGAGAGTGAAAGTGACCTTGTCAGGTGAACTAGGCAGAGACCGGGCTCAGCTTCATTCAGGAGCCGAAGAGAGGGGGACCAACATGCTTCTCCCTGCACTCCCCTTTACAGAGCTTCCTTCAACAAGGGACAGTCTGAGTCACTATGGAAGAGGAGACCTCTGGGGGTCCTCACTTTTCCCTCAGTCCTTTCTCATTGCCCTTTTCACACCTCTACTTGGGGTACCCTTAGCTTCACTTTCCTTCCTACTGCCTTCTCATCCCATCTTTTTTTTGGGGGGTGTGCAATCACTTAATATAAGTGATTTGCCATTAGGGATTTGTCCCCTAATTCGTCATTAGGGATTCCCGGAGAGGAGCACAGAAGCACCGCTGCTGATCCGGCCATGTGCCAGAATGCACAGGGGCCTCCTAGACCAGGGGTCAATAGACTTTCTCTATAAAAGGCCAGGCAGTAGATAACCTCAGCGGCCCAGCTCTGCCCTTGTAGGGTGAAAGCAGCCACCTACAGTAGGTAAGGGAACCGTGTGGCTGTGTTTCCATAGCACTTCATTTATATGGACCCTGAAATTTGAACTTCATATGATCTTCATGTGTCACAAAACATCTGTCTTTTTTTGTTTTCAATGATTCAATGATGTAAAAGCTCTTTTTAGCTCATAAGCCACACACAAATGAAATGGGCTAAGATATGGCCTATGGGCCATAATTTAACTTTGTCCTAGATCAACTCTCAAGGGGAATCGGACACATGCTAATTCTATGGATTTATGAGCCAGAAAGGTAGAGCGATTGCCCACTGGTCACAGAGCCAGCTGCTGGTCACACGTCCAGTCCTGTGTCCTTTGCACCCAAACTGCTTCTTGAGGACCAGTCTTGGCCCTCTCCTAGCACATCACATCCTGTCTCTCTGCTGGCTGCTCTTCCCAGCTACTATGTAGATACGCTGAGGGCCTCTGTAATTGGCTCTCCCACCACAGGTGCACCTGAGTGCTAGTTAAATGCTCAGAAGCGATGAACTGAAGTGTGGGGGGAGGTGGGAGCATTTCTCTGTGCAGACCCGGTACTGCCAAGTCACAACACCTCCTCTTCCGCCTCGGTGGCCCCTTCACTAACCATAACCACTACTGCTTCCTCCCAATCTCTAGTGACATCTTTCCCCAAACACTACAAGTTTGGCGGCTCCCTACCTCGCTCTGAACCCTGACTACTGCCGTGAGTCCTGCTTTCCCTGCTTACAAGCTGCCCAGGAGTGTCCCAGTCTCCTCACGACCCTCTGGTGAAGGCACTACCTTGCAGTCCTCAGGAATTAGCACCTTTGGATGCAAAGGACAAGAACTGGGAGTCACAAGACCTGGGTTCAATTTCAGGCTCTGCCACCAGCTAGTTTGGGGACCATGGAGCAACTGCTCTATCTTTTTGGCATATCTTATCATCTATCGTATTAACCGTATGACCGTGAGATAGTATTTAAACACCTCTAGTTTCCTCATCTTGTAACATGAGGCCAGTAACATGAAATAATGCAGGTGAGTCAGGAAGCCCCAGGCTTGTTGCACGGTAGAGGCTTAATTATCTATTAAGGTTTTTTTTGTTTTTGTTTTTGTTTTTTATTGTTAAATCATAGCTGTGTACATTAGTGCAATCAAGGGGTACAATGTGCTGGTTTCATATACAATCTGAAATATTCTCATCAAACTGTTCAACGTAGCCTTCGTGGCATTTTTCTTAAGTTTTCTTTTTTTTGCTTTGTTTAGTGCTTTCTATTATTCTAGGTCCTTACTTGTTGCTTTAGAGCAGAGGTCCTCAAACTTTTTAAACAGGGGGCCAGTTCACTGTCCCTCAGACAGTTGGAGGGCTGGACTAAAGTTTTTAAAAAAACTATGAACAAATTCCTATGCACACTGCACATACCTTATTTTGAAGTAAAAAAACAAAACAGGAACAAATACAGTTACACTGCCTCATGTGGCGTTTGAGGACCCCTGCTTTAGAGCTTTCCCCAGGGTGTCTTTGGTGGGTCTAACCCTAGCCAATACTAACCAGCTGGTGAATCCTGGGGCCCCGGCCTGCCCTGTCCTCTGCACAGAAATGCCAGGAGGTGGAGTTCAGTGAGCAACCTACTGCCTATGCAGTTCCCTTGAAAAATGCCAGGAAAATTCCTGAGTTGATCACTTCCCTTCTACACTTTTCCTCACCTCAAACGCACCTCCTCCAGGCACCCTTCATCACACGATCCCGAACAACATAACTCAAGCCCCGCGGGCTTTGTATTCGAATCTCACCACGCTGTGTGTGCTACCACTGTTGCCTAATTTTAGTGATTGGTTCTAGTAATATCCTCCTTCTCGCCACCGAACACAACACCCCTTTATATTCCCGATGCCCTGGCTCAGTTTGAAATCTTGTTACCAGCTCGTTCTTATTTTAAAGGCCTCTCTGTTTTCCCCGTTCTCCTCGCGGCCCAAGTGTCTCTCCACTCCCATCTTCCACTTCTCCCTCATCTTTCACACCCAGTCTGGCTGCTAGTAGCTCAGGAGTCTTCCTGTTGGCATCAGAAAAGCCTGCCCATCTCCCTGTTAATTTCATCTATTTTCTGATCAACTGTGAAGACTGTGTTTCTCCCCTTCCAGTTCACAAAGCTTTTTTTGGTAATGAGACAGCTTTTGCACTTTCACTTAGGATGGCTCGAGAAGGTCAAACTGTCCACCTGTTCTGCCAAAGATAAGTTCAGCTGGCAAGTCCACTCCCCCCTCCGCCGTCTGCCCACCCTCCCAGCTTGTGGAATGGCTATTAATTTGCCACAGCTTCTGCAGAATTATCACAGGCTCGGCTTCCAACACCCACACATGCCTGGGGAAGGTTTAACTGTCAGTAAGTTTGGTAACTTAGAAACCTCTTCCTTAACAACTTTGATGGGGAAAGTCATGTGTTCTCACAGGCTCTCTGCGGGATTATTTTTAACAGTCAAACTTGACTATGTACATGCACTTTCCATACCTTTTGGTACTATATAATTATCCACGTTCAGGGGGGTGTCATATTCAAGACACCCTGGTCATAAGATAACATGACTGCAAGCTATCTCAGAGAAAAACCTCAATTATGACTAATTCCTATAAACCCACTCATGGTTATTTAGAGACTAACACCTCCTTCAGGTAAAACCATTATATCCAACCTGCTTTCATAACCCACTGCCTCCTCCTGAGTGCAAAGACCATCTGTTACATGGAGGGAACACCAACTCTCCCCAACATCCATCACACGGCAAGGGGAAGTGGGGGGAGGGGAGCAGGTGTTTGGGGATCTGAGCCACCTGTGTCTTTCTATTTGCACCTTGAGTCCCAAATTCTGCTCACCGCCCTCAATCCAGGAAGGCCTCTGCCGCAGCCATCATATTCCTGCCCAGCTCATTTTGCCACCTCTAGGCCTGGCAGCCGCTCAACCACAAAGTGATTTGACAAGATCTAGGCGTAGGCATCCATCAAGATGCTAGCTGAATGGGCAAGTGGCCTGTTTACTTAAACACAATAGCTGTACCCCAGAGGCCTGCTAGGACTCAGGAAACAAACACTGATTATGGTTTCCAAGAAATTGCCAGAAGGGCAGGTGCCCATGCCTTAAAATTCATCACCAAATCAACTGGGGAGAAGGAAGATTTGACAGGAAAAGCTAAAGCCGGATTCTTGCCTCCCAAGAGTGTTCACAATCCACCACAGGGTCAGACCACCCTATTTCGCTCGCAACCCAAATCTAAACCTACAGTAAATGCAAGAAAATATAACCACCAACACACCATCTGCTGGTATATACCAAGATGCATACATTTGAATTGGTCTTTTAAAAATGTGTATTAGTTAATTCCATCCCCTGCCAAACACTTAGAAGAACCAAGAGGAGATGGTAGTTGGCCTGAGAGTGGGAAAAGTTTGGTACCGTTCCCAGTTCTACCCCAGACTAATGATTAGAATACACTGTCCTATGCACAGTGCCACAATGCACCACCAGCCACCAAGTGATCAAAGGTCTGGAAAGGGAAGTGGGGATGATTCCGGCGGCAGAGGGGCGGGGAGGTGGCAGGAATCACTGAATTATTTCCAAATTCCTGGGACTCTAGAGTTTAAGACAGCAGAGGAGGGATCTGGGGGAGGGGCAAGGGAGCGTCTGGGAAGGGAGAGTTGAATCGGGTGAAAGAGCACAGGTCTGGGGGAGGGTGCGTCTGGTCTGGCGTCCGCATGTGACCCAGCCACCCTTTTCTCCCTCTGGGTCTGTCCCCGTCGTCACAGCCCAGCCAGGAGGGCATGGCCCCGCGGCTCCTGAGCGCCCTGGGCTTCCGCAGAGCCCAGCTGTCCGGTCTGGGTAACGGTGAGCTGCGGCCGGGCTCGCTCTGTCACGGTCAGCGGACTCTTCTCGAGGCCCCCCGTCTGCCTGCAGGGGTTCGCCGGGCCTGGGGACGCCCGCACGTCGAGGACCGGCCTCTCCCGGCCCCGTCCGGGCTCTCACCTCGCCGCTCCGCTCCATCCGCCGCCTGCGCCCGGCGCCGTCCCGCTGGTAAACAGCCCTGGTCTCCCGGGCAACGCTGGGGTGGGGGGCCACGTGCTTCCGGCCCGGCAGGAACCGGCCAGGTCGGGGTGGGGTGGGGGGAGCAGCGCGGAGGCCGAGAGCCAGGCCGGGGGTCGCAAGCAGGGCGGCCCGCGTGGCCCTGCCTGGTGGAGGCCACAGGACCCCTGGCCGGGGCCTCCTGCCTGGTCTTCTCGCCCCCTCTTGCTCACCTCCCGAGGAAGGCCCGTCCAGGGTCCCCGGGGGAGGAGAGCTCTGGCCTGGGGACGGTGGGGCAGTGGCCACCAGCCCCGCTAACCTGCCACCTTTTGTGACCTTGGATCAAGCCCTGACCCTCTGTGTCCCTGGCTTTAAAATGAGGCTGAGGGACTGATTGATTCCTGAGAACCCTAGGTGTGAACAGCTGCTCAGGGTATCTGCTTGAGCTGGGGAGCAGGGCCCCCTGTCCCCCTCTGGCCCTGGGTACAGCCCTGTTCCAGCCCTCCTCACTCACAGCCTGAGTTCCAGCAGCATCTGCACCTGCCCTGACCCCTAGGCCCCCAGCAACCTGCCTCACTTCCCCTGCACCTGGGTCTCCCCAGCTCTGCCACTTCCTCTCATTGCCCTCTCTGTCCCTCCTGTTAACCCTGCTCCTTCCTATCCTGGCCCATGGCCTCAGGATTCCCTTGAAGTGAATCCTCCATGCCCGGCTATGTTCCCTCCTTCCATCTGATGAAACCCCCACCCCAGCCAGTCCACCCACGCACAGGCACTAAAGAAATCTCAGCCACACAGTGTAATGGCAATGTGGTCTTCAACCCCGACTGGACCTTCAACGCTACACAGCAAATCTTCCATCTTCCCTACCTCACTTCCTCCTCCTTTCTCCTCAATGGCCCCTTCAAACCTTGTCCTTGTTCCTGCAACCTCCCACCTCCCCCACTCCTTCCGTCTTTCCTCTAGATAACCTTTCTGCCCTCCTCAGAGACAAAACAGAAGCCATCACGTGGAAATTTTCTCAGCCTTCAGCTGTCAGACCTTGAAACTTGCCCGCCTGTTGCTCCCCTGCCTCCCTCCTGTGCTTACAGAAGGGCTGTCTCAACCTGTCCAGGGGTAGCTGCTCCTTCAGGGGTGCTCAGGAGCCTATTCCCTGCCACATGGCCACACGTAAACACACCTTCGTTGTCCCCTGGGCCTAGAAGATTCTCCACCCTCCCCAGCCCCAACCTCCTTCATTTGCCCACTTCCCGTTCACCCTTCGGGTTCCAACCTAACAGTCGAAACCTTTCTTCCAAGTTGGAATTAAATGGCCTCAAAAGAGATTCTGACTGCTTTGTCGTCTGCCAAGTTCTGTTCTAGACTTCTCGGATTTGCAGATGAATAATGTAGTAACTATATTATTAGAAGATCATGTTGATAGATACACAAGAACCGTAGATTCATCATTTGCCACTGTGGCAAAATACTTGCTGTCTGTTCTGTCTGTCCCAGACACATGAAGGCAGGATTGTGATGGCGCAACCCAAACCCTGCTTCAAGATACGCACAACGGGGTATCACGCACACAGCGGGGTTGAGAAGACAGTGCACACTGATAAAAGAGTTACGGATCAGATTATTTTCAATACAGTTTGAGCCAAGGGTAGAGGGGCAGGCACAGGCCGGACGTGACTATGTGCCAAGTGATTAGAAGGACAGGAAGTTCTTTGGGGGCCAGGAAGAAAGGGATCATTTCAGTATTGTTCCACCCTGGACATGTGGCCCCAAGAAGGTGCAGGAGCTGGTGGCTTTAGGAGCTGCTGGCTTTGCATTTCAGTGCTGGTGGCTTATTCCTTGTTAATGATTCTGCCAGAAATATCTTAGTGATGCTCTTCAGCCCTTCACGCCCACCCCAAAAAAGATTAAATTGGATTCTTCATCAGCTATTTTAATATCACCTAGGAATTATGCAATGCTTTGGAGAATCAAATTGGGTTCTCACCCCGCTGTGTGCGTGAGTGTGTGCATGCCTGCCTTTGTTGGCAGCTATGCCTGTGGTCTGTATGATGATTAGCTGTGTATACCCTTTGCTTCCCAGCAACGTGTAATCCACAGCCTCAGGGGGAGGCTGGGGAGAAGGAAGGGAAGCCACCAGTCAGTTGCTGTGACCTTCTGTAAAGAGGATGTCTTTAGAGGATGTACTGTATGACGCCTGGTCTGTGTCATGTACATGGATCTCATGGGCAGAGTCACTGCCCTGCCGGCTGAAGCGTGGACTTACCTTCCTTTCCAGCCATGTCACACTCTATTCTCCAGCTCTCTCCTAAGACTCCAGCCACCTTGTTTCCCTGGTGGCCTTCAGCTTTTCCGTCTCCAGCATCTTTGTTTATGCCACCTTACCTTCCCCCTTCCTTGAAGTTAATCCAGATGGACTGATCCTTTCAAGGTCTATTTTATAAGACGTGTACTAGCCCCCTCTTCCATGAAGGCCTTACTTATTTTAATGTTTTTGGAAACAGTCTTTGTTGCCCAGGCTAGAGTGCCATGGCAGCATCCTCGTTCATAGTAACCTGAAAATCCTGGGCTTGAGCAATCCTCCTGCCTTAGCCTCCTTAGTAGTTGGGACTACAGGTGCCCACCACCACACCTGGCTAGTTTTTCTAATTTTGGTAGAGATAGGGTCTCACTCTTGCTTAGGCTGGTCTCAAGCTCCTGACCTCAAGCGATCCTCCCATTTTAGGCTCCCAGAGTGCTAGGATTACAGTTGTGAGCCACTGTGCCTAGCCCATGAAGGCCTTTCTTGACCAGGCCATCTCTTTACCAACCTCATGTGCTCTGTCTGGTCCCTTGCGGAACATGTCTGTGCACCCCCACTGGGTCACCTCCTCTAATCTTCACAACTCTCTTCTACGGAGGCATCTGGTGTTGCCTCCTTTGCTTTAGAAACAACTGATCCCCAGCTAATGAGTGGCAGGCAGTTTTAGAACCCACATATGGCTGGTTCCAATGCCTACCCTGAACCCAGAGCCCCACCCCGTGTCTATACATGGCACTTTATCTGGACCACCCATCGTGCTGGTTGTGGGGACTATAGTTATGGCCTCTGGGGTCCTGGCTCCACCATTTCGCAGCTGGAGTTCTTGGGTAACAGATGTAACCTCTCTGGACCTCAGTTTCCACATGTATGGGATGGAGATGACAAGAATAGGATTGTTGTGAGGGTGACATGAGTTAATACATGTAACAGTCTTTGCACAGCGCCTGGCGTGTGGTGTTTTCACCTTACTGTCTGCATCTCCTGCGGTAGTTTATGAGCCCCTTTGAGCCCCTCAAAGGCAGGAACTTGCCTGTGTCAGAGTCTCCTGCTTCACCCATGCAATGCCTGCTGAGTGGAAGGTGCCCAGCAAGTGATAACTAAATTAGTAATAACAGTGGCACGGATTCCACAGCTGGCTTCCCTGCTGAGTGGTCCAGCAAACTGCCAACTGGCATCCCCCAGGGCTTGCCGGCTAAACAACCTCCCCCAGGGCTTGCCGGCTAAACGACCTCCCCCAGGGCTGGCTGAAGGCAAGAACTCCAGTTACTTAGTGGCGTGTCCCCAAAGAACACTGGGTCCCATTTTGAATTAGTAACTTCTAGATTTCAAGATCTACAGCCAGCGCCCTGCTCTGTCCCTGATCTCATTAGACACATGAGGTCGTGGGTAACCTTTAAGCAGAAGGTGAACCAGGTGGATCTTCTAGCAGCAAGGCCAAGAGGCAGTTACTCATGTCTCCTGGTGAGTCAGCTTCCTAAGGGGACCTGCAAGAGGGAGGTTTCTGGATAATAAAGTATGGCCATGTGTGGCTTCACAACAGGATACAGTCTGAGAAGTTTTTAGGCCATGTCATCGTGTGACCATGGCTGATGGTACTCACTAACCTGGATGGGACAGCCTGCTACACGCCTAGGCTGTCTGGTACATAGTGTATTCCTCCCGGGTCACAGCCTGCATGGCATGTGATGGTACTGAATACGGTAGGTAGTGGCATCACAATGTTAAGTATTCATTTATCTAAACCCAATACAGTAAAAATACATCAGAAAAGATAAAAAACAGTGCACCAATCTGACGCAGCTACAGTATAATCTTAGGTGACCACTGTCCAATGTGTGGTCCATCGTTATCCTAGATGTCACAAGATAGCACATGACGCTACTGCAGTTTTTTATTATTTTTTCCCCACGTTTTTGGAAAATATCCAATAATGTTTTATCTACTTTCCAGCTTTGTTAAGCAGCACGTAGCAAACATCATAACTCACCTAGGCTACTGTTGACGAAGTATCCTCATCTTCAGGAGCTTGGTGAGTCTTGCCAGCACTCCGTGGGGTCTGGGATCACTGTCCCCACCTCTGTGGTGGAGGAAGCTGAGATACTTCAATGTGCTCTGTCAGGAAGCTGGGGGCAGAGTGCCAGCCATCTCCTTTGACATAAACTCCTGAGTTAATAGTGCTTCGCCCTTGCAGTGGCTTGCACAATACAGTCTTTTCTTGGCAACTCACAGTCAATAATTATGCACCAGGTGCCATATTTTGATGTGAGTAGGGCTGTCTGCCCCAACGGTCCATGGCCCCAAGTTCCTTGGCCCTCTTGGCTAATGTTTTAACCATTCCTCCCTTGACTTTCTACTAAGAGAAGCCACTCTAATGCCTGTTCAACTGCGGGGTCTGAGAAACGTGGCTGAGCAGCTCCTTAGAACTGGGTCTAAAATCAGCGTGTGAGAGTAGCCACTTAGGGCCTTTGGGGTGTTGGCTTCTCCCCTGGGATTTGGGTGAGCATAGCTCTTCGGTGGATGGTACTCAGCAGCAGAAAGGCCAGCGGTTATCAGTGCTAGCTTTAGAGTCAGCCACACACCCTGGGTTAAGACCAGGACCTGTGACTCTGTGGGGGCAGATGACCTGATCTGCACCAGCCTCAGTTGCCCTCACTGGTAAACTGGGGTTACCAATACATGCCTCCCTGGAAGGGTTCAAAGAGGATTTGAGGAGACAATTTAGACACTGTGCTTGGTGTGGTTGTGGTGGTGGTTTTATTTCTGTAACTTGAAGTATGATGAGACTCTGATTGCTCATTCATTTGTTCCTCAAATATTTATTCCTTGCCCGTCTCCCCGTGCCTAGTTTCCTTATCTGTCACATAAGGAAAATAATAGTACTTATCTAGCTGGGGGATGTGAGGATTTAGTGGGTAAATACATGCAAAATGCTCAGAAACCAGGCAGGGTATAAAATGGGATATACGTTACCCACCATCATCGTCGAACTGATTTATGCCGCACGCTTTGCTGGGCACTAGGTATAAGGCGGTGGACAACATAGACGTGACCTCTGTCCTCCTGGGGCATGCAGACCCTCTCCATCTATTTTCTCCATGAGGAGAGAAGCTATCAGTGTTTCATCACTGTCTTTTATAGAAGGGCCTGGCAGATAACCCCGTGGGTGGCTCCTGAGACACCCTATCTGCTGGCTGCTACCCTGGGGACTGGCCTGGGAGTTCATGCCCTATCCTCTTGTGTTAGTTTCTGCACAGTCCTAAGAGCCCAAAATGATTAGTGAAGTGGAGAGAACCATGCCTGCATCATAGCTGTGCAGATTGGTGGCTGTGAAAATGCCCTGACACCTTCAGAATGCCTCACAGACAGGAGGCCTAGGACAGGAAGAGCACTGGATTTGGACGTACAGACCAGAGTTTGACTCCTGGTCCTGCCACTTTGCAGCTGTGTAGAATTTTCAGTTTCCTTCTCCTGGCTCAGCCTTGGTTTCCTCATCCGTCAAACGAGAATGCGATGGTACCTGCCCAGCAGGGTTGCAGCAAGGAGTAAATAGGATTAGAATATAAATGTAAGGGATGAAAGGTCTCCTCGAATACCACCTCCCTTAGGAAGCATCTGTGACCCTCCCAAGGAGATTTCACTGCTCCTTCCTCTGAGCTCAAAGGCATTTATTTATACAACCACTAGAATAGAGCCATGTTCATCACTTCACATACGCTTAGACTGGGCTCCCTGGTAACAAATGCTGAGGCCAAAAAGAAAAAAGAAAAAGTGCATTGCTGGGAGGCTCTCAAAAGATACAGCTGTCAGGAAGTGAGTAAAATGGGAGAAGCTGACACACGGGGAGAATCTGACATACAAAGAGAGAAGCTGACCCAGACAGAGAAACTGACAGAAAAGCTGACATAGAGGAATATCTGGCCCACAGAGGCAGTTACTGAGATCTTGGGCAGTCCTCCAGGGAGCTCTGGGGCGGGGCTAGCCTTTCAGAACTGTCCTGAAAGAGGCAAGGGATGTCCCTTAAACTATCACCTCAGCCAGGCCTTCGCTAGAGGCTACTCTTCCTCTCCTCCCTGAGAGGGGTCATATTCCTGGGACACATGGTCCCCAAAGCAGAGGGCAGTTCCCAGTGATGAGTGAGAATGTGAGAAGCAGCTGATAGCCCATCCCTGTCAAGGGTCCTGCCACAGACTGTGCTAAGCTTCCAGAACCAATGGAGAACCAAACAGAATTTCTGCCCACATGGGGCCCTGGGGCTGTATTTGGTCTGCATTTATTAATACTTATTTGGTCTCTCCAGCCAACTTGGGCCAGAGTCCTCCCATCAGAAGAGCTCACTGGTGCTTAGTCAAAGTCTGTCCAATTTCATTACCAGTAATGCACCCAGATCCCTTTTTTTGTCGCTAAAATCTTATCACCTGTTCGTTCAAAAGCTCTGAGTTCCTTCTTTGTGGACTAAACCTGCACACGATTATTTTTGCAGACTCAAAAGAGAAAAAGGAAGCAAGCCTGTGGAGATGGAACCTAATTAAAAACCATCCCACACAGCAGTTGAGATGCAGGTTGGCTGGGATTAGGCCTGGTCCAGGCCCAGCCTCACAGCATCTGTCAGAATTTTGCCTAAGTAGGGAAAAATAGCAAAGGTGCTGGTGAACCCTCCCCAGGGATCACGGTCATTTTGAAGTTTTCCTGGGAAACTTTGCTGCCAGGTATAAATCTAGCCAGAGCTCTGCACCTGCCAAGTTCTCGAGGCTTAGCTGAGAATTTGTTCACACTCTAGGTCCTAACTTTCTCAGAGTTAGTTTGACTTATGCTGGAGCCCATAAAGACCACTTGTATTCAAAGAAAGCTTTTGCCTGATCCCTGGCAGCTCCACGGCAGACACAGGCCGGTATTTTCCTCTGTTGTCCTGTGGGAACTGTACCTACTAGGGCTGTCGTGAATGGTGTATTTCCCTCTTACTGCATTTCATGGTAAGAGCAACTTATGCTTTTACTGTTCCAGCCAGTCCCCACAACAAGCCTGTCAAGGGGAGAGCTATACGATTGCAAGGAATTTGTTCAACTTGCCTGGGTCTCAGTTTCCCCATCTCTAAGATGATAATAGAACCTCTTAAATTATTGTGAGGATAGGATTAAATTATGTAATTTCTGTGAGGCCCTTAAAATTTATTTTAATTTTTTTAAAAACAGTCATGTTAGAGCCCTTAAATTTTATGAAATGATTGATAAGCACTTTTCGTCTCACTTCACAGAAGAAGAAATTGAGATTCAGAGGGGCTAAGTTTATGAATAAGATACCTTAGTATAGGCTCGGCACCCATAGCACAGTAGTTACAGCGCCTGCCACATACACCAAGGGTGGCAGGTTCGAACTTGGCCCAGAGCAGCTAAACAACAATGACAACTGCAACAAAAAATAGCCGGGTGTTGTGGGCACCTGTAGTCCCAGCTACTTGGGAGGCTAAGGCAAGAGAATCGCTTAAGCCCAAGAGCTGGAGGTTGCCGTGAGCTGTGATGCCATAGCACTCTATCACGGGCGACAGAGTAAGACTCTGTCTCAAAACAAAAAAAAAAATACACCTAGGTATCAAGGAAGGAAAATACTGTGGGACTATGAATCTTTCTGGAGTTAGATTACTTTTTCTTTTTCTTTTTTTGAGACATAGTCTCACTCTGTTACCGGAGCTAGAGTCCAGAGCTTCATCACAGCTCACTGCCACCTCAAACTGCTGAGTTCAAGCAATCCTCCTGCCTCAGCTTGTCTCCTGCTGAGTAGCTGAGACTACAGGCACTTGCCACTGCATCCAGCTAATTTTTCTGTTTTTAGTAGAGATGGGGTCTCACTCTTGCTCAGGCTGGTCTCGAACTCCTGAGCTCAAGTGATCCTCCCACCTCGGCCTCCCAGAGTCCTGGGATTTTAGATGTGAGCCACCGGGCCCAGGCCCGGGGCTGGATTTCTGTTATAAACAGTATATATATCTTTTAAACCTAGGAACAGAGGGAATACTGACTCCTGGAAAAAAAAAGATGAATGGATAGTATTGCCAAAGAAAGTAATAAAAACAGCAACAACAAAAAAAAACTCTTGCACTTTTCAAACAATTGAACCCTTCTTATGTTTATACTCAGGTCCAAACACTAGAAAGCATACCAGACTCAAAGGTAATGAAAAAGATAAGGAATCTTGGGAAAAGATTCCTTTGAGCTCCCCACCGAAGGCTTTAGAAATTCAGAAACATCGCACTTGGGGTTTTGCACCCAAGTGGTCTCACCTCACTTTGGTCATTTCATCCCTGAATAGGCGTTCAACTGGAAGACCCCTCATGCGCAGAGGAAAGTGTGGCTGTGGCGCCTCGGACCCCCTGGGCTCCTCGGGAATGAAGGTCACTACTGTTCTCATCATCGTCATCTGCCGTAAGTAGCAAGCCAGCTGGGACGACACCATGGTTCTGTCCTCCTGTCTGTATCACTGTGGACCCCTCCTGAGGAGCCGCTCACAAGACGATCAGGAGCGAACACCCTTCTCTCAACCTTCTCCTGCTTCTGTGTCTGCTGTGAAATGGGCTGATCCCAGTGTCAAGATCGCATAAAACTTGTAGAAAAGCAAAGGTTTCTAACCATTTACTAAAAAGAGCACTTGACTGTTTCACCACCCTCCCCCCATTTTGTTATGGATTCCAGAACAAAAATGCAAGTGTCTATCCAGCAAATTTAGAAATGATTGATGCTTATCAGAAAGACATTCTTAGGGTGACTTACGGAATAGGTGGTAATTATGAGTCTTTGCTACCAGGAGATAAGATTGCACACCCCTGCCAAGTGTGGGAAACAGTTTAGGAACTGTTAGAAGGTTCCTTGATGGGGCGGCGCCTGTGGCTCAGTGAGTAGGGTGCCGGCCCCATATACCGAGGGTGGTGGGTTCAAACCCAGCCCCGGCCAAACTGCAACAAAAAAATAGCCGGGCGTTGTGGCGGGCACCTGTAGTCCCAGCTGCTAGGGAGGCTGAGGCAAGAGAATCGCGTAAGCCCAAGAGTTAGAGGTTGCTGTGAGCTGTGTGACGCCACAGCACTCTGCCCGAGGGCGGTACAGTGAGACTCTGTCTCTACAAAAAAAAAAGAAGGTTCCTTGATGGACTCTTTGGCTTGATTAGTTCTGTAGCAATTGTTCAAATCCATTTCCCTGTCTGTTTCAGCTGTGTTGCTGTAGCTTTGGGTCCCTAAGTCAAAAATGTTAAAGATAGGCTTCTTTTTTCCCCTTAGTGGTGAAATTTTGTTTTCGAGATCATGGTGGGGGGTGAGTATCCATATGCAGGAAGGACCCCTCTGCAGCTCCCAGTGTGGGGAAGATCAGCCTCTGTGTGTGGCTCTAGCCTCCCTCCAAGGACAGCAGTGACCACCCTGGACTTCAAACCCCCTCCTCCCCCCTTCAGTCTTTCATGACAACGGGTGTCTAAACACAGCAGCAAGATTGGAAGGTACCTGAGAAAAGTCCCAAAAACTCTCTATTTTTCTTCTTTGAGTTTATGTTTTTATTCTATATTTATTGCAACACTAAATCTATGCTTATAATTTAAAAGTAAAACAAATGAGTATATACTCACAAGGTAAAGTCCCTCCTCAGCCTTCCCAGACCACAACTACAATCCTTTTCCTACAACCAGAGATAGCCACCTTTTCTTTTTTAAACTTTTTTTCTTCTTTTTTTGAGACAGAGTCTCACTCTGTCACCCAGGCTGGAGTGCTGTGGCATCACCCCAACAACCTCAAACTCCTGGGCTCTAGCAATCCTCCTACCTCCTGAGTAGCTGGGACTACAGGCACTCACCATGATGCCCAGATAATTTTTCTACTTTTAATAGAGACAGGATCTCGCTCTTGCTCAGGCTGGCCTTGAACTCCTGAGTTCAAGGGATATTCCTGCCGCGGCCTCCCAGAGTGCTAGGATTACAGTTGTGAGCCATTATTTCCGTCTTCATAGGTAGCCACTCTTAAGAGCGTGATGCACATCCTCACACACAGCCTTCACATGCTTGTGCATGCACGTGTGCACACACACATATTTGAAACATCATAATAGAAAATACACAGGCTTATTATAAAAAAAAAAGCAGTGTGGAAGTAAATAAAATAAACAGTGCCTGTTTCTCTGTCTACCTCCTCAATCTCACTGCCTAGAGATATGACTATTAAATGTAATATATTTTTAAGACACACAATTTTGTTATTATCCCCCGATCAGTGGACCTGTGGGTGGTTTCCAGTTTTCTGATATCACAAATAATGCTGGAGCGGACATCCCTGCATGCCCACTTTGTGCCCACTTTCAGAAGCATTTGGTTGAAGCAAAAATTGCTAGGTCTCTGTGTATTTGCTGTTTAAATAAATAGGTGGAGGGTGTCTTTCCTGCCTCTTAAGCATTTTGTTTCTCCCATCAGATTATAATCCCCGATGACATTTCTGGCTTTTTTGGCTTTGAACTTATCCTGTTATTGTTGCACCAGACCTGAGGGTATTTCTGCCACGGACGGTGGTTTTCTACTTCGGGAAGACCGTGGTTGGCAGGACAGTACTGTTCTAAATGTCACGGAAGCTGGGTGCTCATTCTGGGTTAGAAGGAACTAGCTGTGTTATGGGGGTAATGTCGATCCTGTTTTCTTCTCCAGGAAAGGGGCTGCTGATCCCCAGCTGTGCCTATGTACTTTGCTTTAGGGATCTGGTGACATCCCAAATGCAAAGCGTCCTGATGAGGGGAGGGACGTCGGGGCAGCACCAGGCCTGTTCCATCCCTGTTGCAGATGCTCTTCCTTATTTTCTCATTGGCAGTGATGGCCCCCACTCACAGCAGCTTCTGGCAGTTTCAGAGGATGGTCAAACACGTCACGGGGCGGAGCGCCTTCTTCTCCTATTACGGATATGGCTGCTACTGTGGGCTTGGGGGCAAAGGGGTCCCTGTGGATGACACTGACAGGTGGGTGCAGAGGCTCTGGGGATGCCCAGCATTTGATTGCATTGACGTTCATGCTCACAGCCAGAGAGAGGGTGTTAGGATTCTTGCATGGCAAGGGACAGAGACCATCTCAGGCCAGCGTAAGGAAGAACTGACCAGGAGCCAGAGGGTGGGTCTCTGGAGGAATCCAGGATCAAGGCCAGCTTCTTGAGTGTGTGACCTGGGAAGTTGTAAGGGCCCCAGCATGGTTGACTACTCTACTACCACCATCTTGATATTCTTAATAAGGGGCCCCATGTTTTCATTTTGGTTCTGCAGGTATGTGGTCAGTCCTGCCTAGAGCCCTAGAAACTTTCTCATTCTTGTAGGAAATGTGTCCTTCTTTCAGCTCCCCAGCTTTTAAGATGATAGACACAGCAAGACTGACTCACCTTCTCCCACTTCTAATTCCATATTCTAGGAGAGGGACTCCAAGTGGCCCAGTTTGGAAAAGTCCATCTGGGTGAGGTTGCATAGTACAAAACTGGTGGCCAGGCCTACTTCTAAGGATGGCGATGGGGCAGTGTGAGTTCCCAGAAAAAAATGGAGGTGGGTGTAATCTGGTGAGTGTAGGGGGAGGTGGGAAACAGGACACTTTGCATGTCATTTCTTTTTCTTTTTTTTTTTTTTGCAGAGACAGAGTCTCACTTTTTGGCCCTCGGTAGAGTGCTGTGGCCTCACACAGCTCACAGCAACCTCCAACTCCTGGGCTTAAGCGATTCTCTTGCCTCAGCCTCCCGAGTAGCTGGGACTACAAGCGCCTGCCACAATGCCCGGCTATTTTTTGGTTGCAGTTTGGCCGGGGCCGGGTTTGAACCCGCCACCCTTGGTATATGGGGCCGGCGCCTTACCGACTGAGCCACCAGCGCCGTCCAATTTTTTTGGTTTTTGGCCGGGGCTAGGTTTGAACCTGCCACCTCTGGCATATGGGACCGGTGCCCTACTCCTTGAGCCACAGGCGCCGCCCTGCATGTCATTTCATTTGAAGAAATATGAAAGTGAGGCCAGGTGTGATGGCTCATGCCTGTAATCTCAGCACTCTGGGAGGCTGAGAGAGGTGGACTGCTTGAGCTCAGGAGTTCGAGACCAGCCTGAGCAAGAGCAACACCCTATGTCTACCAAAAATAGAAAAACTAGCCAGGCATTATGGTGGGTGCCTGTAGTCTCAGCTACTTGGGAGGCTGAGGCAAGAGGATCACTTGAGCCCAAGAGTTTGAGGTTGCTGTGAGTGATAATGATGCTACCCTGCTCTACCCAGGGTGACAGAGAGACTGTCTCCAAAAAATGAAATATGAAAGCAAAATGTTTCTCACCACATTTAACCTAGAATATGTTCTGATAGCTGGGCCTGATATATCACTCCCCGGGATTGAGTCCCATGGGTTGGGCTCATGGAACCATGAATATTCCAGCTGAGAGGACCTCAGAGCCCTGAACGGGCACTGATGCTTAGGACATATCCACATAGGCCAGGAGCTGGGATCAGTGACTTGCACACGGGCCCTGACTTAATCCTCCCAGGGAGGGAAAAAGGCAGTGTTACCAGCCAGCCTCATTCTACAAGACCACAGGCATCCAAGATCCAGAGTTGCTGCTCCAACCCCCTTCTTAGGCAGAGAATAACTCCTAAGTAGCAAAGTCAGGATCTGAATAAGAATTTGCTGATTTCAAAGCCTGTCCTGGTCTCCTTTCTCTGATGCTGTGTGCCTCCCCATCATCCAAGTCCAAAGGCTGATGAGAAATTGAACGCTATTAGCCAAAGATGATAACCAGCAAAGCATCCACTTGCAGATGGGAATGATGAGAGTGGGGCGCTGGCGCTGCAGGCTGCGCCTCCAAGCCCAGCTTGCTGCTTTCCCGCCCCTTGCACAGTGGGGGAGGAAATGGGCTGAGACCATCCCCAGATGTCATTTCTCCTCCATCGCTCTCCTGTGCAGCCTCCAGCTAACTCTGGGTGCCCTGAGAGCAGGAACGACGTCTCCTCGATGGTGGTCATAGTGCCTGGCACACAGTCAATGCCCAGTTAAAATTGCTCAATGAATGAACGAGTCACGTGGGTCCAGATTCGAGGCTGGGGGCTATCATCTTCCGGTTGTGTGATTTTGGGAAATTCACCTCTCTGAATCTCATTTCCTCCCCTACGAGGTGGGGACAATGACTGTACTTCAGAGAGTTACTGTGCAGAGCTGAGGAGATAGGAGTAGGTGCTACACAGAGCTCAGTAACTGTTGCTGGTTGTGTTTATTATTATTATTTTATTTTATTTTATTTTATTTTGCAGTTTTTTAGCCAGGGCTGGGTTTGAACCCGGCACCTCTGGCATATGGGGCCAGCACCCTACTCCTTTGAGCCACAGGCACCGCCCTGTGTTTATTATTTTTAACATCATCTGTAATTCGCCACCCCACTTTCACTGCCTGGGAGGAGGCAGCTGAGTCCGCTCCGTGTCCCACCTAAGGTCCTCCAGCTACTTCCCAGGGACCCGCTCCCAGGCAGAGCCCCTCATCACCCTCTCATCTGGCCTCAGGTGCTGCCGGGCCCATGACTGCTGCTATGAGAAGCTGAAGGAGGTGGGCTGCCAGCCCGTGCTGAATGGCTACCAGTTCCACATCGTCAATGGGACAGTGGTCTGTGAGTAGCCTTCTCTGTTGGGAAGCATCTTTGAACCTGGGCCTTTCCTTAATGTCTCTCTCCTCTTTGATCCAGAGGACTTTTTGGAAATGAGCTTCTTTCCAGGTGCTTTAAGAGGGAAGAAAATCAGAGCTGCTGGGAGGCTCCTTGCTTTGTCCCTCCCTGCTGGTCTTTCCTGCCCACAGCAGTATGTCCAGCACCCTCTGGGAGCCCAGAGCCTGGCAGATAGTATGTGCTCAATAAACAGTTGTGGACTTGAGCTTGTGCTGAACTTTGTATCTTGCCTTGACAACTGTTGCTATTGAGGATGTTTTTCCTTGTTTGTGTCATGTGTTAACAAAGCAGCTCCTCTGTCTTTCAATTGAACAAATATTTGTTAAGAGCAACTGCCTGCCAAGCACTGGGTGGGTGCCTTGGGGGTCACAAAAGCACACAGGAAAGGGGAAGGGAACTCAAGTGCTGTTGAGGTCATGCAAGGAGCTGGGTGGGCAGGTGGACAAGGTGTTCTGCACATGGAGAGAGGCCCTGGCATCTACACACACCCTGGGGCTGGTGGCATATGGGTATGGGTGGGGCAAAGCCAGTGTAAAGAGCAAGCACATTGGAGGTGAGACTTGAAACCTGGTGGGCCCCTGTGCTGGGATGACCTGAGTTGCACAGCCACCTGCCTCCAGCACACTATCCCTGGGGAAGGAGCCCCCTTCTATTCCCCAAGTGCACTCAAGGAGACTTCCTGAGCTAGACTTTCTGACCGTGGTCATCCTCAAGCCTAAAGCAAAGTGTGTCTTCTGTGACGCCCCTTAAGATAGGAGATAGGAAGGGATCAGGACCTGATGGGAGGGGTAGGGAGAGAGGTGCTGTGTCAGGGGCTCAATTTCTGATGGCTCTTCACCTGTCTCTGCTCCACTAGGGTGAGGAGGCCTGACTGACCCACACCAAACCTCCACCCTGGGCTCCTGTGTGCTAGCTCCACTCTTAGCTCAGGACCCCAGGAGATGGGGAGAGTGGAGGGAAGAGACCTGGGGCAGAGGCTGGAACCCCAGGAGGTGGCACAGGAAGTGTCCCCTGATTGGCACCTGCTAGGTAGTGGTGCGAGATGCAAGCAAGTTCCTGGCCAGCCTCTGCTGTCCTCCCACACCCTCCCTGCTGAGCCAAAGCAGCCATTATGCCGGAAGCCTTGGCCAGGGCTGCTGAAGGCCGAGCCCTGCTCAGGGAATTACCACGGGAGGAGGCATCCACATCAGGGCAGCTGCAGCCCCTCCTCAGCTGATCCAGCCAGTGAGGACCAGGTTGGCTCCATCCCTCCCGGACCAGGGCTGATAGCCAGGTGATGAGTTCTAATCCTGGGTGTGCTGCCCTCTCGTGCTGAGATCCAAGGCATTGGTTCCCTGGCCCAGTGTTGGTGCCAGGGGTTGGGGGCCCAGGGCAAGGCAGACCCAGTCTCTGCTCCTCTGGTCTGATAGTCTCATGGGAACTCCAAGCTGAAAGTGCCCATACGGACAATCCAGACCAACCCTTCATGGTAGTGGGAAGACTGAGGCCCACCGAGGGAAGGATTTGATCCAAGTAACAGATACATGTGTCTTGAACCTGGAGCATACTGCCTGACCAGAGTTGTCTGGGCCTCAGTTTTCGCATCCACAAAATAGGTATAATAATAACAGCTGCAGTTTTTGAGCATCAGTGGGGATGCTGTGCACCTTGAAGCCAATGATAAACCTCTGAGGTGAGCATTACCTCCCTGTTCGTTATTGAGAGGACCCTGAGGCTCAGAGAAGTTAAGTGAGATGGGTGAGGTTGCACAGCCAGGAAAAGAAGAGTTGGGACTCAGACCCAGGTCATCCTGCCTCACCCCACCCTGCCCGGTGGAGCGTGATGGGTGTGGCTGGCTTACACAGAAATGCAAGTCTCAGGGTCTGCAGGGAGCTGGCCAGAATTCTATGTCCTGGCCCAAGGAAGGCTAAGAGGGGCAAATGGAATTTGGTTCTTGGTAATGTGCCAGAGCTTTCTATTCCCGCTTGGAGGCCTTGGGAGTCAGACAGAGCTGGTCTGATCCCAGCTTCACCTTTCTAGCTGGGTCATAGTCTCCTTGTCTGTAAAACAGAGCTGATTATCTGCACTTCATATGGTTGCTAGAAGAATTGACTGAAGTAACCTAGCTATAGGGGCCCGCCCTGCAGGAGATGCTTTATGAATGCCCTTCCTTTTAGAGGTGGATATTTCTCTTTTTGTCCACATTTTCTTTCCCCCTTTACTTAAGCATTAGGCTTTTCTTTATTACTGTTCAGAGGTTCCTTTGAAGAGCCTGCTCTGCTGTTTGCACCCTTAGGCTAAGGTCATTCACCCCTCGTGGAATTAAACTTCTTTCCCTACCCACATTACACCATTCAAAGAGCCAGCCTTGCAAGGGTTAACTGCCTCCAGCCTCCCTGGTTCTGAAATCCTGCACCCAGGCCTGGTCCCAGGTTGCCCAGCAACCAGGGGCTGCTCTGAGATGCAGTAGGTGAGCGGTGGAGGGAAAGGAGGCAAACCAGTCAGTCTGTCCACCTCTCTAAATGTCACCAGGAGATCAGTGCAGAGAGAGGCCCATAACCTGAGCCCAGGGACCAATTTGCCTGGTGGGGACAGCTGCCCTCGGGCCAACTGGGAGGTGGTTTATGCTCCTTGGAATGGGCTTACGTAAGTACTTGGCATTTGCAAGGGACTTTGAGATGGCCCAGCAGTGAGTGACACCACCTCCACTCACACTTGCAAGGGGGCCAGGCCATGGGAAGCAAACCCGGGGTTCTAGCCAACTGGACCCCTATTATCTCCACCTCCTGGCCTCTGACAGCCTCCCTCTGCCGAAGGACGAAGGTGAACATGGTAACCATTGAGATTCGTAGCTTGCAAAGACTGTGTGTTCCACCCCTTGCTAACAACATCACCCACCTCTCCCAGCGTGTGCCTCTTCCCACAGCGATCTTGTTTACTTCTGTGTTTACAAGACCCTGACCCTGGTCACTGCTTCCCAGGGGTGGGCTCCTCCACTGGCCCATGGGCAGCGTGAGGGCAGCCAGTAAGTCTTCAGCAAGTGGTGGCGGAGCATTTGCTGTGCCCTAAGGGCTGGAGATCAGCAATGAGAAAGACACAGTCCCCACTCCAAAGGAGTTTGTGCTCCAGGGAGGAGGCGAGGCCATATTATATTCATAAAGACACTCTCAGGGACCAGTGATCTAAAGCACCTCAAGCAAGGTGACAGGCCAGGAAATGACCAGGTCAGGAGAGAAAGGGTCCCTACCTCAGGTGGTCAGGAAAGGGCTCTCCAAGGAGGTGGCATCTGGTCCAAGACCTCCAAGACAGTGTTCTGGGGGAGCCTTGGGAAGGAGCAGAGGTAAGGTTGGCATCTGATGGGCTGGACGGGGCGAGGCCTTCACCTTCCACTTCCGAGGCAGGGAGCCCTTGGAGCATATTAAGCAGGGGATGCTCTCATTTTGCTCAGAAAGATGACTCTGGTTACTGTGTGAAGGGAGCGAGGGAAGAGAGAGAGGGCCTTCTGGGAGGCTGTTTCAAAGCACCAGGGAGGTGTAACCACAGCTGGGCCCATTGCAGCAGGACTGCGCAGGACCTGCTGATGGATTACATGGGGGGTATGAAGGAAACAGGATGAACCAGAGGCGGATGAAGACCTTACTAAGCTGGAGAAGATGTGGGGACAGAGTGGACCTTGAAGTCACCAAGTTTGGCAGGAGCCGTGCTGGGTATGAGATTGCGTCAGATATGCACAGGGACAGCAAGTGGCCGAGAGCCCAAGGAGAGGTTGGGCTGGACCTGAGACCTTGAGCCTATTTCAAGTCCCAACACGAGAACACCATGTAGAGAGTTTGGAGAAGACGAGGGCTGAGGCCAGGGCCACAGACAGGCGCCTGGTGGGGCTCCCGGGCGGCCTCAGGCAGGGATGCAGACCTGTCGCCTTGTCTCACGTGTGGAGATGTAGTTTGTAGAATGAGAAAGAATGTTCTGAAGACATCAGTGTCTTTCTTTGTGCCTCAGTTTCTCCATCAGCACATTGGAAGGTACAGGATCTGCACTTGGGCTTGCTCTTAGAAGGTGGCTTCCAAAGACAGCGTTTCTTGGCCTGGGGCTACCCCTTCTTCCAGGTCATGGCAGGCCAGTCATGCCATGGAGGAGGGATGCCGTGACAATGACAGTCGACAGTGAAGGACCAGTGCTCACAGTCAGTTGGGGTGACCCGTGGGAAGTAGAGCTGGATGTCAGGGCAGAATGAAATTTTGATTTTACAAAAGCAAAGCGACCGAGGGAGAAGGGAGACAGGGACAGGAAGAAGGTTTAGAACTGAGATGAAAAAAAGAAGAGAGAACCAGAAAACAGACAGAAGGGCAAGAAGAAGCCTGGATGGGAAGGTGAGGGAAGTGTCAGGATTCCAGGGCACAGGCAGCACTGGAGGCCAGGCCCCCTCGGAAGAGGGCCAGGCTGCCCGGGGTGGAGGGCGCACTCAAGTAGCTCTCACTGCTCCCCCAGGACAGGAGGCTCCCTGGACGCTGGGGCTTAGCGACTCTCGACTCCATCTGGACTCTGGAAGGATCTTCACAGAGGCGGGAGGGGGAGGAGGAGAGCAGAGGGAACAAGGCACTGGGAACAGTGGGAGAGGCAGGATTGGAGCGCCAGAGGCGAGAACGTCCCTGGCAGATTTCCTGCGGCGAGTGAAGAGGGCCAGCTGAGCCTCAGGTGGCATTGGCAGCCTTGGAAATCAAGTCTCCAGAGAGGTGTGGGAGGACAGCTTCTGCGGGACACGGGCTTTGCGAGGGAGGACAGCGCAGACAGACTGTAGGCAGCTCGGGGCCAACTCCACAGGGCACTTACGCTTTCCCACTTGGAGCTGGGGCGCATCATCCTGATACCACAGTGGGCACTTGTGGGGCGCTTCTGCATTCCAGGCAAATCCAGACCATCTGTAAATAACAACGGCCTTTGCCACACCCCTGTGAAACAGACATGTACTCATTTTTTTGTTGTTTTGAGATAGACTCTGACTTTGTCACCCTGGGTAGAGAGCCGTGGCGTCATAGCTCACAGCAACCTCAAACTCTTGGGCTCAAGCCATCCTCTTGCCTCAGCCTCCCAAGTAGCTGGGACTACAGGCACCCGCCACAACGCCAGGCTATTTTTAAGCGATGGGGTCTCGCTCTGGCTCAGGCTGGTCTGGAACTGCTGAGCTCAGGCGATCCACCCACCTCAGCCTCCCAGAATGCTAGGATTACAGGCGTGAGAGACCACACCCGGGCTTACATATTTATTTTTGATATGAGTGTCTTTTAACACCATTTTCTAGATGAGGAGACCAAAGCTAACTCTCCTAAGACCACAGAACAGGGAGACTGGTGGTCTCCCTTCCTCCCTCCCCTGAAAAGAGAGTGGAACTGGGGTAGAGTTACCCAGAAAAAGGAAGCGGTGCCTGAGACCGTGTGCACACACACCTGCACACACAGGCACAAACCTGTACACAGCACTCCTCCTCCGAGTATGTAAATAAAAGGGCCCCATCTAGTGGTGACTCAGCCAAAGGGCAGACACTCCATCTCAAAGGCCCATAGAGGCATCTTCCTTTGTTTAGTAACTATTTCTTGAGCGTTTACTACGTGCCAGCATCTGTCCTGGATACTTGGGATTCTGTGATGAACTGGGATGACAGGGCCCCAGTTGAAGGGAACAGCAGGTGCAAGGGCCCTGCGACACGGCAGAGTTAGGATGTGACCTGAAGGAGGCCAGCATGTCTGGAGCAGGGCAGGGCAGGAGAGAGGAGGGTGATGAGGCTGGAAAGGCTGGTGGGGGTTGCATCATGGCTGGGGTGCTCCAGGGGCCGGAGGAGGACTCAGCATAACCTCCCTGAGTGATAGGAAACCACAGGGGGGCTTTGACAGGAGAGTGGACACAATTCAGGTTACACTTGAGATAGTCCCAGCTTGTTTCTGTCTGTGAAGGAGGAAGAGCTGCTGATGACAGGGATTTGGGTGGTGACCCAGGAGCTGGACAGAGGAGGACAGAGGGTGGAATATTTTAAACACAGAGGTGATCACTGGGACTTGTGGCCAGGCGGGATGTAGAGAGTGGAACGAGGGGCAGAAGCCAGGGGGGCTCCCAATTCTCGGCTTGGAGAGGGTGCCAGTTACTGAGAATGTGGGTGAAGGAGAGGCTTGGAGGGAGAACCCAGGGTCCCTTTGAACGTCTTGAGTTGGAGATGCCTGAGACATCCAAGCGAGATGTCAGGCTGTTGGAAATATGAGACGAGCTCTGGTGAGATGCCCATCACCTTGGCCCGTGCGCCGCTCAGGTGCCCTAATTCAGTGCCCCCCTGTACGGCCGGCCCTCCCTCCCCTTCTTGTGCCCTTCTGGGCTTCTCACTCCAGCACTTTCGGCTGCGCAGACATGATCCAGAAAGGGCTCCCAGTTTCTTTCCTTTCTGTCCTCCACCTTCGACCCCTTGCAGCAAGCTCCCCACTCTCCCCAACTTTAGCACAAACCCCCATCCTGCCAGGGGTGGCCCTGGAGTCCCCAGTGACCCTGTGTGTCTCTGCAGGCAGATGTGCCCTGGGTCCTGGTGTCGGCTGCCTCTGCGGACTGAAGGCCTGCGAGTGTGACAAGCAATCTGTGCATTGCTTCAAAGAGAGCCTGCCCACCTACGAGAAAAACTTCAAGCAGTTCTCCGGCCGGCCCCGGTGTGGCCGGCATAAACCCCGCTGCTAGGGAGGCCACAGAGGCTCCTTTAACCTTCTGGATCTGCGCCAGGGTCACACTGCCAGGAAGCCTTCCCAGGTCGCCTCCACTTCTTCCCCAGCAGGGCAAACTAAATGTCTCCCTAAGGGCCACTCACCCTTCAGCGCCTGGCCTCGGGGACTCCTTGTCATTCAGCATCTGAGAACTGGAGACCAGAAATGAAAAAGGCAAAAATCCCTGCCCGGAAGGAGTTTGCATTCTACGGAGGGAGGCGGACTGTAAATGTGGAGGGGCGTGGGCGTGTGTATAGTCCTAGGGTTAGGGTTAGGGGTTAGAGTTAGGGTTAGGGACATACACATATGCACATATATGTACATGTGATACGTTCACATGTGAACGTGTAGCAGTAAGTGCTGTGAAGCAATGGAACAAAGGGACAAGGTAGAGAGATACTCCAACCCTCCATCCCAGGAAGTTTCCAGGAGGGGAGAGGCTCCAGGATCTGCCTCCCTCCACCCCCACCCAAATCAGGATGCAAGGCAGACTTGGGGACCAGGCCCACACCCAGCTCTAGCTGGGAACAAAGCAAAGTTTCTAGAAAACAAGGTCTTGGCACCCACACCAAGGACCGGAGAGGCACACCTGATCTGCATTTCCCATTTGCTCAAGTTCTGGCCTCAGGTAGGAAAAAAATCAATGCCATTTTCATGTTTCAGGAGACAGAGCACTTTGGAACACTAACACCCTGCCACTGCCACATGAATGTCACAGCCAGGAAGATGTCAAAGAAATGGAGAGAGAGGGCATGAGAGAGGGAATCACGCATGCAAAATTTCCACCCAAATTTAGCAGCCTCTTGTTCCATCAGACTTAAGTTCTGATAAATATTAAAGTGATCTCATCTGGGTGCCTCCTGAGTTGCAACGCCTAGCTGGCATGGAAGATTGTAAAAACGGCTGCCATCGTTCCCAGCTCCCTTTTACAGTGTAAGGCTCAGCTTTTCTTATCCAGGGGGAAAGTCTGTTTTCCCCACCCCTTGAATCTGACCTGGCCTTGTGATTGACTGTAGTTGGTGGAAGATAGTGGAAGCCACGCTCTGTCAGTTCCATGCCCAGGCCTCCAGAGGTCCAGGGCGGTCCCACTGTGTCTCAGGACACCTGCCTCCACCACGAGCAAATTCTTGGGCTGACCTGCTGGGGGATGAGAACCCACCTGGGTCACAGTAGGGCGCTTGGTTGTCTCAGCTGGAACCTCAGACTCGGGAAAGAGCTCAGTGAGGATCAGCTCACAGCTGACCACCGAGGGACCCTGACTGAGCCCCAAACCCTGACCCACTGAGCCCAGGCTAAACTGCCAGCACACAGACTGTGCACTAAATAAAGGCTGCTGTTTTAAGTCACTAAGTATGGGTGTGGTTTGTTATGTGGCATAATTGGTCCTTCTTCATTGAACCTCTTGGGATCTCAGCACGGTGCTGGAGTTGGAGGCCACAGAGGTGGGCCCTGACCCTTAGTCTTGTAGGTGTGGGAGGAGAAGGGCAGGCCCAGGTAATAATGGAGAACACACAGAGAGCTGTAATCATTCCCTCAGCTAACACACACGGACTGAGTGCCTGCTGTGTGCTCAGCAGCAGGATTCAGAGATCTAAAGGAAATAAACAAAATCAGATCTAAAGTCTTTGGGAGAATGCTGAGAGCTTTTAGGAGTTCAGGCAATTAGAATCTGGATTGAGAAATGGACAGACAGATGTGAAGACAGGAATGCCAGCTCGGATGGTGAGCAGAGGGCCTGCCTGGCTCAGCTCACGCAGTCACGTGGGGACCAACCTACTCTTCCTCCCCGCCCCCACTACACAGGTAGAGATACTGCCCGCAGGAGGCTTGTGGCTCATGCGCCTCAGGAGGGGCTACAGTCTGTGAGGGAAGTGGTTGTGGAAAGGCAGGGAGGGAGCCAGGTGGCCGGACCCAAGCCAGTGGGCACGTCCCCTCCTCGGGGGTCTGACCACAGCAGAGAACAGCTCTGCACTGTGAGGGTATCCAGTCGACTGACTCAGCAGAGGATGAGAGCCAGGCATGAGGGACAGGGATTCCCAAGTGAGAGTCAGGCTGTCTTTTCTAGTCTACAAGGCAGAGGACATGGGGCCCTTGATGGTAGGCATGCTCTGTTGGGTGCTGACCCTGATTCTGACAGGTGGGAGTGCCGAGGGATGCGCGGATCTTCAGTAGCCTTTCATTCCGCCAGCACATCTGTGGTGAGAACCTACCCCAAGCCAGGCCCTGTGCATCAGACTCCAAGGAGCTGTCAGGCCAGGGACACACAGTAAACAGGTGACTGCCACACAGGCCAGGGAATACCGGAATTGGGGTGGGCTTAGGAGCAGGGAACCCAGGCTTCCCCGAGGTATGCTGGGGCTCTGGTATCCCACCTGCACCCTGTAGGTGAGGGTGAATTAGGAGCATTAGGGGGTACATAGAGCCTCCCAGGCAGAAGTATACGCAAACTCCTCATTCCCCTGCCTTTCCTGTCTCCCCTGGGGACCCCTTCTCCATCTTTGGTCCCTCCAGGCCAAAAACCTGGGTGTCAAATTCTTCTTCTCATATCCCACGTACCACTTCCAATCTGTCGGCACTACCTTTGAAATACATCCAGATTCTGTGTTTATAAAATACTTTGTTCAAATGTTTACACGGAAAAAAATGAAATGAGGGGGGGAAATCTAGACTTGTGGCCAATTGTCACTGCCACCATGGCCTGGGTGACTGCCAGCTCTTCGTCATGTTCCCTGTGTCCACCCCCAACCTCCATCTCTTGGGCACCCAGTGGCTGGTCAGTGGTGACCGAGTCAGATCACGTCCCTCCCTTGCTCACACCCCCGAGGGCTCCCTCTGAGCCAGCATCTTACCAGGTTTATGCTGTCATCCTCCCTCCCCCCGGGGTTTCTCCTCCCCTCTGTGCCCCCTCCAGGTCCACACACCCCCTCACATTCCTTGTTTTCCATTCGTCTGGCCCCCTGGCTCCGTGTTTCTCAATGACGTGTATATGGAATCACTGATATCAAGCGCAGGTGGAATGAGATGGCAGGGAACCCCAGGATAGGGCACGGGAATGTGGGGGATGGTCTAGGGAGGGAGCAGGGGAAGGAAGGCTTGACCCTGGGAGGAGCAGGGTCCCCAGTGCCCTGAGTCCCGTGCAGCTCTCCACTCACGTGACCCCGAGAACAGAGTGGACAGGGCGCGTGACACTATACTAAGAACATGCGTGGCAACAGTGAGGACTCCATCCCGCTAGTTGCCAGGGCCACATGACACTGTAGTTGAGCCCCTGCCCTGCCTCTGAGGGGACAGGTTCTGAACATAGATGTATTTTTGCAGCAGCTCTCTTTAAATTTTAATCAGGCGCCATTCTTGATGTCTGCTTGAAGCTACCAGACTTCAGGGTGGTGCAGTGGGGGGCACGCTTTGCTTTCTGTCAAGGGTGGGGTGTTGGGCTGTTGCCAGAGGCTGGCTGTGAGAGTGTGTGGGCTCAGGCAAGTGAAATCGCTGCACCCCACCCCCTCTCCGGGTGTCTGTAGGCTAAGAAAGGCCCAGCAGGTGCTGGGGAATGTGGCACATGGGTGTGGCTGCAGGCCCTATAGGGGGACAGCCAGCTGGGTGTGGTGGGGAGTGGGTGACCAGGGTCTCTGTCTGAATGCAGGCTGGTGGCTCACAGCTTCGGCCAGGTATCATTGAGGTCCCCAGGAGCAGGGACCAGGTCCAGATGGAAGAACAAAGCGGGGCACAGTGGTCTGAGTTGGGCAGAAGGGGAGTCCAGACACCTTCTCGAAGCTTTGGCTGCCAGACTGAACAGCTTCCAGGTCGGTGCTGAGCACTCACCTTGCACCAGGCGCTTGGACACCTACATGATCTCCAGTTTACAGGGCTCAGCACATGGCAGGTACTCAGTAAGGCCTACTCTTTTCACTCGGGCCCCGATGAGGCCCCAGACTTGCTGCACAGGCCCAGCGGGGTGTTCCAGGGATTGCCACTGGCAGGGCATCTTGTCCTTTTTTCTTTTTTGAAACAGAGTCTCACTTTGTCACCCTGGGTAGAGTGCTGTGGTGTCATAACTCACAGCACCTCAAAGTCTTGGGCTCAAGCAATCCTCTTGCCTCAGCCTTCCAAATAGCTAGGACTATAGGCACCTGCCACAATGCCTGGCTGTTTTTAGAGACAAGGGTCCCACTCTTGCTCAGGCTAGTCTCGAACTTGTGAGCTCGAGTGATTTGCCAGCTTTGGCCTTCCAGAGTGCTAGGATTGTGGGCGTGAGCCACCGCACTCGCCCCCATATGTCTTTTTAAATTTCCCTTCCTGCACACCCCTGCCTCCTGGTGCCGGGAGCCTTGGGATTTCTCTCCAGAACTTTGCTTGTTGTCACAGTCAGTGCCATCAGCTGCTTTTTAGAAAGCCACTGCTGGGGAAGCTGACAGCCAGCGCTGCTGTGCCAGCCCCTGGGGAGGAAAGGGCCGCCTCCCTGCACTCAGAGTCAAGGTCTGGCTGAGGAAGTGGTGGCTCCCAGCCCAGGTGTGAACAGGGTCAGGCACCGTACCAGGTGCCTGGCTGTGGTCTGGGGACAGTCAATGCCTATGGAACCTTCCTTTCTGCCTTCGTCCCCTCTTCTTCTCTTTCCACCCTCTCTCTCTCACGCCCACATGCAGAGAGCCAGATTTTCTTGCTAAACTACAGCTTTGCTTCTGCCAGGTTTCCGTTTTGGGGGAGAATGTCACGGCCGATCCACTTCCATTAGCAGCTCCTCCTTCCACCTGCTGCCCTTTGCTACCCGAATCCTGAGCACCTGTTGCCCAACACAGGAGCCCAAGGCACTGTCACCAGCTCTGACAGGCCCCACGCCAGGCCCTGTGCAAGGGGCGTTCTCATCCCTGACCTCATTTAATTCTCAGACCCTAGAGACCTACAGCGGTTCTCAACCTGTGGGTTGCAACCCCTTTGGGGGTCTCCTGCATATCAGATATTTACCTTATGATTCATAACAGTAGCAAAATTACAGTTCTGAAGTAGCAACGAAAATAATTTTATGGTTTCCTCACAACATGAGGAACTGGGTTGAGGCGTTAGGAAGGTTGAGAACCACTGCCCTAGGAAATGAGATTCATTATTAACATTTATGGAAAGTGGAAAATCTAGGCTCAGAGAGGTGAAGGGACTTGACCTAGGCCACATGGTGCAAGTGGGGCAAGAGCCAGGGTATCACTCAGTCTGTGAGAGGCGGTATTGGCAGCAGTGCTAAGAGGGTGGAGGGGACACTGATAATTTCTGCTATTTTCTTGTACTCTCCTGGGTGTTGTCAGCCCAGGGCAGATTCTCTCAACAGAACCCCACTTTGGGTGGAGAAGTGTATGGCCAGAAGGAATGAAACGAAGCCCTGGCAGTGACCTATAATGTCCACTAGGTGTCGCCTACATTCTAGAAAAGAGTGACAGGCTGCTCCCAGAGAGTCCTGAAGTGCAGGGGAGGGGAGTGAGGGGCCTAAGTCTCCAGGGAATGGAATGGGGACCTGGGTCTGGGCAGAGGTTACAGCTTCTCAAGATTTAGCATAAAACACCTCCTGTGAAGGAGCTGTCAGGGCTGCCTGAAGGAGAGACTGCCAGACTGCAGATTCAGGGACTCCCAGCCTCAGAAATGTGACTCCCTGCTCCTTTTCACCCCCAGGGAGAGCCCAGATGTGCCATCCCAGATCCATCCTGTTCCCCTTCAGGGCATCTTTGGGACTACCATGCATACTGGGGCTTGGCATCTAGGACCTTGGTCAGATGTCCCACCGCCCGGCTGCCTGAATCATTAAGGAGGGTGAGGAGGGGTAGGTAAAAGTTAGCACTGAGGACTCAGAGCCCAGCCCATCACTTAAGACCTGTGTGACTTTGGGCAAGTTTCTTGCCCTCGCTGGGCCTCAGTTGTTCAACAGAAGAGAGTGGGGAGAACGTCGTGGAGAGCTCCTGAGAAGAACATATCCCTGTCATTGTTATCGTTGCCCCACGTTGGACCATGGGGCCTGGGACTGGTGGTCAGGACGTCACTCTCCACCTGCTGTCTGGTGGGCAGGAAGAGGACAGGCTGCACCAGATACTGGGTTTCAGGGAACCTGTCTTCCTCAGAGCTGGAGACACAGGAGTGAGTCACTGTGCCCTCCCTGATGCCTGACCAGGGAGCACCCTGTGGTAGGGAGCTGAGGCAGGAGGACTTTATTAACACGAGGTGGGATGTGAGGCCTGTGAAATTCCCTGCGGGGCTACAGTGCCCAGGAGCATCTACAGTGAGGTGGCACAATCTCAGCCCCAGACATGGCCCAGATTTTCAGCAAGCCAGGGTGTATGAGGCAAGGGGCAGAGCTAGAGATCCAGGTTCCCAGGAGTGAGGGGCCACCACCTCTGAAGGAGACTCCTGGTGCCCATCCCCACTCTACCCCTGCCTGGGCAACAGCCTTGGCTCAGGGACTTGGCCAGCGAGCAGGCAGGGAGGGCAGTGTGTCAGCCGGGCCCCTGAGGGGGTTGAAGAGGGAGATCTCAGTGGCCGGCACACAGGGGACAGCCACGGCCAGCAGGAGGTGGGCAGAGAAGGGGCCTCCCACACATGGTGGTATCCTCCTCTCAGTCCGGAAGGCTGGTGTTTTAGGCACAGCTGCTGGTGTGGCTTCTGGCATGTCCTGCCATCTTTGTCATATGTGACCCCCTGCCTGCCCCTCCGCTCCTCCTTCTCTCTCTCCCCAGTGACAGTGTCTGCAGGGGCATTGCCAGGGCAGCGCCTGAGTCCTGGTGGTGTTCCTGGGCTTGGGAAGAGGCAACAGGCAGCCCTCGGCCCCTGGCCTGGCCCCAAGCCCCACCCTGATCCACCCATCTGGTCCCCGAGCCAGACTCCCTCCCCACCAGCTCTTCTCTCTCAGACCTCAGCAGGGCTAGGGAGGGACGGGGGCTGCTGGAGACCCGTGTCCGCAGGGATGCGGGTCGTAGATGCTGCAGTTGGGTGTGGGGCCCTGGCAGTAGATGTTGAGGTAGCTGCGATACTTCTCCCTGTAGGTCTGGTCCCTGATGCACAGAACCACGCTCCTGTCACACTCGCATGTCTGCTTGTCACACTCTGTCTTGTTGAGCTCACCTGTGAGGGGCAGGTCAGCAAAGGCTGTGGGTGAAAGGGCCGCTGCTAGGGAGAGAGGGGGGAGCACACAGACTCTGGAAGCACAGCGGTCCTTAGAATATGGCCCCAGGGCCATCGGCACCCGTGCCACCCACAGATCCCACCCCCAGCCCCTGGGGTCAGCAGCAGTGGGTAGGTTCTGGCTGGTCTGTGCTGTAACAAGCCCTCTAGTGCATGCTGAAGTTAGGGAAGGACAACATGGTCACTGTATGGGCAGGGAAACTGAGTTACGCAGAGAGCAAAAGGCTTGTCTTCAGGCTAGGCATTTTCTCCTATCCCAGACCTCCTTCCTTCAGTCACAAAATCAAAGAACACTCACCGCAGAGGGAGTTATCGGTAAGGACTGGATAAGACAAACCTCGAGGAGCTCAGTGCCTAAGAGCCAAGCAGATGCTTACTATGCAGTGCTGTTTGTTGTTACTGTGTTGTGACCACAGCCGGCAGGGGCATCCTCAGGTGTGCATCGGAATCAGCTGGAGGGCTTGTTCAGACCAAGACCTTGCACCTCACCCCCAAGCTTCAGTTTGGTTGGTGTGCATGAGGCTGATACTGTGCAATCCTAGCTCGGTCCTAGGTGCCATGGCTGGTGCAGGGAACACCCTCTGAAAACCTCCTGCTGGCCCCGGTTGTTTGCAAACTTGGCAAACTTTCCACCAGCGGAACTCTTGAATGAAACTCTGTGCAGAAGGCTGATATATCAGACAGCCCAAAGAGAAGCTACTTAATTATGAAATACATGAAAGAGCCAGCAGGATCACCCTGGGTCTGTGCCTCTGTCACCTTCTAGGTGACGCTGATACCCCAGGTGTCCCTAGTACCCAATGTGAAAACCCCTGCTTTATTTTAGGTTAGTCCATCGCCTTTCGGAGGGGGAGAATTTCTCTCCCCAAACTGTTTTCTTTTTCTTTCTTTCTTTTCTTTTCTTTTTCTTTTTTCTTTCTTTTTTTTGAGACAGGGTCTTTCTCTGTCCCCCAGGCTGGAGTGCAGTGGTATCATGACAGCTCACTGTTGCCTCCAACTCCTGGGCTCAAGCGATCCTCCCACCTCAGCCTCCTGAGTAGCTGGGACTCTTGGCATAAGCCACCAAGGGCTAAAGCTGGCCAAGACTAGATTCCTGAGCTTCAAACTGCTTTAACTGGGGGACATCCTGTCTCTTAAGCCAGCCCCTTCACCCCATTTTTGAATAGCATAGTAGGAGGACCTCCGAGCTCTAAACTCCCCTGGGGCTCCAAATGTACCTGGTCCCCCAGTTTCTTTGTGAAGCCAGCAATGCTTTTGTACTATTAGTGAGGAATGCCGTGCAGAGCCAGATTAAGGCACAGAGGCAGAGAGAGTGTGCCCATGGGGCTGGGGCCGGGGGGGTGGGGGGACTCCTACATGCTCCAGAGAGGCACACAGGGGTGAGGGCAGGTATACTTGGGCCTGTTTCTTGGATGCCATTTGTCTATACTCCTCAGCTGGGCAATGGCCATGGAGAGTTCATGGTAAAGGAAGGAACCCCAACAGGCCTGTCACTACTATCTTGGCTCCCTAGAAACCCTAGTTGTCCTCAGATGGGGTCACCTCTTCTGGAGGGGGTCCCAGTGACAGAACTTGAAGGGAAAGGGTCTTCTCAGGGTGCCCATGAGTGAGGAAACTGAGGCCAAGTGGTGAAGGATCCTGCCCAGAGCTGTACAGTTCCAGGAGACGGTGACAGTGTCTAGATTTAAATCCAGGTTTCCCTACGCCCGGGTTGGCATGTTTCAAAGTCTCTATTGCTGAGCAACAGTCTCAGAATTACATGGGGATTTGGCTAGAAACCAGATTCCTGGACCCCCCATAGAACCAAGCTCTCCAAAGCTGAATGACCACAGGGACAGAAGAACTTGAGTGCCAGTGCCAGGCTTAGGCAGCTCACAGCACATGGGGAGAGTTGCTCTAACATCAGATTTAGATTTAGCAAAAAAACCAAACACAAAACCAACGTACAGAATGCCTGTTTCAATTTGAATTCCAGATAAATGTGTTTTACTGTTATGACCCAAACATTGCGCGGGATATACAGATACTAATTCATTTTCTGCTAATATTAATTGTATAACTAACATGTAATTTTTAATATCTGTATATCCCACACAATATTTAGGACAGATTTATATTTAAGTATTTGTCATCATTTATCTGAAATTTGAATTTAACTGGGCAGCCTGTATTTACCTGGCAAGTCTGCCCATGGCCCCAGCACAGACTGGTGGGGCCACCCATCTACCCCCTTCTCCCAGGGCCAAGCTGGCAGGAGAGGCACTCACTGCAGACTATCTCGGTGTCATTCTCGATGGTGTGGTCGTAGTGGTCCACAAAGGGATGACAGCCCTGATATAAGAGCTTGTCATAGCAGCAGTCGTGAGCATGGCAGCACCTAGGGGTAGGCAGAGGTGAGCAGGCAGGCATGCCCAGGCTGGCCTGTCTTCCACCAGCTGAGACCTCTGGTCATCTATTCCAGTCCCTTACAGGTCAGATCTGCAGACTGAAGCCCAGAGAAGGGTAGTTACTTGCCTGAGGTCACATAACCAGGCACAGCTTCAGCTGGCTGGGACCTTACCCCTGATCCCCAGAGCTCCCAGCTTTCCCTCTTGGAGGGGACGCAGATGCAGCCGGCCTCGATGGTCCAGCACTGGGATCAGTGTTGGAGGGGCCCTGACTGTATGCAGACATCCCTGGCTGGGCCTGATGGCCAGGGAAGGACAAAGGTCTGGAAAGTCAACAGGATGGGGACAGGAAGCAAATGTAGTTTGGCTGTCCCCATCGCCTCTGCTGGGGTGAAGTTAATTAGTCAGCATGCCTTTATTAAGCTCCCAGTGACACCAAACTTGGTGCTGGCTGCTCTTGGAGGGATCAGAAACAGAAAACAAGCCATGGCTTCTGGGAGCTCCCGGTCTGAGGAAGGAGGCACAGCCTGAGGGGCTACATACTTCCAAGTCCAAGGCCTTGGCCATGGACAACAGAAAATGTCCAAGACAGTTGGGGAGGACATAATCAAAGATCAAACTCCTGGTCATGAACTCATCAAACAAGCCCCATTGTTTGAAGAAAAAAAACTCTCTCCCTCTCTCAGAGATGGAGGTCGATCTGGCTTTCAACCTGTCCACAGCCCCCCCCCTTCAGGAGCCCAGCACCCTGGCACCTACCAGTCCACCCCATCCTTGGGCTGGCCACGCCCCCCCAGCCCACAGTAGCAGCCGTAGCCCACGAAGGACCGGATGGCCTTCTTCCCAGTGACAGTTTCCACCATGGCCCTCAAGTTGAGCAGGCTGCCCTGGGCTGCGGATAGGACTGTGAGAGAACAAAGGGACGCAGTAAGCCCCTGCCCCGTGGTCACCTGCCCTGTCCTGAGTCTGCACTCACTGTCCTCCTGATAACCCCAGGGCCAGGGAAAAGGGGAGGGATGGTGGGAGGGAGCAGAGAGAAAAGGAGGGCAGCTGAGCAAGAGGCAAGCAAAAACCCACAAAGGACCAAGTAGAGTGTGTTACCCACGTTCCCAAAAAAATCCCTGCAGCCCTGAGAAAAAACCTTATCGCTGATATTTGCCAGGGACCTGCTCCAGGGCAGGAACTGTCCTGAACCCCGTTCTTTTTTTTTTTTTTTTTTGTAGAGACAGAGTCTCACTTTATGGCCTTCAGTAGAGTGCCATGGCATCACACAGCTCACAGCAACCTCCAACTCCTGGGCTTAGGCGATTCTCTTGCCTCAGCCTCCCGAGTAGCTGGGACTACAGGCGCCCGCCACAATGCCTAGCTATTTTTTTTTGGTTGCAGTTCAGCCGGGGCCGGGTTTGAACCCACCACCCTCGGTATATGGGGCCGGCGCCCTACTGACTGAGCCACAGGCGCCGCCCATGAGCCCCGTTCTTGAGTTAACTCACCTCGTGCTCACTGCAGCCCTACTGAGTGCTATTGTCATCCCACTTTGCAGATGAGGAGACTGAGGCCGAAGCCCTTAGTGACCAGCCCCAGGTCATGTTGTCAGAAAGCAATACAGACAGGATTTGGGCCCAAGCAAGGAAAGCTTTGCACCCACACCCTTTGCTACTTGGCTAAAAATCCTTCTCAAGGCCGCTGCCCAAGTGCCTGGTACACCGGAAGGGGCTTTGCAAATGCCACATGGGGTTCAATTCTGGGTCCTTCTTCTCTCCCTTCCTGGCTTCTGCCTGGCACCTCTCCCCACCTTGGGGACTCAGGGTCCCCACCGTGGTCTTGGGGCTGGTGCATCTCAAGATTAATCTGGAGACAATTCGGTGCTCCAGTCACTTAACAAAGAGGCAGAAAAGGCTTCCTATTATGGGCTGGGAGTTGGGAAGGGACACACAGACACAGGAAGCAATAGTGCAAGGACACTTCCTGAACAAGCAAAGTCAACTTCCCTGGCACCTGCCACACCTGCCCCAAGGACATATTCTCCCATCTCCATGGCATCTGCCCTCTGGCCTGTGCTGGGCTCTCAGGGTCACCCTCACATGCTCCCCTGGGCTCAGTGCTGAGTCCGTGCACCACATCTGCTGCCCACAGTCCTTAACTTGAATGAAGCTGCCACACGCACCAGCAGGAGCAGATCTAGCCCCATTTTATGGATGAGGAAACTGAGGCTTAGAAAGATGGGGCTTGCCCAGGTTGCACAGAGCCCAACACGGCCCCAGGTCTGTGCGCCCCTGAGCTGTGATTGATGCTAACCATCATAGGGTGGGCCCCCCGCCTCCTCCACCCTGCGCTGCTCCAGCTGCACCCCAGCTAGGTGCCTAGGTCCCCACCCTGCTCCACGGCCAGAGTGAGGAAATATGCAGGGAGAGGGAGGAAGGCAAGGATTTCAGAAACCGTAGGCTCAGTGGAATCCCAAAGGCCACTCTCTCTGGCTTCTGGAGACAGTGTCCAACATCTCTGGTGACGGGGAACTCACCACCTCAATGTGGCTTAGTGGGCAGAGCCCGGACTTCATAGTCAGACAGACGCAGGGCTGTTTTCTCAGCATAAAGTGGAAGGGACAGTGTAGGGCATGGCTCACACAGCGACCTCTTTGACCTCAATTCCCAAGTCTAAGGAGGGGGGATGATACCCCTTGCAGGGTACTTTGGAGGATTATGTGTGATCACAAATGTGTGCAGAGCTCCTGGCTCAGGCAGCGCCTTGAGGAGGCCCAGCGGGGTGAGGCCCAGCCTCCCCTTCCCCAGCCCAAGAGTCCCCACCCCCACTGGCCGTGTATAAGTTGCCCTGGGGGCGGCTCTGGGCCCCCAGGGCCCTCTGACCATCAACTCCTGTGTGGCAAGAGAAGAAGTATGGGAAACTTAACCGCCACACACAGCTGGACACACACACACTCTCACACTCACCCACTTCACACACCGACACACCCACTCATCCACCTCTCTTTTTTTTGCAGTTTTTGGCCGGGGCTGGGTTTGAACCCGCCACTTCCAGCATAGGGGGCCGGCACCCCAGTCCTTTGGGCCACAGGCGCCGCCCCATCCTCTCTCTTCTACGCACTTGCACACAGACTACACTCACACAGACACACTCAGGCCCGATATGCACACTCACACATCACGTAGACACACACATCCCCGACACTCGCACTCACCTACACGCTACACTCACATACAACATCCAGGGGAGAGTCCAGGGCTTGACCCCAGGCCACGTCCACATCACACCCCGGCAGAAGAAACAAAGTGTGTGTCCAGTCAGGCGCAGGCCCTGTCCCCACCGAGTGGTCAGGCTGAACTCAAGTGGTAGTTTTCTAAATAACAGGTGGCTTTCTCTTGTCCCGCCACACTGAACTTTATTTTTGTTTCTGGCGTTTCTTTCTTTTTCACAGACCTGGCTGTGTTCAGGCAAGGTTTTAACAGACCACACAGAAAACCAACCAGTTCCACGCACCGAGGCTCCTGGCACATGAACGCTGAGATGCGTGGCTCAGTCTGGTTTGTGTCAGGAGCCATGATGCCCACCCCAGGAAAGAAGTCCCTGCCTTCCCACCACCATCTTGCACGCACACGCACACACAAACACACATATGCAAATCCACGCACACTCTGGAGGCCACACCACAGTGGATACACGCGTACAGAAGAGACAGCCTCATGCGCAGGCACCAACACTGACAGGTTTGATTGACATCCTGCACACGTGGGCGTCACCGTACATCAGACACACCTACATCCATACAGATCCATGCATCTCTCTGCACACACTCATTAAGTCCTATCTACACACGCACACACACAAATGCTCATTCCACAGATGCCAGCAAACACCACCTGCTTTGTGAGGCTGGCTCAGCTGGGTGCCCTGCCCCACTGTGCCTTGTAAACAGAGTTTACAGGTAAACGCTGTGTTTATAGGTGGCTGGAGGGATAAACAGCCCCAGAAGAGAGGAACCCTGCAGGGCCTGAGCCCAGGAAGTGGAGGCCCAGGGAGAGGAAGGGGCTGCCCAGGTGGCCTGGGGCTCCAGGCTGGTCAATAGAATAATAATTCAGGTGCCCCTCGGAGGCAGGCTGGGAGAGGACAGAGAGAAGCTTTTACTCACCGCTGCTGGCCAGGAGGGCAACAGTGAAGAACTTTTTCATGCCCAGGCTAGACCTGAGAGGGGAAGAAAGCTGGAGCTGAGTGGGTCCCCTCCACCTCCCAGCTGCTCCCTCTCAGGCCTCCTTACAGGCACCACCTGCATGATCCCTCAGTGCCCAGGAGCTGTCCCCATTCCTGTGACTGGCACCGCCCCACCCTCCCTGCCCCTCCTGGGGGAATGCAATGCAGATGGCAGAGCCAGGGGCTGCCAGAGCCTCCCTCCTCCTACCCTGAGCAAATCCCCAAGACACAAAGCCTACCCTCTCAGACCAGACCACCCCCTTCCACCCATACCCTAGAGAGGCCCAGGATAGGAAGTCACGTGATCCACCCTCGCAGATGGGGCTCAAACCCAGAGCCAAGAGACTTAGGTCCCTAATCTAGTCCTGGCTCTGCTTCCAAAATGTTGTGTAACTGCAGACAGAGCCCCCAGCCTCTCTGGGTCTCGAGTGGCCCCAGGCTAAATGATCCCAAAGGCCTTTCAGGGCTGAAAATGCAGTGGCCTATGTCAGTTCATCACTCAGAGATGCAGAGCTCTCCTCTCTGGAGAAATGGATTCTAGAAACCAGTTCCTCTCCCCCAGCCCTGACCCCTCCATGGAGGAGTCCCCCCAGGGGCAGCAGGCACCTACCTTGAGGTGCTCAAAAGACAAGAGGTACTGAGGTTTGAGCCCCTCCACCCAGAGGGGCATCTAACCAGCACCTTCTTCCTGAACCCTTTGGGGTTGGCCTGCGCCCCACCTGCCATGTTCTGGGTTCCAGGGGGCCAGCAACATAAGTCTCCAAAGGTCTGCGATGCCCTCCAAAGGCTCTGGGGAGCAGGCCCCAGCGTCACGCTGCCTCGCACCCTGGCAGGGCAGTGCTGGGGCAGAGCCCCTGGGCAGAAGGCAGGTGACACATGCCCTACAAAAAGGAGGCTCCACCTCCTCCCTCCCACCCCCATGGCCTTGCCCACAGCTGGCTAGTAAAGTCCCCACCCCCAGTGTGCTCCGGCCTGCCCTGCTACAGGGCAGGTTCATGCACCTGCCAGGTGCTGGCCCCTCCCCAGGCATCTGAAAGGAAGCCCAAAGGCTTCATTATCCCACCCCCACCTAAAGACCTTAAAAAAATCACTCTGAGACACTTGTGGAAACAGAAGGGGCAATCAGGATAGGTACAGGGACCACGCCAATGGGTTCTGCAGTGAGGAAGAGAGATTGCGCTCAATTCCCACAGGGACCCAAAGTTGACAAGAAGAAATGCCAGGGCTCAGGAGGATTGTGGCTAAAGTGACCCAGCAGGGCTCTTGCTGAAGGCAGGTGGGGCATCTGGACACTACCAGGGGGAGGTGGACAGTAAGGGACCCTATCAGATGTGGAGGATAGAGAGATTCTAGCTGAGCCGGCTTAGCAGGGTTCCTGCTAAAATCAGACCACGCCAGGATGAATGTGGAGTTCAACTGTCAAGGCCTAGTTGGAAAGAGAGTTGCCTGGGAGCCTGAGTAGAGTTTGGTCAAGGAGAAAAGCTTTGTCAGGGAGCCCCCTCCATGTGACACGCTCAGGTCTGTACGCCTCCCTGCCATAGCTGGAAGTATTTAGGCCAGAATCTAGAGAGATCTCCCTGCCCAGACCTGTCAGGCCACCCGAAGTCAAGAAGTGCCAACCTGACCTGGTGAGGGGCTGGCCAGTGGCCCCAGCTGCAGAGCCACATCCCTGGCCCCTGGTAGCTGCCCCCCTCTCCCCTCCCCAGTGTGACACCCAAAATGTTTCTAACGCTGCCAAATTTGCCCTGGGGGAGACCTGAGAGTCAGTTCTTTTTGACCCCTTTTGGGGAGTGGGGTGCACCTGGGGAAGATGGGGCTGGAGAGAAGACAAAAGGCCTTGAGCTCTGGGAGTACCCTAACGCCAGGGCTGGCCCTGAGGTTTGAGCAGTTGTGCTAACAGAGGCCCCACTTCTCAGCTGGAGTCCTTGGCAGAAGAGCCCCTCCCTGTCTGTGTCCTCGGCTGCAGAATGCACGTGGCAAGGCCACACAGAGTAAGGACGGGGCCAGTCGACGTCAGGTGTCATATATGGGGCTCCACTTAGATGTTCAGTCAAAGACTGAGTGTTACAAAGTATAGGCCTCATCCCTGGCCTAGGCCTGGAATTGAGATGGTGGGAAGGGTGGAACAAAGGATGGGGAAGGGAAAGGAAGGGAATTTGTGTCCTGGAAATTGACACTCCAGATCATCCCTTTACCTTCACATTTTCTCCAGGGTCCCCAACCTGCTGACAACAGATGGAAGACACTCCCCACCTGGGTGTCTCCCTCAGCGTCTCCAGCTTCCTCTTCTGTCTGTACCAGCCCCTGCACCCAATCACACATCCTTATACGGGAGGGCGTTCCTTTGCACTTGCTCACGCAAGTGAGCTGTGTAGACACTGGTGTACATTTTATTTATTTCCTCCAAAAGCCCAGGGGTTCCCAATGGGACAAGACTGAATCTGCCTTACCAGACTATAACAACTGGATGACAAGGCTGGTTTCTGTCTTCACCTGTTGGTACGAAGCCTGGCTTCTACCTTTGCATTGATTTTTTTATTCACCTCATGGTGACATCACCACTTTCCAAAGAAGGAAGAACCAAGACGTCTGACCCAGGATAGTGACATCCTGAAGATACGGCCTCCAACCCATAGATAACTCGGAGCCAAGTAGAGCTATGCCAAGGAGGTCAAGGCTAGGGCCAGAGACCCCTGAGAGCTTCTGAGCAGCACTGTTGCCGTGCTCCTATCTTGAATTCCCACTGGGCATGCTGGTTGGGCTGGTCTTCAGCGAGGCTAAATCCTCCAGGGAGAGGATGGGTTCTTCTCTCTCCCTCCCCACCCCTACCCCTATCAAGCAAGGTGCTAAACAAAGAGTCAGTAATAAACTGGTTGACCCAGTAATTCCACTTCTGGGACTGTAAAGCAAGATGTAAACCCAAATGTTTCCTAGAGACAGATGTCAATATGAACAGGAGAGTTTTTATCATGACCTCCCAATCAGGAGCAACTTAAGTTAGGGGATTTGTTAAGCAAATCTATAGTCATGCTTTCAAAGAATATGTATTTGATAATATTAAAAACAAAACTCACCTTGTAATATAGGGTAATGTCATTTTTTTTTTTTAGAGTCTCACTTTATCACCCTTGGTAGAGTGCTGTGGTGTCACAGCTCATAGCAACCTCCAGCTCTTGGACTTAGGCAATTCTCTTGCCTCAGCCTCCCAAGTAGCTGGGACTATAGGTACCTGCCACAACGCCTGGCTATTTTTTGGTTGCGGTTTGGCCAGGGCTGGTTTTGAACTCGCCACCCTGGGTATGTGGGTCTGGTGTCCTACTCACTGAGCTACAGGCGTTACCTGTAATGTCATTTTTTAAGGGGGTTGACTTGCCCATGTAAAAAATTATCTGGAAGGATGTACTGCAAAACATTAGTAACGGTCATCTTTAGACAAAGAATTTTCTCATTTGTAATTTTTGATATTGAAATGAATGTAAAAATATTCAATAATTAAGAGTAAATAGTCCATTTCCTTGAAATACACAGTCACTCAACTGAAAATAGCCCTGTATCTATTAAATAAATGAAAAATGTAATTTAAAATCTTCTCATAATGGCGGGCATGGTGGTTCACACCTGTAACCCTAGCACTCTGGGAGGCCGAGGCAGGTGGATTGCCTGAGCTCATGGGTTCAACATGAGCCTGAGCTAGAGCAAGACCTTGTCTCTAAAAATAGCTGGACATTGTGGTAGGTGCCTGTAATCCCACAACTTGGAGGCTGAGGCAAGAGGATTACTTGAACCCAAGAGTTTGAGGTTACTGTGAGCTATGATTCCATGACACTCTACCAAGGATGGCAAAGTGAGATTCTGTCTCAAAAAACAAAAAGTCCTTATAAACAAAATCCAGGTCCAGGGTGGCGCCCGTAGCTCAGTGGATAGGGCGCTGGCTACATACACTGAGGCTGGCCTAGGCCAGCTAAAACAACAAAACCTGCAACAACAACAAAAAAATAGCCAGGCATTGTGGTGGGCGCCTGTAGTCCCAGCTACTTGGGAGGTTCAGGCAAGAGAATCGCTTGAGCCCAAGAGTTGGAGGTTGCTGTGGGCTGTGACACCACAGCACTCTATCCAGGGTGACAGCTTGAGATTCTGTCTCAAAAAAAAAAAAAAAAAAAATCCAGGTCCAGATGGCTTCACTGGTGATTTTGACCAAATACTTAAGAAATAATATAAATTTTATTGGTTTGCTAGGGTTACCATGACAAAATACCACGAAGGGGCTTAAACAACAGAAATTTATTTTCTCATAGTTCTGGGGGGTAGGAACTATAAGATGGCAAAGTTGGTTTTATTCTGAGGCCTCTCCTTTCGGCTGCCTTCCTGCTGTGTCCTTACATGGTCTTTCCTCTGTGTATACACATCCCTGTGTCTCTTTGTGAGTCCAAATTCCCTCATATCATAAGAATACTGGTAATATTGGATTAGGGCCTACCCTCATTTAAACTTATTCAACTTTTTTTTAAATTGAGACAGAGTCTCACTTTGTCGCCCTCTGTAGAGTAATGTAGTGTTATAGCTCACAGCAACCTCAAGCTCTTGGGCTCAAGCCATTCTCTTGCCTCAGCCTCCCTAGTAGCTAAGAATACAGGCACCCATCAGAATGCCTGTCTATTTTTAAACTTTTTAAAAGCCCTAGCTCCAAATGCAAGCATATTCTGAGGTTCTAGAGGTTGAGACTATGATTTATGAATTTGTGGGGGACACAATGGAGCCCAGAACACCAATTGTTCACTAATTCTTCCAGAAAACTTAAGTGTCCGATTCATTGTATTAAGGTACCATTATTCTGCCACCAAAACCAGAAAAAGACATTATAAGAAAACCACAGACTGCTATCCCTCATCAACACAGATACACAAATTCTTTTAAAAATGTTGGTGAACAGGAAAATATACCATGATCAAGTGGGGTTCTGAATCAGTATAAAAAGATGAATAAAGTTGCAGGACTTAGTGCTACCTCATTTTAAGACTTACAAAGTTACTGTAATCAAGACAGCGTGATTTTGGTATAAAGATAGACAAAGAGGTCCATGAACAGAATAAATGATACAGAATTAGGCCTGCATATGTATGAAAAATTTATTTTTGGCAAAGATGCAAAGGCAAGTCCATGGAGGAAGAAGAGTGGTTTCAACAATGGTGCTAGAACAATTGGCTATCATTATGAAGAAAGAGAGAAAGAGGAAAGGAAGGAGGGAGGATAAAGGAAGGAAGAGAGGGAGGGAGAGAAAGAAAAAGAAAAAGGAAAAAGGAAAAGAGAGATACAGAGAGAAGGAAGAGGGAAGGAAGGGCAAGAGAAAAACAGAGATAATAAAAAAGAATTTAAATCTCTCACCCTATGTACAAATGAATCAGAATGAACCATACCTCAACAAGGGTGCTAAGAAAACTAAACAGGGGATGAATGTCTTTTCAACAAATGTTGCTGAGATAACTGGATATCCACATGCAAAAGAATGATGTTCCATTCTTACACCTTATACAAAAGTTCATTCAAAAGGAGCAGAGACTCAAATGTAAACTATAAAACCCTTAGAAGAAAACCCATGGGTGAATCTTTGTGATGTGTTCAGCAATGGTTTCTTAGATAGCACATCAAAAGCATGTGACAGCGTAACAAAAAAAAAAACTTGAACTTCATCAAAATCAAGAAACTTAGGTGCTGCAAACTATACCATCAAGGAAGTAAAAAGATAGCCCACAGAATGAAAGAAAATATTTGCAAATCATATGTCCGCTAAGGAACTTGTATCCAGAATATATAAAAAGAACCCTTACAATGCAACAGTAAAATGATTAACAACCCAACTTAAAATAGGTAAAGGATTTAAAGTCATTTCTCCAAAGAAGGCAAACGAATGACCAATAAGCACGTGAAATGATACTCAGCCTCATTAGTCATTGGGGAGATGCAAATCAGAACCACAGCGAGCGCCACTTCATACCCACTAAGATGACTGCAAGAAAGAAAGACCTGTAAATGGTCTTTTTTTCCAGGCCCAGTGGCTTGTGCCTGGAATCTCAGGGACTTGGGAGGCTGAGATGGGAGGATCCCTTGAGGCTAGGAGCCTGAAGATCAGCCTGGGCAACAAACATAGGCAGACCTTCTCTCTTTAAAAAAAAAAAAAAATGCTTTTAATTAGCTGGGCAAAGTGGCCTCTGCCTGTAGTCCCAGCTACTCAGGAGGCTGAGGCAGGTGGATCACCCGAGCCCAGGAGTCTGAGGCCGCACTGAGCTATGATCATAGTACTTGAGCCTGGGTGACAGAGTGAGACCCCCTTCTCTAAAAGATTTTTTTTCAATGACAATGATAAACCAAATGTCAGTGAAAAAATTCTATACATTGCTGATGGGAATGTAAAACTGGAAACCAGTTTGGCAGTTCCTCAAAGGGTTAAACATGCCATTGACATATACCAGCAATTCTCCTAGGCATACCCCCAAGAGAAATGAAAGTATGCTCATACACACATAAATGGATTTTTTAAAAGGTATAATTATGCAATGGAATATTATTGAACTATCAGAAGACATAAAGTATTCTCAAAGCATGTTTCCTAGAAAAAAGAAAAAAATAAACGATTGATAACATGCTCTAAAATGTATGAACCTTCCAAACAGTATGTTCAATGAAAGAAGCCAGTCACGACAGGTCACACACTATATATCACTTCTATGACATTTCCAGAATAGACAAGTCTGTAGGGACAGAAAGTAGATGAGTGTTTACCAGGCTAAAAGGAGGGAGTGTGTGGTCGAGGGGATTGGGAAGCGATTCTTTATGGTAGAATTTCTTTTGGGGGTAGCAAAAATGTTCTAAAATTAGATTGTGGTGATGGTTACTTAACTGTGAACCACACCCAAAAAAGCCATTGAATTATACATTGGAAATAAATGTATGATCTATACATTTTATCTCAATAAAGCTGTTTTTAAAAATGGATTACATTATTCAGCTGTAAGAAAGAAGGAAATTCTGACATGCACTACAACACAGATGAACCTTGAGAACACTGTGGTGGGCGCCTGTAGTCCCAGCTACTCGGGAGGCTGAGGCAAGAGAATCGCTTGAGCCCAGGAGTTGGAGGGTGCTGTGAGCTATGATGCCAGGGCACTTTACCCAGGGTAACAAAGTGAGACTCTCTTTCGAAAAAAATAAACAAATAAATAAATATTTTAAAAGTTGATCACATCACTTTTTTGGTGAGGCTATGAAACAGTTGGAACTAGGAGCGTAAAATGGTACCATCACTTTGAAAAAAGAAACAGTATGGCAATTTCATATAAAGGGAAACATATACTTAGTATAATAATACCCAATTGTTCTATTCCTGGGTATTTACCCAAGAGAACAGAAAGCATGTGTTTGTACAAAAACGTTTATAACAGTCTTTCATAAACAAGCCAGTTGCCTATCAATGAAGTAGGAATAAACAAACTCTGATGCATCCATATAGCACAGTCCTATTCAGCAATGAAATCCATTAACCACCCCTGCATGCGGCACCACGGATGGGTCTGGAAAGCATGAGGCTAAGTGACAGGAGCCAGGAGCCGACGGATCAGATGACGCCACCTACATGAAATTGTAGAAAGAGCAAAATTCATCTGCAGTGGCAGAAAAGTGGATCAGTGGCTGCCTACAACTGGGAGTGGAATTGGCTTCGAAGGGGCAGAAGGGACCTTTTTTTTTTTTTTGAAGGAGGGAACTTTTTTGGGTAATGAAAATGTTCTGTACCTCGATTGAGGAAGTGGTTCTGCAGCTGTAAACATGTGGCAGAATTCAAGCTTCAAACACGTAGACTTTATTTTGTACAAATCGTACCTCGATAAAGTTGATTTTAAAAGGAACCAAATAAATGTTTATAAGAAATAGTTTCTGCATTTGTAGCAAAAATGTGTATGGAATGAATGTTTTGCCAAATAATTCCTAACCATTAAGCTATTAACCCTGGAAGGGGAGGGCATCGAATGGCAGTATTCCCATTTTATGGAGATAGAAACTGAGGCCATGAGCTGGGAAGCCAGGGATCTCAGCCCTGTGAGCCAAAAAAGATCCGACTACAGGCAGGCCCCTGAGAGTCAGGCCAGTCGCTCAGTCCAGGTCTCTACCACAGGGGCAGAGCTGTGCGCACACGGGGAGGTGAGTACAGAAGGAAGATGCAGAAGAAAGAGCATAATGAGCCGGCCCCTCCTCTGGGGAGCCTACCTGTGCATTCCTTACTTGCTCGTGGCTCTCAACACCTGCATTACTGTGCACCACACACCAGGGGCTTAAAGAACTGCCATTTCTTTTCTCATGGTTCTGGGAGCCAGAACTCTGAGATGACAGTGTCAGCACGGTGGCTTCTCCAGAGGCCACTTTCCTGGCTGTGCAAACTCTGTCTTCTTTCTGAGTCCTTCCTCTGGGTGTGTCTGTGTCCGGATCACCAGTCACATTGGATTAGGACCCATGCTGATGACCTCTTTTTAACTTAATCACCTCTTCCAAAGCCCTATCTCCAACTACAGTTGCATTGTGCGGTGCTGGGGTTTAGGCCTTCGATGTATCAACTGGAATGTAGGGAACACAACTCAGCCCATAGCGACAATATGACTCACAACTGGCCTGCTGGGGGAGAAATCAGACTTCAGGTGAGAAGACGAGGTTCTGGTCAGTCCTCACCACTCACTTCATCTGCAGGGGACAAAAGTGCTCACCATGTAAGTTGTGCTTCGAGCAGGAGAAAAGACTGTGTCGAAGGATTACTATGTCTTGAGGAGTAAATGTGTCCCCATCCAGGCAACCTCTTCTACCAGGTGTCGTGAGGCTGTGGGATCATATTAAGAGTAAGAAATGTCTCTGGCTTCTTGTCCCACCCACATAAGTAAGTCAGTACCTCCCTGCCCCCCTCAAAAACCACAAAGCCTTGGTTGCCTCTGACAGTGTCCCGAAGCGCCTTGGAGGCCCCAGGCTGCTCATGCTCTCTGCTCCCCGTGCCCCCACCTTATGCACAGAGGGCACAGCCATTCATGGGGGCCTCAGCACCCATAGAGAGTGGTCCTAGCCTGGGGTGGTGACCTCAGGTCCCCCCAAAGCTGCAGGCTTTGTAGGTCCCTACCCTGGGCAGTTGCCTTGAACTTCCAGCCTCAGAGCCATTATGTGCTGCACGAAAGAGACACCTGCCCTGGCCCATCCTGTGCCACTTGTCCCCTGTGCCTTGCAGACCCCCTCCTGGTGAATCATAGGGGTCCCTGTAGGTTCCACAGGGCTGTCTCCATGGGGCTCAGGCAAACCCACCAGATAATTGTCTTGGTGTCACAATCATCTCCCCATTTAGACTTCCCAGGCCGAGCACCCTACCTCCACACAAATTGACTCCTGAAAATTGGAGTGAAGCCCCCTCCCGAGCCCTCAGGACAGGCCACCAGGGGTCTGCAGGAGCCAACCAGCTGGAAAAGTGTCTGTGTGCTCAGGAGATGCTGTACATTCCTCACGGACAGGGATTTATCTTATTCCCTCCCATCTGTGCCCTACATAGTGCGCTGGGGCTAGCTGGGGGCTGGCAAATAGTAGGTGCTCAGGAAATGCCTATTGAATGGAATCACTTTGCTGGGCTCTTGTAGCATTTCCTGAAGAGCACTTTGTGTCCCCACCATACACTGATACCAACACCACCAGCTGCCATGAGCATTCACCCCACATGAGGCACATTGCCAAGCACTGCACTTGCCCCGTATCTCAGAATCCTCGCGACGACCCCATCGCTGGGGCACCATTATTTTCCTCCACCCGACCTGACAGATGGAAAAGCAGAGGGGACGTCAGGACCCTTGTCAGGTCTGTCGGATCCCCTGGCCTTCTTCTGGCTGCCCAGACCCTGCTGCCTCCCAGCCTGATGTAGCCTTGAGGAAGCAGCAAGGGGCTGGGCTGGATTGAAAACAGAACCTTCCAGCAGTGACCATCTCGAAACTGCTGGGTGTGAGGATGTCAACTGATTTTCAAAGTGCAGTCTTATGGTCACAGGTCCAGGTTTGAGTTCCTCCGAGTGAACTGGGAGGTCGAAGTGGAATTCCCCTCATTACAACTGACCAGCTCTGTTCCTTCAGCAACAAGAACCTCTGGGCCCGGGACGCAAAAGAGGTTTCCTCAGACTCCTACCTTCCCCAGCACCTTGGGCTCTTTCCTCTTGGAAGGAAGGGTCATCACATGCATTATTGACCCCCTACTGTGTGCCGGTCATGCTACCGGTAACCATAACAAGCTTACAGGGACACCTTGTTGGCCCCATAACAACAAGCTTATAGGGGACACCTCAGATTAGAAATTGAGGAAGAAGCAAAGTGATCGAGGTAACACCTTGAATTCAAAGCGAGAGCTTTTGGACAGCAAGTCACCTCGAGGATAGCTAAAGTACTTCCTGTTGGTGTTTGAGCCCTTTTGAAAAAATTATTAATCATTATTATTGTTAGTATTCAAATGTATCGAAGTATAACATATATCCAGCGAAATGCACAAAGCATAAAGAGCAGCTGGATAAATTTCCAGTGTGACCACACCCACGTAACCGATGCCTGAGAGACCATTAGAACACCCCGGATTCGTCTCTAACCCTGCCAGTCAACACACCCATCGGTGGGCAGCACCAGTCCTGACTCGTAGCCGCACAAGTGAGCTTGACTGGTTTGGAACGTCACAGACATGGAATCTTGCTCCCGGTCTTACTCTCTCGCGTCCTGCTTTTTATTGTTCAGCCTTATGTTTGTGAGATTCCTCGACGTCGTAGTGTGTCGTTATGGCTCACGACATGGTGTGATCACCGAGCCTGCAGTTGGCCACTGAGTAGACAGAGCCGCGGTTCTCTCTGTGGTTCCAGCTTCGGTGATGGCAGGTGTTTAACCCACTTCCAGGGGTTCTGCCTTGGGGCACTTGGAGAAAGGGTCACCCTCTTACCAAAGTCCAACCCCAAACCTCTCCCTCGGCCCTCTTCCCCCCTCAGCTCCTTCTGCTCTTCTCTGGAGCTGCAACCTGCAGAAAAGCTGAGCCTGGTTCTGATACGCTCTGGCTTGTCTTCGTGTCCGATGGAATCTGGGCAATAGGATTGTTCTGCTAAATGGGGCTTTGCGGGCAGGGGCGAGTGGAGACGAGGTCACTGGCTCCTGGTATGCTCTCTCGCACTGGGGTATTCATAGCAAAGGGGCCAGGGGGTCCACTTTCTTCTGTTCTGCAGTGAGCTGGGGTCAGCAGGTTCCCACTTCGCCTCTGTCTATGCTGGACAGTAAGAAAACTTATACGACAGAGATCTGGGACACAATGCCTCCCCCGTCTGGTGGAGATTAGGGCACCTCCTTACACTTCATATGTGGCTCCTGGAACGGTGCCCCACACCTGATAAGGGCAGGCTCTGGCAGGCTCTGGCAGACTTGTGGTCTAACCCAAACTGCCAGGTGCCTGCTGTGTGACCCTGGTCAGGTCTAACCTCTCTCAGCCACAGACCCCCCCCCCACGTCCCCAGATAGGAATAGCAGCATCTTCCTCACTGTGTGGTTGTGAAATTAACCAAGGTAAAACCCAGGGGCTGCCAGCCCTGGGAGCTCAGCCAGTGGTAACTGTTGTTAATAGAATTTGCTCTCCTGTGCCCTCCCAGCCTCCACCCGGAGAATTGCTGGATGGTGTGGTGGTCTGGCTCATCAGGTGTTTTCCTGACTGTTACCAGGGCAGTCAAAACACAGGGGCTGGCTGATGAGTCTCAAGAAACAGGCTTGATAGGGACTCAGACACTGCTGATGGAGCAGAAATAAGGGGGTTTCTAAATTCATACGGTTTTCAGAGAAAGGAAAGGACTCCCAACCCTTATAGCTAATGACCCAGCAATTTCAGTTCCAGAAATCTCTTCTAAAGAAACAGTCAAACAATAGAAAAAGACCCAGAAATGACAAAAATGACAGGATTTGTAGATAAAGACATTGAAAGTTAGAGTCCCCCCTTATCTATGGTGGTTATATTCCAGGACCCCAGGGGATGCCTGAAACCATACGGAGACTGAATCCGGAATGTGCTGTGTTCTTCCCATGCACACACAATTGTGATAACGTTTAAATTATAAACTCAGTATAGCCGGGTGCAGTGGCTCGCACCTGTAATCCCAGCACTGTGGGAGGCTCAGGTGGGAGGATTGCTTGAGCTCAGGAGTTTGAGGCTTGTCTGAACAAGAGTGAGATCCTGACTCATGAAAAACCCAGCCGGGCGCCATGGTGAGCACCTGTAATCCCAGCGGCTTTGGAGGCTGAGGCAGCAGGATACCCTCTGTTGCCATCCACCGGCCTCGTCAGAGACGCGGAGGCAGACACTGCAGACGAAATGAATGATTTATTAAGGGATGGCTGGTGCTCACTCAGGCACAGCAGCAATCGGCCGTCTTTACTCACTTTCTTATATATCCCAACTCATCAGATAAAAATAATCCAAGAACAAGGTTCACAAAAGGTAAAGATTCCTTATCAGAGTTAATCCAGCAAAGTACGTACACACCTTTCTAAACCAAGAATATCTTGTTTAGAGATAAACAACAATGGAGATGAACCACAAAGGGCTGGGTTGTCTGTTCTGTTTGCCTACTTCTCTATATGATTAACTGAAAATTTTTGTGTAAATAGAGGTAGGGGATTAAGTGCAATGGTCCATTGCCCCAGGAAGATGCTCTGTCTCCAGCTACAACTTGGCAAGGGTCTCCAGTATATTCTTTCCTTTAAGGCGTGACTGCAGCCCAAGTACTGGAAATGTTCCTTCTCAGAGCCTCGTGACTTCAAGGAGCCCAAATGAGACTGATTCACCTTACAAGGATGCAGTGAACTGTGCCCCTTCAGCCCACAGCCTGAGTCTGAGGTTGCAGTGAGCTATGATACCATTGCACTCTGCTCAGAGCATAGGGTGGGACTCTGTTGACAAAAAAAAAAAAAGGAAACTCAGTATGATAAGAGATTGCCAACAACTAATAATAATAGAACCATCAATAACAATGCACTATAATAAAAGCTATGTGAATGTGGTCTCTAAATATAGTAGAACCTCCATCGTTGACCATCTTCCTGCATTGACCTCCCTCCTTAAGTTAACCTGATTTTCATGCACCAGATATGCACCACATGTACATATTAGTATGGTAGGCCTAATTTTTTATGTTGACCACTTCCATGTGTTGACCAGTTTGTTACAGTCCCTTGGGTGGTCAACATACAGAGGTTCAACTGTATCTTAAAGTACCCTATACCACAGGTAACTGAAACCTCAGAAATCAAGACACAGATTGCAGATAAAGGGCGACTACCAATCTATTCTATATGTTTAAGAAGATAAAAGGAAAATTGAACATATTAAGTAGAAGCATGGAAGATATTTTTTAAAAATCTCGCCGGCCCCATATACCGAGGGTGGCAGGTTCAAACCCAGCCCCGGCTGAACTGCAACCAAAAAATAGCGGGGCGTTGTGGCGGGTGCCTGTAGTCCCAGCTGCTCGGGAGGCTGAGGCAGGAGAATCACGGAAGCCCAAGAGCTGGAGGTTGCTGTGAGTCCTGTGACATCATGGCACTCTACCGAAGGCAGTAAAGTGAGACTCTGTCTCTACAAAAAAAAAAAATCTAGATCAAATTTGTATAGAGAAAAAAATACCCTGACATAGAAAGTACAGAGGGTAGGATTAACAGAAGGTTAATATGGAAGAAAAGGTTAGTAGTTTATTACAGGCAGTGAGGACAAGGATAAGTGGTGATGGTGGGAGTAACCACAGCTGAATGTGTGCGTATAGATTTCTAGCCATGGCTCGGTCCTTGGCTTTTTTAATCCTTATCTCTTTTAATCCTCATGACAGCACTATGAAGTATCACCACTCTTATTTTATACATGAGGAAGTGGAGGATGCAGAGGTAAGCCACTTGCTCCAGGCTGATCACCCAGGCGGTCCCAGTTTCAATGGTATCCCTCTCATCCTCTTAACTTACTGGTGGTGCTGCAGTTACTGGGTGGCATTCTCCTGGTGGGTGAGGTTCTGTGTGTGATATGGAGGAGAGACAGAAATCCTGTCTAAACGTCACAACAACTAGAGAGAGGAAGGACCACACACCCTATTTTGCAAATAAGGAAACCAAGTTTCTGGAAGTACTTTGCCCCCGAGTCCTACTACTGGTAAGAGAAGGTGCCAGAATTTGAACCAGATCTGTCTGATCCCAAACCCAGCCTGTCAATATGTCCTGGGGCTGCTGGAGGTGTCTGAGACAGCTCTGATGCTGGGATTTTAGGGCCTCTCTGCAGCCTCAGTATGGTGCCTCCCATGTAATCAGGGAAAAGCCTTCTGGAGTCAACAAAGGCTTTTGTTCTGACCCAAGGATTTACAGATGGGGTGGCTGGGGTTCTGGGAGGTTGCTACATGGCCTGTCAAAAGCCCAGATCTAGAGGGTTATTTTTAGGGTGAAGTATCATGTTGGTAAAAGCAGAAGGAAGTGAGTATTGAGCCTACATGGGGGGTGGGGGGGCCTTCCAAAGAATGCACCAGAAAAACCTAGTTTGCTGGCAGTTGCGTTATTTTGCATGTAGATTGTTGATTCACATAGGAGATAGTTTGTTGATTGAGTCAAGGAACAAAGGCCAAAATGGGATTCAAAAGAGAACAGGACGGGAGAGGTGGGGAACAGAGGAGAGGGAGAGAGAGAGGGCCTCTAGCAGTGCACCTGCTGGCATACTCTTTGGCGTGACCTGATTAGCTGGCACCAAAGTGGTCAACCTTGGGCATTATGTCCTTATGAACAGCCGTCTAACAGGCACCAAAGAAAACCAGTTTCTTCTGTGTGTAGACAAGCTCTCGGGGGATCCCTGGAGGCTGACCATTTCTGTGCCATGACCATGTGTGTCCTGCCATCAGCACCTCTACCCTCACTGGCCTGGGTCCACCCTGCTTCCCTTGTTAGATTCTCCCATGTGAATGGGGCCAACCTTCTGCGTGGTCAGTTGTCCACACACACCAGTTGTCTGCAAATTGTGCATGGGCTTTGACTCAGCAAGTGCACATCAGGAATAGATCCTGCGGAAATAATTCTGGACATGAACAGAGGTCAGTCCTCTTTTCACTGTACGGTCTAGAATAGTCATACATTTTGCACAACTCATATGTCCTTCAACATGGGTTTCGGTAAATACATGGCACAGCCATGTTAGGGAATGTGAGGCTGCCTTTCAAAACGTTACTGTGGAAGAGTAATTAACAACTTAGAAACACGGTCATGTTATATCAGGAAATGAAAAAACAGGCTACAAGCTACATATTACATGTAACATTTTCCCTAATTTGGCCAGGGGAAAGTATAGGGATAGAATATTCCAGAAAGAGGGAGACACAGAGAAGGAGAAAAAATCCACAGTAGGACCAGAGGGCATGCACCAAATTTTTAAAGGTGCTTAATGAATTCACAGGGGGGGTTATTCGTTATTTTGTATGGTTTTTTGGGGTGTGTGTGTGTGTGTGTGTGTTTTGTTTTGTTTTCAAGACAGGGCCTCACTCCGTCTATGGGGCTAGAATGCAGTGGTCTGAAATAGCTCACAGCAACCTCACACTCCTGGGCTCAAGTGATCCTCCTGCCTCAGCCTCCTTAGCAGCTGGGACTACAGGTGTCCACAACCATGCCCAAGTAATTTGTCTATTTTGTAGAGATGGGGTATCACTGTGTTGTCTCAAACTCTTGGCCTCCCAAAGTGCTAAAATTATAGGCATGAACCACCACGCCCAGCCCACGGGTGATTTTAAATTTCTTTCAATTTTCCAAATTGTCTACACTGAAATATAGGGTTCTTTTATCAAAAAGGCAGGCAGAGAAAACAGATGTTAAGAATAAAAATAATAAAATTCCCCAGTGCCAAAAAAAAAAGGGAAGCAGAAGTCGTGTGTGTTGACTCCACTAGCACAGGGGCTGGGACAGAGGGCACGAGAGGCCAGCTGGGTGTGTCTGATATAAGGGGCAGCCGGCATGGACAGGGACTTCCAGCAGTCCCACCAGTCTGCTGGAATCATGGAACTTCCCCTGCTGTGGGCACTGATGGTGGCGGCAGGTGAGCGGTGTTGGGACCACAGCTGGCAGGGAAGGAGGGAGGCTGCCGTGCCCTGGGCTTGCTCCTAGGCTGGGCTGCTGCTGCTCTGATCCCAGTGCTCTGGCTGTCACTCCCCCTGCAAGGTGCCATCAGTGGCTCCCAGTCCCCTGGATGATGGCTTCATCCAGAGAGATCTGGGTGGCCAAGCTGTGTGGCATGCTCTGTTGAGAAACTGGAAGTACAGAACTTGGACCTATCTGGGTGTCTTTTCTGTGTATCTAGAATTAGTCCATAATAAAAAGTTTATTTTAAAAAAGTATCTCATGGGATAAGTTAAATCAATATACAAAAAATGCAATAATTATCACCGTATTGTCACTAATAGTAGGAATTGTCATCATTTTATCATCGTCATCAGACAGAGCAGACGTGCCCATGCTGTGGGCTGCTGGCAGGCCCCTCTGCTCCCCTCCTTGACTCACTGCTGGGCTGCTTGGCAGGTGTGATTCCAACCCAGGGCGGGATCCTGAACCTGAACAAGATGGTCAAGCAAGTGACCGGGAAGAGGTCTTCCTTCTCCTACTGGCCCTATGGCTGTTACTGTGGGCTCGGTGGCAGAGGCCAGCCCAAAGATGCCTCGGACTGGTAACCCCTCCCCAGGGCCATCCTATCCTGCCCTCCACCCCAGAACTCTCGCCTTTCCCCTCCACCCATTTATTCCTTTAGTGAATTCACTTATTGAGCATCTACTATATGCCAGGAACTCTGCTGAGTGCCCAGTCATAGCCTTCTAGAAGATTCCCCAGAGTCTCTGAAAGCCCAACCCCCCCAGCATGCCCACACCCTAATGTAGCTATAACACCCACATACCCCCCACCCCCCAACTGCCATTGTACTTTGTCTTTAAAAGCCCTCCTCTTTTGCCATTAACTCATTTGATATTCACAACCACACTGGGAATCACCCAGAGGAGGGATGAGAGCCAGCCAGGCCTGGGTCACCTCCTCAGTTTGCCATTTGTAGGCTGTGTGACCCTGGGCGAGTGGCTTAACCTCTCCAAGTCTCAGTTTCTTCATCTGTGAAATGGGGATAATACTAGTAGCTCCATCATAAGGTGGTCTCGAGGATAGAGAGAAAGCGTAGATAAAGCAGGTGACTGGCACATAAGAGGCGCTTAGTCAGTGCTAGCGATCGGGGTCGTAAGGAAGACTTGAACCTGCAGGTCTTGACTCTTCCCAGGTGGGCACGTGGCTTCAGAGACCCCCAGTCAAAAGGGCTCATGCAGTAGTGCCTCCCCTAGCTCTGCCGTCTCCCTCCAGGTGCTGCAAGGTTCACGATTGCTGCTACGCCCACCTGAAGACCCACCGATGCCGCTTCCACATGGATCACTACAGTTATAACTTCTCCCAGGGGGAAGTCCACTGCTGTGAGTGCTGGGCCTCAGGGATGAACCTGAAGGCCCTGGAAGGGAGCTCTGGCCCTCCTGCCTGAACAGCACAGCTGTTTGACCTCTGTTTTTCACCTGTGCTCAGTGGCCACAGCTGGGCTGTTTGGGGGCAGGGGGACAGGAATGGGCACCAGGGTGTGGAGAGGGCCATGGGAGGTTAACCCTTTATGTCCTGGAAGCCAGGCCCACCACTAACCAGTTCTGTGACCATAAACACATTGTTAAATCTCCAAACCTAAGTATCCTCATCTGTAATCTATGCTAAATGTTATTGTAAGAACTAAAACGAGACAGACAGGCTGGGCCTCACAGGTTGCCTGCCCCAGAGTGTATGCTCAATGAATTACACGGGCCACCGATCAGTAATTACCTTCATCATTATTGATCTTCATAACAGCCCAACAAGGAGGCACCAAAACCCTGATCTTCTCCATTGTATAGACCAGGAAACCAAAAAACCAAGACAGGGAAGACCAAGAGTCTGCCCAAGATCACACAGATGCAAAGGACAGAGCCTGGGGTCCAACCCAGGACAGGGGTCCCTGGGTCCACCTCAATGTCCCCAGCACGGAGGGAAAAAATGTCAGCTCATGTAATAATAACAACAATCAGATCCAGCATTTATTGAGCACTTACTGTATGCTAACTGCTGTGTCTTCTTAGTTTAACTCTCAAGGCAGCCCTGAGGTAGCTTTTACCAGTATCCCCGCCTTATGGACAGGGAACTGAAGCCCCACACACAGCCTGGAGTCTTTGCGCCTGCTGTTCCGTCTGCTAGGAACTCCGTCTCCATGCCCCACTTTCTCTAGGAGCAGCAGACACTTCAGATTCCAGCTCCAGTGGCTTTTGTTTTGTTTTCGTTTTTAGAGACAGAGTCTCTCACTTTATTGCCCCTGGCTAGAGTGCCATGGCATCACAGCTCACAGCAACCTCAAACTCTTGGGCTCAAGCTATTCTGTTGCTTCAGCCTCCCAAGTAACTGGGACTAAGGTGCCTGCCACAACACCCGGCTATTTTTATAGACAGGGTCTTGCTCTGGCTCAGGCTGGTCTTGAACTCATGAGCTCAAGCAATCCACCCACCTCAGTCTCCCAGAGTGCTGGGATTACAGGCGTGAGACCCCAAGCCCGGCCACTGCAGTGACTTTTGGAAGCTGTTTGATGATCTAGCCCCATGGGGTTCCTTCCTCTCTCTCAGCACGGTAGGATTGTTCCCTCCTGTGGTCCCCCTGGGACCAGTCAGGAGTTGGTGCTCAGTAATTGTTTAGTGAAAGGGGAGGTTGTGTTACATGCCCCAGCCATGCCGCTAGAATCAGGGTATCTCCACAGCTGCGCAGACTCTGAGCTGCCTTCACAGGCCCCTGGGCCCATGCCTGGCTCTGCCTCAGGAAGGGACAGATGCTGAGTTTCCTCTCCTCTGCCCACAGCTGACAAGGGGAGCTGGTGTGAGCAGGAGCTGTGTGCCTGTGACAAGGAGGTGGCCTTCTGCTTGAAGCGCAACCTGGACACCTACAACAGGCACCTGCGTTTCTACTGGCGGTCCCGCTGCGAAGGCCAGACCCCCATGTGCTAGAAGCCGCCCCCCTGCCCTGCTCCTTGGCGCCTTGCACTCTGGACGTCCCACAGAATCGCTGACATCCCAGCCCCACGACCAGGCTTCCCCTACCTTCCCAGCACTCCCCACGTGCCTCCTGACCTAGCTCCTTCCCACTGAAGCACCAGCCAACTCCTCTGGGGTACATCCAGGTCTCCAGAAAAGCCAAGGCCAGGAACTCCCCAAAATGCTTTTTGGGCCAAAGCAGCAGGGGTGGAGACAGACGTCTGGGGGCAGCTGTGGCAGGTCCGTAGTGTGGGACTGGCTCCGTCTCACTGCCCTTCACCTGCTGTACCCCCATCTCATGCCCTTGATACTCCCTCCAAGCTGCAAAGGGCAATTTTGAACCTCTGTCCATGTGACTCTCTCTCTCTTAAAACCCGAAGGTCTTCCCCTGTCCTAGGATAAAGCCTCTCTTCAGACCCCACATCGTCTGGCCCTGTGTCCCTCTCCCTGAAGAGGCTCTGAGGTCACTTCATATGGAGCCCACGCCTGTCCTGGACAGAGAACTGAGAAGGTGCTCCGTCAGTCCCTCTGGGGGCTTGGGCGCCAAGGCCTCAGTATTTCCTCCTGCCTCTGGGTGTCTGCTCATGGTGGGCCTCCTGCAGAAATGCTCCTGGGGCCCTTTCCTGAAGGACAAGTCCTCCCAGCTCCTCAGGGTCAAAGGGCTGCTTCCAGGAGGCTCCCCAGGCTGACCCCTCTGCCCCTGCTGTAGCTCCCATAGCCCCTCTTGGCTCTGCAGCTTGCCCAGCTTTACCTTGAATGGTACCTGGAGCTTCTCTAATCTCCCTCACCAACCCTGGTGCAGACAGAGGAAGGCCCATGTCTGTTCCTTGTGTCCTCCGCTCCCCCCCGCCCCCGCAATGGGTGCTCAGTTAATAGTTGTGAATCAAATGAGCCCATAATGGATAAATTGTAGCAGATATTGTGGGTGTACCATCCAGAGCCCCTCCAGGCCTGGGCCCTCCTCCCCCAGAGCAGCTGGGTGTTGGCTACTAAGCACTCAAATCTGCCTCTTTGTCTTAAGGGTTGCCCTTGATCTTTTGGAAATTGCCTTGTCTCCACCCCATATCCCATGATCAGGAGAGTCAATTGGAGGATAAAACTGTCCAGCCTCTTTGCCTCAATGCAGGACCCCAGAATTCCTTCTGGGACCAAGCCGAGGCCAGACTTCTAGAACCACTTCACCATGTAATCTCGCCCCCAGCCTGGCCTATTTTCCTGGCTCCCTCCCAGGTTCCTCCAGAGGACACTCCCTCAATAAATCACTTGCACAAGAATCCTTATCTCTGCCTCTGCTTCTAAGGAGAAGGGTGAAGATAGATAACCTTTTCATACTAGGATCCCCAGTCTGTCACTTGTGTGTGATGAGCTATGTGCCAGCAATGTGGCTGAGGCACCTGCAGCTGCCCCTCCTCTTGGCCCATGACATACATCTGTCTGTGTCACAGCTGAGTGGGCAGTTCTCCTGAAACTCAGTGGCTCATGTGAGGCAGTGTAATAGAAATGAGCAACTATTGGCTCTGGGTTCAAATTCAGCTATATGTACCATTGCGGGGGGTGGGGGAGTGGGGAGGATATTGATAGTGGGGGAGGCCATGCCTTTGGGGGCAGAGGGTAGAGAAATCTCTATACCTTTCACCCAGTTTTAGGCTGTGAACCCAAAACGACTGTAAAAAATAAGTCTATATTTTAAAAATTCAAGTTACACCACCGATTAACCATGTTCTTTAGCCATGTAAACATGAGGAAGCTGGTTTCCTTGTGTGTAAAGTATAAATAACAATAAGAAATAATAGGAAGAGGTTAGTATGACGGTTAAATAGGATTAACACAGATTAAGCTCATAGCACAGTGCCCAGCACACAGGCAGCCTCTTCAAATGTTAACTGTGGGATTACCATTGTTGCCATGTAGTGACCACATCCGAAGTCACCACCAAGAGAAATCAGGAGGGGAAAATAGCTCATCAAAGTCCCCCTCTTCCCACCTAGTTCTTCCCTCAGAGCCACACACACAATGTGCATTTATTCAAGACACACTGTCAGGAGCTGGTGGTACCTATTTGTCCATCAAATTTGTCCAAGTAACTCCCCATGGCTTTGCAACAACATCTCTCTTAATATCAGTGTTAGCAGACTTGGATATTATTATTTTCATCTTACAGTTTTTTTTTTAAATCTGTCACCCAGGATGGAGAGCAGCAGTATCATCATAGCTCACCGCAGCAACCTCAAACTTCTTGGGCTCAAGTGATTCTCTTGCCTCAGCCTCCCAAGTAGCTGGGATGCCTAGGATCCCAGTGCCTGCCACAACACCCAGCTATTTTTAGAAACAGGGTCTCACTCTTGCTCAGGCTGGTCTCGAACCCGTGAGCTCAGACAATCCACCCACCTGGACCTCCCAGAGGGCTGGAATTATAGGCGTGAGCCACTGAGCCCGGCCTCAATTATGCAAACTTTTGAATCTACCAGATCAACAGTTCAGAATTGATGACTCAAAGAATTTTAGACGTGGTAATTCACCGATTTTCAGATTCTCTGAGTCAGGCGTGCTCAGATTTGATCACTAAGTTGTTCATTGGTTCCCAGAATCTACCATTTTGGAATCGGTGGATAGGTGCCTTTGAGATGCATCTTTTCTGTCTATACAACTTATCTCACTTTCTTCCCCACTCCTTACTGAGCTGGGAATGGGGAAGCTATAGGTCAGTCCAGGGCAGGAAAAGCAATGATCCAGAACCATCCAGAAAGGGGTAAGAAGTGATAGGGGTTGTGCTCAGTTCAAAAGAGGCAAAGAGGTGAGGAACACATTTTAAGAAAATGTCTTATCACAAAAAATGAAAAATGATTTAAAAGGAAAAAATTATAAAAGGCCCGTATGTCAGGTGGCTGATGAAGGTGGTATATTATTCTGTATTGGTCAGGAGGACACACCTCCTGTACCTCTACTCCTGGGCAGCCCACAGTCCCAAATTTAGAAATCCAGAAAACGGGTACCAGGAAGTTTGTATGGCATGGCACCCATCTGACCACAAGGCTTCCCAGGGGCTTAATGGCTCATCTTGGGGTTTGTGTGTGTGGCCTAATGGGGGTTGGCCTTGATGTCCTGCCCCTGGACTGTGTCCCTGTTCCAGATTTGGTTTGTGTTAGGGTCTGGAAGCTTGTCCCGGTCTCCATGGATGTCATCGGGTGTCCCTGTGGATATATGCAAATATATTAAGTAAACTTTGCTCACCTTCTGAGCCAGAATAACACGCCTGAGCACCCCCAGGCCTCCTGGGGCTCATCTGTCTCTCTCCAGTGACAGCTGCCTGCATCACTAAAGAGCTGGTTCCGAGAAACCGGTCTCCGGGGCCTGAATTGGCAGCTCTGAGTCCACTTGGAGGACGGGTCCTTCGGAAGCAGCCTTTCTACCCAGCAGTCCCTGGGCCGCTTTAGAATCTACCAGGTTGCCCTGGGACACAGCCTTCTCCCCTCCAACAGGCCTGAATTCTTTCTATCTCAGTGAAGGTTGTGCCATACCATGGGAAACATGTGCTCTCTGAACAGGAGTCACAGGTCCCCTGTATGGAGGGTGGGCTAAGCCATTAAAACCAGGCTTAGGGGCGGCGCCTGTGGCTTAGTCGGTAAGGCACTGGCCCCATATACCAAGGGTTGCAGGTTCAAACACGGCCCCGGCTGAACTGCAACCAAAAAAAAAAAAATAGCCGGGCGTTGTGGTGGGCGCCTGTAGTCCCAGCTACTCAGGAGGCTGAGGCGAGAGAATCGCTTAAGCCCAGGAGTTGAAGGTTGCTGTGAGCTGTGTGATGCCACAGCACTCTACTGAGGGCCATAAGTGAGACTCTGTCTCTACAAAAAAAAAAAAAAAAAGAAATAATAAGCTCTCACTAGGTAAATTGGTAACTACCAAAAGACATGATTTACAAAAAAAAAAAAAAACAAAAAAAAAACCAGGCTTAGTCCACGGTGCACACAGCTGTCTGCTTGCACTTGAGGTGGTGGAGCAGAGGCCTCCATTGCAGTTACCACCTTTCTGATCACACAACAACCTCTCAGTTCCACTCAACACTTCCTCACCCGGCCTCCTGTCCCATCCTAGCATGATGCTCTGGCTGGCTGTCACGTGTCAGCCTGTTCCCTAGGCTGAATCTCCCTAGGAGACTGATGGGTGATGGCTATAGAGGCCATGGTGCCTGGTGTCGAGCCTCTGTCTCCCAGTGCCTAGCCCAGGGCTGGCACCAGCAGGGCTAATTAAATGTGTGTTGAAGACTGACCATGTATATTTGAGCTGATAAGTGAGTGGGACTTCATGGGAGCCATACAGAGGAAGCAGGAGCTCTGCTGGGGAGGCTGGGAGAGTGGCATTTCCAGGAGCTTTTGGGATAGGCCATGGTGGATGGGAGGGATTTTGCAGGGGACAGACACTCCAGGAATGGGGCAATGCCCAGGCAAAGGCTGGTGGTGTGGGCACACGTTGCTCTGGGCCAGGTATAGGTCTGTCACAGGCACAGCCTCCCCCATAGCTGTTGTTGCTTCCTCTTGCCAGTGGGACAGATAGAATTACAGTGTCACCATGGCCACATCCAGTCTGGTAAGTGGTGCCTGGGGCATCCTGGGAAGATGAAAAGTGAGGGTCAAAACAGGGGCACTAAGGGAAGAGTCATATCTTGATATGCTGGTATTGCCGTAAATAGTGATTTAATAAACTGAAAGCCAATATTTAATTATTTGTTATAAGCAAGTTAGAAATTGAATTAAGAAAATGATTGCAGATTATGGGCAAAGGGAACAGAGACAGCAGGGAGGTGGATCAGAGAAAAGCAGGTACGCATTCAGACTACAAGATCTATGCTGAGAAACTCAAAGTCTGTTGCAAAGTGACAGCTCAAAGTCTGACACTTGAAGATAGGAGGATTGTCTTGATGGAACTTCACCACTCCCCCCAGCACAACTGAGCCCCAAGGTCCTTGGGCACTGGGAGGCCAGGCTTCTGCAGGTGGGGCTCCCAGAAGGAGGGAGCACAGAGGGTAGGGAAGATTAAAGAGAGAAGTCCAAAACACTGAAATTAGCACATACACTTTGATCTTATAGGAGAGAAAAGTCTCTTCTAAGAGAGAATGGGAAGGGAAGGGAAAATGTCTCTCCCCTCCCATTTCTCAGTATGGCATGGCACCCATCTTTCCCACAAGGCTTCCCAGAGGCTCAATTGCTCATCTTGGGGTCTGTGTGCGGGGCCTAATTGGGGTTGGCCTTGACGTCCTGCCCCTGGACTTTGTTCCTGCTCTAGATTTTGTTTTGTGTTAAGATCAAAAGTAACAAAGAGTGATAAAAGTAAGAGGTAAACCAATGCAATTAAGGTAGTTAGTTAAAGAAATAGTTTAGTTAAAAAATGCAAGCCCAGGCTTGGTGCCTGTGGTTCAAGCGGTTAAGGCGCCAGCCACATACATCTAAGCCAGTGGGTTCGAATCCAGCCCGGGCCGCCAAACAACAATGATGGCTGCAACCAAAAAATAGCGGGCATTATGGTGGGCGCCTGTAGTCCCAGCTACTTGGGAGGTGAAGGCAGGAGAATCGCTTGAGCCCAGGAGTTGGAGGTTGCTGTGAGCTGTGATGCTACGGCACTTTACCCAGGGCGACAGCTTGAGGCTCTGTCTCAAAAAAAAAAAAAAGAAAAGGAAAGAAAATGCAAGCCCAGCAAGAACCATGATATAAGGGTACAGCTCTCCCCACCCCATTTAGTGTATGTAATAAAAATGGAGCTAGCCCGGAGCGAGGAGCTGTCTACTGGTCCTCACGTTTGAAAGTGGACAGACTCTCTACCCAGCTCTTTAAAAAACTTTCTCTCTGTGTTTTGATTTTTAATTTTTCCCTCATCCTCTCTCAACTACTGGGAGGAAACTCATAGCATAGTTTGGGGCTGGTCCCCAACAAAGAAGGATGTGTGTTTAGAGCTGATGGTTGCAATCAAAACTCTTGGGCTTGGGTCTGGTGGTCCTCCCCCAGGACAGGTGCCATTTACTACATACCTACTGCATTCCAGGCACTGTGATGGGTGTTTTCCATCCACCGTCTCATCAAACATTCCCAGAAACCTAACAAGGAAAGTATAATCAGCCCATTGGACAGTTGAGATCACTAAGGCTTAGATAATTGAAATCACTGGCCTGAGGTCATATGGAGAGGACATAGAGCCCAGATGTGAGCCCCAGTCTGTTTCTAAAGACCGTGCAATGCAAGCTCTCCATCTCTGACCCACTGAGGAGATAAATGTCTGTGTTTGTGTGTCCAGCTTAGTGCCAGGTGGTTATTGAACATTGTGAGACTGATGCCAGCAGAGGCTTAGAGGTCCCGGAGGCTGGTTCTAACTAGTGCTTGGAGAGGGGTGTGAGGGAGCCCAGGTGCACTGAGCTCTTAGGGAGCCTTTAGGGTTTTGTACAATTAAGGCTGAGACACAGAAGCCACTCAGACCCCTGTAACTTCAGAGTCAGAAGAGCCCTGAGAGGCCATGGAAATGAGTGTTTCTCAAGCCCTGTAATGATAATGCTCACAATGTCATAAAACTGGCATCTGGACCCCCCCACACACCCACCAAAAAACATGCTTTGCTGAAGCAGCATTTTGCTGCTGGTGAAATGTCAACATTGCACGTGCACACACACCAAGGCTACCTCTAAACAGACTTCATGACCCACTAAGGCACTGGGACTGCTGCTCAAAAAATAATTATTGGCTAAGCACTGTGGCTTACACCTGTGACCCAGCATTTTCAGAGGCCGAGGTGGGAGTATTGCTTGAGGCCAGGGGTTCAAGACCAGCTGGAGTACACTCAAGACCCTATTTCTACAGAAAACAGAAAAATATTAGCAGGGTGTGGTGGTGTACACCTGTAGTTTCTTGGGAGGCTGAGGCAGGAGGATTGTTTGAGCCCAGGACTGGATGTTGCAGCGACCCTGCCAAGCACAGTGGGCAGTGCTGGGAGCAGTAAGGCTCGGTCCCTGCCCTGCAGGCTCAGACTAGAGGGCATGCACCCCTCCCTCGGGCTGCCTGGTCTGGGACATCCTTCAGCCTCAATTCATTCTCCCATTAATGAATTAGGGATAATTAGGATAAGGATAATTATGTTTACCCGTAATTGGGTGTTGGGATGATTAAATGAGATAACTTGTACAAAAGTCCCTGGCACGGGCAGTGCCTGTGGCTCACTGAGTAGGGCGCCGGCCCCATATGCCGAGGGTGGCGGGTTCAAACCCAGCCTCGGCCAAACTGCAACAAAAAAATAGCCGGGCGTTGTGGTGGGCGCCTGTAGTCCCAGCTGCTCGGGAGGCTGAGGCAGGAGAATCGCGTAAGCCCAAGAGTTAGAGGTTGCTGTGAGCCGTGTGACGCCACGGCACTCCACCCGAGGGCGGTACAGTGAGACTCTGTCTCTACAGAAAAAAAAAAAAAAAAAAAGTCCCTGGCACACAGGGAGTAATCAGCAGTGATAGCTTTTATTATTATATTGTTACTGATAAAAAAAATTCCATTCACAGCTGGTGAGAGGGGATGAAAATTCCGGAGGGGAAGAAACGGCAAGAGCAAAGGCAGAGAGGCGTGAGAGCACATCATGGAAGAGGAGGTCTGCGAGGCGGGGACTGATTGGGAGATCAAACTGGAAAGGCAGTGTAGCCTTAAATGTCAGGCTGAGAAACTTGGCAATGGGGAGCCATGGGAGGTCTTAGAGGAAGGGAGTTCATGAAAGAGAAGATGGCTCCAGGACTCTTGACTGAGAATAGTAAATCCTTGCTAGGGAAGAGTCTGCATAGTCATGGACTTTCTAAATCCAGCAGGAAAAGAGGCCCTGACAGCAGCCCACCTGGGTCTAGGGTGGTAGTGGGAAGGGTCTGTCTGATGGTCTGTCTGGCCAGAGACCCAGGCTGGTATGAATTTCAGAAGCAAGTGCCAGAAGCAGATCTGCAGGTGTGACCTGATGCTCCTGTCTGCAGCAGCATCTGAACGCACATAATGGTTGGAACCTCATTTTCAGGAGTGAGCTGTGTAGGAAGACCACGCCTCCCTGTGGGACATTAGGGGACTGAGTTAACAATTCTCAGCCCCCTACGTGGGATCCTTGAGAGCAGGAGCTGTGTCTCATTCATTCATTCTTTTTTTTCATTCAGTCACTCAGTCAACAAGCATTTGCTGAGCACCTGCTATATGCCAAGCATCCTGTTATCCTGGACATGGGGAAGCCTGTATCAACTAAGGTTTGATCAGAGCAACAGAACCACTAGGAGATTCCAATGTATAAACTAATGGAGTTTTTAAAAGTGATTTGACTATTTATAACTGTGGGAGCCAATAAAATGGTCTGTGGGAGGTTGTTTCCTCTGGCCCTGGGGCTGCAGCCTGAAGTCATATCCCCAGTGGCAAGAGGAAGTAAAACTAAAGGATGAGTAGAGTCCTTGAGGACAGCCAAGGGCACCCTTCAAGGGGTAAAAGGCTTTGGTAATGGAATATCTTCTAAGAGAAGCCAGTGCCCCTCATTATGGAACCAAAGCAAGTCCCGACGTCAGAGAAGCTGAAGGTGACCTGGCAGGAGCTGTGGCTCCAGCTGCTTCCCTGTACCACTGTGGTCAGCCAGCAGGGCCAACACACGTTAGCTGCAACAGCATCTCATGCCCTCCTCTGACTTTTGGATGGTAAAAATCATGACTGCTACTCCATATCAGCTTCCATATAGTATTCAAGACATCTCCTGGGGTCTTTGCTAACCTGGAGCTCTGCAGGAATGGGAATTCCAGGCAGTGTAGTTTCAGCTTAGTTAAGTGGCAATACAAATCCACGGAAGTCCACCCCTTGTTGACGTGGCACTGCCATAAGCCTCTTTCAACCATAATTAACTTCCAAATAAAGGCAATAGCAAATCATCTTTCTGCCTAAGATAATACAATTACCCCCTGAACGATCTAAAACAAGGAGGTCTCCAAATAGGATACAAAGTCCTTTTAACCCTTTTCAGGTGATGTTTATTTTTATGCTGGTGAAGTCACAATCCCCTTTTGATGTCCTCTGACTTGAGTATTAAGATCTAGGAGGTTAACTATGTTACCACGCCTCATGCAAACAGTAGGGCCACCGCAGAGTGGGACTGTAACAGAGCTGTCCACTTTCAGGGACGGCCAGTGTGCTGTGGAGAACCATCTGGAAGATGGGCCCAGATCTTTTTCTTCCTCAGGCAATAGGAAACGTACTCATGAAATCACAGGAGAGGCAACGAGGCAGGGGCCCTGGCATGCGCAGCTTGTGCCTTCAGGACCCGTTGGAGGCCAACTCCACATATCCCATTTCCACCTGATGATGCGATTGCTGCTAGTCCTGCCCTGCTCTGTCTTGATGGGTCAAGACAGACACTCAGTTCACAACAGGCAATGTAAGTCATTTTATCTTAGTGATCTCAGGCCTAGCATTTAGTTTTTACTAAGGCCCATTTATCAAGCCTTTATTTACTGAGATGCTGTTTCTCATGAGGGGAATAGTCCTCTGCCACTGGTGGCATGGCTTTGCTCTAAAACCCCAAGGCTCTGCCCTATGATTTGCCCCCAGAGGCCCGTCAGAACTTCCGAGGGAAAGGATACAGAGTCGAAGATGAAAGATTATTCCGAGGCAAGAGACAAAAGGAAAACGGAGCCCCGGTGTGTGCAATTAAAATGGCTTTATTCCACCTGGGAACAGGTGGGGTGAGATCGCCAATCAGGAAAGAAATCCACACGTGGGTAATGGCTGAGGGGGAGCGGGGAGGGGAGAGGGCAGAGGGGGACAAGGATTGGTTCGTCCACCACTTCCTGGGAGGGACATATACTTGATTCTTCCTGGGTGGGTTAGATTCTTCCTGGGTGGGTCAGTCTCATCTGGGTGGGTACACCTGATTCTATCACTGAATAGCATCTCTTGTGCACACACCCCACACACCATTGAGTCTTCTGACCCAAGTGGCAGAGCCCCTTGAGGGGCAGAATCTTCTCTTGTTCTGGGCAGCTGTTTAGGGTGACTGGTGAGTTGAAGTAGCGCAACCAATAATCTACATGTCTCCAAAATTCAGAGGGCCCAGAAGATGTTGTCCTTCCTCCTCTATGGACACTGCTACTTGTCCTGCCTCTTGAAAGGGACTCCTAACATGCCCCAGGCCACAGGACCCCTAGAAATGCCACGGAGGTATCAGGTCCCTAAATTCTTGCAGGATTTGTTTTCTCGCTTAAGGCACATGCAATGTCTTACCATTGAGTCTAGAACCTCTGTGAGTTGACCACCCAAGGGGCGGTAACAAACTGGTCAACATACAGAGGTGGTTGACGCAGGAACCAGGACTGCCGTACTGATACGTCTATGTGGTGCACGTCCGATCTATCAAAATAAGGTCAACTTAAGAAGGTGGTCAGTGTAGGGAGTTTGGAAGGTATGGAGATTCTACTGAAGTCCCTTCTTCATGGCGACTGCGTCCAACCAGCACAACATGGCCAGCGGATGGACAAGCACGATGTCCTGAGGAATATAAAGATAATCACAGGCCCTCTGAACTAGATCATGATAGAGTGCTGGAGGACTGATATAGCCCTGCAAGGGGAAAGTTAAGGTACAATGCTGTCCCTGAAAGCTGGAAGCAAATGCTTCTGATGGGTTCACTTGATATGTATAAAGAACTAGCCATTTTGTGCTGAATATTATAAAGCATGCGCTGGGGATGTGCTGATTTGCTCCAGAAACAAAGCCTCAGCAGCTGCGTCTGGAGGTGTAGCAGATAAAGATCGCATTATCTGGTCAAGTTGAGATTTTTAAGAACTTCATTTTTAATTTGTAATAAAAGTTTACAACTTGATTTTTTCAAAAAAGTCAACAAACTGCAAGCACCTGTTAATAAAGGTCTTAAATAATGAAAAATACATAAATAAATAAACTCTCGAAAATGTAGTTAGATCAAGAACTAACTTCTCCCTCCCCCTTTATTTAAATACACCCTGGGCTGTTTACCAACCTCCTACAGCTTACCCAGTCTCTCTCTCTATCCAGGTTCCTGAAAGAACCTAGGAACCTCTTTTCACACTATTTTTTGCAAATGCACCTTTGTTAGACATCTATAAAAGCCTTTGGAAGAGGCCAGAGAGAAACTGCACTTTCTTTGTTTCACTACTTGGCCTGGGTTCATGTAAACCCTCTCCAGTGCCTCTCCAGGCACTTTCAGACTTTGTTTTAAACTCCCTATCTCCAGCCTGGTTTTCCCAGCCGGTGTTCAAACCAGGTTGGGGTTCACGCTCAAAACCCCCCGACATTACTCCACTGTTTCTCTTTCTGTCTCTTTTTCCCTTGCTCTGTCACCCAAACTGGAGTACAGGGGCACAATCAGTCATAGCTCACTGCGATCTTGAACACCTGGGCTCAACTCACAGAGGTTCTAGACTCAATGGTAAGACGTGCATGTGCCTTAAGTGGGAAAATAAAATCCCACCAGCGATCCTCCTGCCTCAGGCTCCTGAGTAGTTGGGATTACAGGAGGTCACCACCATGCCCAGGTAATTTTTTTATTATTATTAATTTTTGTGGAGACAGTGTCTTGTATATTGCCCAGGCTGATCTTGAATTCTGGGCCTCAAGTGATCCTTCCACCTGAGCATCTGAGTACCTGGAATTATGGGCGTGCCCACTTTACCAGCTTCCATTACTTTTTCCAAGTTCTCCGACCCATAATATCTTTTATTTCTATTAAAACGCTCTATGGTTATCAACTACTTGGTCACCCTTGAATAGGGATGTGTAGAGGTGATCGTTTAAGTAGCTATTTTATCCCCGTAAACTGTGAACAATCAATATCTTCTCTACCACTCAATCCAGTCAGCAATGCCTTTAAATCTAATCAGAGAAAACCCGTTCCAGCTGACCCAGAAGCAAACCAGAGAGACCATCCTTCAGCGTCTGTTCCTGAGAAACCACTTCTAGTACCAAATTCTGTACCAGTCAGGGAGTTTAGGCAGAGAGACATAACTACTCTAAATGCAAGAATAGAGTACTTCTTGCGTATAGAGTACTTTTCTATGAGACAGGGTCTTGCTCTGTTTGATCTGTTGCCCAGGTTAGAGAGCAGTGGCATCATCATTGCTCACAGCAACCTTGAACTCCTGGGCTCAGGAGATCCTCCTGCCTCCTTCCTGTGTAGCTGGGACTACAGGCACGTGCCACCACACCTGGAAAATCTTCTATTTTTTGTAGAGACGGGGTCTCGCTCTTGCTCAGACTGCTCTTTACTAGTTTTGACAATAAATTTTCTTTAATAGAGAGACCCCCATCTCTACTAAACAGAAAAATTGACCAGGTGTCATGGCATGAGCCTATAGTCCCAGCTACTAGGGAGACGGAAGCAGGAAAACTGCTTGAGCCCAGGACTTTGAGGTTGCGTTGAGCTGTGATGACAACACTGCCCTCTAGCCCGGGGCAACAGAGTAAGACTCTGTCCCCTCCCCGCCAGAATGTATTAATGAGTAAATTGGGCATTTGAGCCCCACTATATTTGCATGGTCAAATATAGACATTGAATATGTATCAAACTTTTCTGAAACACCAGTACCTCCAGGGTAATCTCATAAAATTAAATTTTATTTTGAAAGTGCAACACTAGAGGTTTTTAAATATAGATCCCATTTATCATGTGGTTATTTGGGGGTGTATCAGTGTAATAAAAGCCAAAGGTCCTTTCTTGGAAAGGATTCTGGAATAGTCTTTTGGAATACTGTCTTTCTTCCTGCCCACGTGGTGTTAGAGCACACTTCCTTGTATGAATTGATAGGTGAGTTGTGTTTTTAGAAGTCCTTACTTAGTAAAAATAACCCCATGGCTGAACCCTATTTTTTAAAAAAATTCCTCTCCATGAAATCCCAGAACCTCAGCATCCCCCATGCCAGCATCACAGTGGGCTTTGGAAGCCTCATTTTACATCACAAGGAGTGTGACCAGTTTCTTTTTGAAAGAGACTGAAGATCAGAGAGGTTCAGTCATCAGCCCAGAAGGCACATTTGGAGAAGAGGAAGCTGGGATTTGAATGCCACCCTCTCTGGCCTGGAAGCCGTTGCTGCAAAATGGCCAATTATTTTTCCCTCCCCCGGTTGAGGAAGAGCGATGTGCAGCACTGGGCTCCAGAAGACTCCCAGGTTTAAGGAAATTAACCCAGGGGAAGGCCTGAAGCTCATCTGGAAACCTATTTCCTAATCTGCCCTCCCATCTCAGATAACTTTGGGTTTAGTGCCCCAGGGGCAGAGAAACAGACACCAACAATCTCCCACAGCAGAGGAAAACACCAGTGTGATTTTTATTAGAGAATAAATTTTATTATTCATAGAGTCAATTTTGCTTCTATCAATTAAAAATTCTCTGGAAGGCGGTGGTGACAATCTGATTGCAGAAGCTAAAAGGCAAGTGCGAGCCAGGGAGGTCTTCTAGCTGGAGACAAGTGCTGTCTTCAGGGGAAAGGAGAGACACAGCTGGCCCTGGCTTAGAGGACAGCACTCAGCATGGCAACAGAAGCCCAGAGACCCTGGGACCTTGTCAAGCCACATGATTGGAGTCACTCTCTTGGGACTTTCCAGAAGGTGAAGGGTTGCCCTGGGGCTCCTCCAAGAAAGAATGAGGTCTGAGGCCAGGAGTCTGTCCCAGGACCCCCAGCAGAGTCAGAACTCTGTGTTGGAGAAGAGAACAAAGTCTCAGTCTAGCGGGAGCAGCCTGAGGTGACTAGGAGCAGAAGAAATTGGGGAAGTAGCGATAGTGAGGGTTGTAGCTCCAGAGGTTTCTCTTCAGGCAGTAGACAAACTTCCGGTCACAGGAACAGAGCTGCATAGGACAGAGGGACGCACGCTCTGCAAACAGGATACCAAGCACAGAATGAGGATGGGAAAGGATGTGCTTTATGAACTTGAATTTGGTTCAGCCTGAGCAGACTCCCAGCTTTGCTTCCTGCCCTGAGAAGCTCTCAGCCTGAGACAGGGAGCAAAGCTCCTGCACTGGGGGATAATCTGATGGAAGAGGCAAAGCTCTTGCCCTCAGGGAGATCCCGGTCTGATGGAGGAAGCACATGAGGGTGGAGACAGCCTCGGTGCTGCAGGAAACTCTGATTCTCATAGAGGAGATGCCGTTCCAGACTCCGAGGATCTGAGCTAGAGCCCTGCTATGTACACCAGCAAGCTTTGGAGTGTCAGCTTCCTCTTGTGTAAAGTGGGGGTGATTAAGTCTACTGCATAGGGCATTTGGGAGATCAAATAAAGGGAAGTGTGCTAAGTCCTTGGCACCCAGTGAATGCTCAGCCCTTCCCTGCTGCAGTAAGCCTGCCCCTTTCATCCCAGATCTGCACCCCCAACACATAGGCTGGCTGGCCTCTAGGGCAGCTGAACTCAGAACCCTGAGAGGTCCAGCCTCTTCCCATGGCTTGAACAGGAAGACTTACCGCAGGTGACCAGGCCCCGTGAGAATCTGTATTTGTAGGACTGTGTCCGGACGTTGCAGCCTTCCTCCTCCAGCTGCCCATAACAGCGGTCATGAACCCAACAGCACCTGTCCATGCAAAAGAATTCGATCCTGAGTGGAAGGGGTGCCCTCTCGACCCCCTTGTCCCTAATAGGAGGAAAACTTCAACCATGGCACTTTAGCACAGCCACCCTGGTGGGAGTAGCCTGTCAGGACAAGACCTGGCAGTGTGGCTAAGAGCTGCCCGGCCTTCCACGAGAGTTGCCACCAGCTAGCAGGTCACTGGCCCACTTTTCTCTCCAAGAATCACAATTAGATGATACTTCCCAGCTCCCTTGTAGGTAGGTGCAGACACAGGACTAGGTTCTGGCCAGGATGTGGGGCATGGGCAGAAGTGATGCACTCCACTGTCAGGCACGTCCAAAAACACCACCCACAATTTCCTCCACTTTCTCTCTTTCTCCATCTTTCAGCTGGATGGAGATGACCCAAAGAAGACTCTGAGAGCACAGGGGACAGCAAAGCTATAAGACCCAGGTCCCTTAATCAACATGTGATTCACATTGAACTGTTATGTGACAAAAAATTAAACTTTTAGCATCACTGGTTTCACATCTGTGGATTCAAACAACCGGGGATCAAAAATATAACTGGCCTATAAAGGTGGTGTCGGTAATGAACACATACAGATTTTTGTTTTCATGTAATTATTCCCTGAACCTGTGGTCCCTGACCCCCAGGCCATGGACTGCCAGGAGCTGAGTGGCACAGCAGGGGGTGAGCTGTGGTCAAAGGGAGCAAAGCTTTCCTTGCATTTGCAGTGCTCCCCATCACTTGCGTCACAGCCCGAGCTCCTCCTCCCGTCAGATTAGCTGTGGTATTACCTTCTCATAGGTGCAGGACCCCTCCTGTGAACTGTGTGTGGGAGGGATCCAGGTTGCATGTTCCTTTATGAGAATCTAATGCAGGCGTCCTCAAACTTTTTAAACAGGGGGCCAATTCACTGTCCCTCAGACTGTTGGAGGGCCGGACTATAGTTAAAAAAAAACAACTATGAACAAATTCCTATGCACACTGCACATATCTTATTTTGAAGTAAAAAACAAAACGGGAATAAATACAATTCACACTGCTTCGTGTGGCCCGCGCAGTTTGAGGACGCCTGATCTAATGCCTGATGATCTGAGGCGGAGCTGAGGTGGCGATGCTGGGGCTGGGACCATCCAGCTGCAGGAATGCAAACTTGGGGCTTCTGCTGATTCTGCATAATGGTGAGTTGTATAATTATTTCAATATACACTACACAATGTAATAATAATAGAAATAAAGTGCACAAGAAATGTAATGCACTTGAATTCTCCCCAAACCATTGTGCCCCTCCCATCCTTGTTCCCTGGAAAAATTGTCTTCCATGAAACCAGTTCCTGGTGCAAAAAGGTTGGGGACCATTGCCTTAAATAATACAGTATAACAACTACTTATACAGCATTTACATTATATCAGCTATTGTAAGTCATCTAGAAATAATTTAGAGTATACAGGAAGATGTGTGTAGGTTATATGCAAATACTATGCCCTTTTATACCAGGGACTAAAGCATCTCCAGATCTTGGTATCCGTAAGGGGTCCTGGACTCAGTCTTCCTCAGACCCTGAAGGATGATTATATGTTAGGTGTGGCAGATTGTACTTAAAATTAAAAAAAAAAACACAAGTATAGTCTTTCAAGGAAGACGGGGGAAGAGAGGAAAGGAAGGAGGGAGAAAGTCGGATCCCACCTAATGTGCACAACGTGAGGGTGTTCAGCACGCCCCCTGGGTGAAGGGCCCAACTACAACTTGAACTTTATCTTAGAATTGAAAACAATGTAACCTAAACATTTGTACCCTCATATTAATCCAAAATTAAAGTTCTTTTTATTTATTTATAGAAAAATTGAGATTGTACAGGAGAAATGGCCAGTTTCCCCAATTTTATGTATTTATTTTTTTAGAGACAGAGTCTCACTCTATCGCCCTGGATAGAGGGCTGTGGCATCACAGCTCACAGCAACCTCAAACTCCTTGGTTCAAGCAATCCTCTTGCCTCAGCCACCCTAGTAGGCAGGACTATAGGCACCCGCCACAATGCCCAGCTAGGTTTTTTCTATTTTTAGTAGAAACAGGGGTCTCACTCTTGCTCAGGCTGGTCTTGAACTCCTAATCTCAGGCAGTCCACACACCTTGGCCTCCCAGAGTGCTGGGATTACAGGTGGGAGCCACTGCGCCTGGCCTACTTTCCCCTATTACTAACAATTTATATTAGTATGATACATTTCTCGCAATTAACAAACTGATATCAATATATTATTAAATAAATAATTATTACGGGGGTGGCGCCTGTGGCTCAGTGGGTAGGGCGCCGGCCCCATATGCCGAGGGTGGCGGGTTCAAACCTAGTCCCGGCCAAAAAACAAAATAATAATAAATAAATAAATATTACCTAATTAATTAAATAATATTAGTAATCATTATTTCACTAATTCTAAAAAGTCCACAGTTTATTCATATTTTTCTAGTTTTTACCTGGTGTCCTTTTTCTGTTCCAGGGTCCTGTCTAGGATTCCAAGTTACGTTTAGTTTTTTCATCTCATTAGGCTTCTCTTGGCTGTGGCAGTTGGTCACATTTTCTTTGGTTTAGGGGACTTGATGGTTGTGAGCAGTGCTGGCCAGGGCTTGGTCTGGTGTTTTTTTCTCCTGATTTCTCCTGGGGTTTGGGTTCCTCACTTTGCTTCTCAAGTTGTTTCTGCCCTGGCCATGGGGTGCCTTTTCAATTGGCTCACATGTCCCTTGACATATCCTTGTCAACGTGGGGGTTTATTTTGTTTCGTTTGAGCACTTTCTTATTTTCTGGCACTCCCCAGAGGTCTGACAGTTTAGTTTGCAAACTCATCCTAGAAAAAGTGCTATGGAGAGGAATGGGGGAAAGGAAGAGCAGAGAGAGGGAAGGAGGGAGGGGGGCGGGTCTTGGTGTGTGACACACCTTTTGGGGACAAGATACAACTCTAAGAGGGACTTTACCTAACAAATGCAATCAGTATAACCTGGTTTCTCGTACCCTCAATGAATCCCCAACAATAAAATATATGTGTGTGTATATATATGTAAAGAAAAAGTGCTAAGTACCTCATTGCTGAATATCACTACGGTCACCTTCTAAGTCCTCCCCTTGGGAAGCTCTGCACCCATGCCAGCGCCGAGTCAGCCCTCAAAGCAATTTTGGCACTTCTTTTCTTCCATTATATGTCTAGTGGTTTCAGAATGATTAGCCCAACAGGGTATGTTTTACAAAGAACACTATCTCCCATTTAACATGTTGTTCTAGAACTTCTTCCCAATCAAGAGTGGAACCTAAGTCCCCTCCCTCTTAAAGCCTTTGTGATTGCCTCAACCAAGAGTAGTGTGACACTACGGAATTTTGGAGGCTGACCATATAAGCACTGCACCCTTTGGCCTTGCAGTTCGGGAACACACTCTTGGAATTCAAGAGTCACCAGGCTGGGAGGAAGTCCAGGCATCCTTGCAGGGGACTTCATTAGAGGAACTGAAGGTTCTGGCCCACTCTCAGGCCAGGAGACAGCAGCAACGTGCCAGGCACAGGAGGGCCCATCAGGAAAGCGGCTTATCCAGCCCCAGCTGAGCTGTCTGAGCCAAAGCTGAGTAGAGCAGGGATAAGCCCTACCTTCAAGGCAGGTTCATAAGCAAAGTGATTGTTGCTGCTTTAAGCCACTACATTTAGGACCATTTGTTACGTCTGATACTGACACCTTAGGCCCCTGAGATCTTGGGATTGCTAGTTAATTTTCTTATCTCTGAATTAGTGCTTTAATGATCATCTTCTAGAATTGACATGAAATTGAGTGACAGAATGCAGGTGCAGAGCCTGGAGCACACACACAGGGCAGAGATGGGGATCAGCTCACCAATCAGTGGCATCCATGGGGGTTCCTTGGCCGCCCAAGCCACAGTAACAGCCGTAGAAACCATAGGTCGTCAGGGCGTTCTTTCCTGTCACCTTCTCAATCATCGACTTCAGTTCTATCAAGCCTCCTGGCACAGTGGGTATGCCTGGAAGACAGCCCGTGTCCCCAGGTGACACCTGGGCAGCCCTGCCCCGAGCGTCTCCTGCCCTTTCTGCCCCCTGTCGTCTGGGCTCAGAAGGACCCAGCTATCCCTTTTTGTTTTCCCAATTAGTGGGAAGGGCAGTGCAAGCAGTGGTTCAGAGTTTGATTTGAAAAAGTGAGCAGGCCCAGGTTCAAATCTTGGCTCTGCCGTTAATTAAAAGTATGGTGGTGAACAGGCTTACTTTTATTCCCTCAGAGCCTCAGCTTCCTCAACTGGAAAATGGGAACCTAAACTTAGCAGTCACCTCATGGAGTTGTTATGAGGGTTAAAATAAGACAAAATGTGTAAATTTTGAGCACAGTGGCAGACAGAGAGTAAGTGCCCAAGACCTATTAGGGGGTCACGCATGTGGTGTCCGTACAAAGCAGGCAGACAGGAGCTCCTGGTCACCCCCACATTCTCTCCCTTCTAACACTTTTTAGAATGTAAGGCAGACAATCTTGAAGCAGGAGGGGACCCTTAGAAATCATCGAAGTCATTCCCTCATCTGAACTGAAGCTTGGAGGGAAAGAAATGCCCCCATCCAGGGCTTTAGGCCTGAGGCTCTGTCCGGGGTCTGCAGGGATGTGGCCATCAGAGTTGTGTTCATGGTTTTGGAGCTGCAGGGAGGAAGCTGGGGGTGGGACACGTAGGAGCCCCGGGTGGGCCTGACCACAGAATGACCATGAATCACAGGTTGGGACTTTTTACTTAAAGGCCTTGTGTTTTAATTTTCATCTTTTTGTCTTGTTTTGACCTGTTTGTTTTGCAACCAAGGAAAAAAATCCGCCTCCTGAATTTGCCGGCCACATAGCACATCCGCGGTCTTCTCACACTTTATAAGTGGCATCTCCTAGAACCCGCCTCAGCCCCACCGGGGCCACATTCACCCAGGTCAGCCAAGGGAGCAGAAGCTCAGAGGGAAAAAGGCTCTTGCTGGCATCTACTCCATCAGCACAAAGCCAAGATTCAAACACGGATCTCCATGACCCCTAAGACTGATCCCCTTTCCACTACACTAGGACGCCTGTGGGACAAAGGTTATTCAGTGGTCAGGGGCCGGCACTTACTGCAAGCCAGGAACCAAGCCAGTGGGAGGAGGCCCTTCATCTCTGGGGTTCTGGAAAAGAAATCACATCCCACAACACATCTGTCAGGCAATGCCCCCACAGCCCATTCAGACCCCACCCTGGCTCCCTGCCAAGCCTCCTTGTATTGGTCAATAAACAGGTGACCGCAGTCAGACATGATGAGGCAAAAACCTACTACAGGTGCACGGGGGTCCCTGGAGGTACAGGGGCATTCATGGAAGCATTTTCAGGGGTACAGCCCCTGCCACCAGTGCACCTAGTCACAGACACCCAGACACACTGACCCCTCAGCAGAAAATGGCTAAAAGGAACCACAGAATGGGCAGGATTCTTTTTTTTAGACAGAGTCTCACTCTGTCGCACTGGGTAGAGTGCCATGGCATCACAGCTCACAGCAATCTCAAACTCTGGGGCTCAAGGGATCCTCTTGCCTCTGCCTCCCAAGTAGCTGGGACTGCAGACACCTGCTACAACACCCAGCTAGTTTTTCTATTTTTAGTAGAGATGGGGTCTTACTGTGCTCAGGCTGGTCTCAAACTCTTGAGCTCAGGCCAATCCACCCACCTCGGCCTCCCAAAGTGCTAGGATTACAGGCGTGAGCTGCTGTGCCCAGCCCCAGGCAGGATTCTTAAACGGAGATTTGATGGCATAAGCTGAGGGGCAGGAATTGACGTAGCCTAGACATGGCCCTTGAAGAAAGAGAACCTGGCAGGGAGAGAAACACTAGCGAGTGGTGGGACGGCAGAAGGAGGCCCGCGTTTCTGTGTCTGCAGCCCCTTTAGCTCTCAGGATGCTGTGGTTGCCTGTTCTCACGGGTGTCTTCCCTGCTGGTTCTTCCGGGGCAGAAGGTGGGTGGACACAGCCCTCTGTCCCAACATCCAGAACAGTGCCCAGCCCAGAGTAGGTGCCTCCCTTCTCCAAAATATGCAAATATGCACACACTATGTATGTATTATAAGCAATTGACAATTACATTAGTATTAAGAAAATGATCATCCAAGCTGGATCATCACTATGTAGTCATTATTATTATTATATTCCTATTTTCTTCCTTATTTTAAAAGAATTTAAGATGAAAGCATTTCCCTGGGCTCCAGGCACTGCACCTCCCTAAAGAATAAGTCAACCTTGGGTACTTGTGACAGTTCTGCAGGGTATTTGTCATTTTTTCCATTTTGCCAGGGGGGGAAATGGAAGCTCAAAGAACTTGAGGATCTTGTCAGGAGTCACACAGCCAGGAGGAAGGAGAGGCAGGATTCAGGGCTGTCCTCATGCACCCCTCACTAAACCACACAGCATCCCTTTCCAGAGACATGGATTCTTTGAAACGAGGGGACCATTCCTTCTCACACTCTGCCTCATGTGCCCAGAGCCCTCGGCTTCCCTCCTTAGAATGCGTCTTTGGCAAACACAGTCATCATTAGCCTAAAGTTCAAAACAAGCCCAAACAGAGGCAGAGGACATTCCACGTGTCCAGGGCCAGCCCCGGGTTCTGACTTGGCCTCTTGGAGGCTCCTCCCTGGCAGCTGGCTGCTCCCCTTCCTCCCCGGATGCCCAAGTCCCTGTTTATCCACAGCTGTCCAGCTGCCCTGTGGTCTGCCAGGATCTCCCCGTCAATGCCCTGCTGTCTAAGAGACCCTGGGCTCTGCCCAAGCCCCTGGCACCTCTCAAGGCCTGGCCTTCAAACACACTTCAGAATTCCCGGGGCTCCTGGCTGGCTGGTAGGCTGGCCTCCATGCCACCTCTGCCCAGCAGCAACCCTGAGTTCCAGGAACATTCACAGCCTCCGCTTTGAGGGCTCTGAACAGCCAAGGGAAGCGGCCCTAGATCCCATCCTGCCACACCAACTTTCCCTGCTGCTTCCTGAGGCTGCCACTCATCCACTGGTTAATTCCAACAAGCCAGGCACCACCCACTGTCTCTCTAAACAGTGGGCATTGGCCTCCCCAGTGACCTTGGCAGGTGGCTATTATCAAACCAGCTGGCCCAGCGTCTGTCTCCTTAAATGGTTACTTGCTGGACAGATAGCAGTTTTTGACTTTACAGATGAAGCAATCAATGCTCAGGCAGGTGAAGTGAGTCGTCCATAGGCTTAACCCAGGACTGTGAATCTGCTCCCTTGGCCGACTCGACTCCACGGCCTCTGAGCACCCTGGGCACTAAATATGATTTTTATTTTCAATTTTTTATGATGTGTTGATATCTTGGGGGATTTGCCGGCCAGAGAGAGGCTGCCCCTCCCAGGACTAGCTAATTCCAAGAGAAGGCAAAGGGCTCCTCCTAGTCGTACCTCCAGCCACCTTCATCTCAACTTCACACTCCAAGACGCTGGACAACTAGGGAAGCCTGGAGCCTGGTGGAATGTCAGACTAGCTGTTCCTATGCTGTTTACCCTGCCCCACAGGCCTTTCCCTCAGAAATCACAACAAAGGCCCTGGGCCATGTTTATGCTGGCTTCCTCTGCCTCCTTACCAACCTGGTACCCCTGGGAGGGGCAACACGCCCTCTTCTCTTGGAACCGGGAATAAAACGCTATCTGTTAAACAGCAATCATTTCTTGGTGTGTCAGCCTCCCCAGACCTGAAGAAAATCAACCTCCCAGGAGCATTTGGGAACACCCTGGGCATAAGCTACTGGTGTAAGTGAGCAGCTGGAGTCCCTGCAAAGCCTCACACCTGTCATCTTAGTGCTTTGGGAGGCTGAGGCAGGAGGATATTGGAGGCTGGGAGCTCAAGACCAGCCTGGACAATACAGCAAGACCCCATCTCTACAAAAAAACAAAAAAAATTAGCCGAGAGTGGTGGTGGGTGCCTGTAGTCCCAGCTACTTGGGAGGCTGAGGCAGGGAGATAGTTTGAACCCAAGAGTTTGAGGCTACAGTGAGTTATGATCATGCCAGTGCTCTTTGGCCTGGAGAAAAGAGTGAGACCCTGCGGAAGGAAGGGAGGGACGGAGGGAGGGAAGAAAATGGGTCTGAAAAAGTGAAAGGCAGTTTCACAGCAGAGGCAGTAGAGCCACTGAAACACTGCCCTGCAGAGGGGACGGCAGAGGAACCCACAGCAGGCCCCAGAGAAGGATGTGGGTTTGGCTATTTTCCTGAAGCAACCAGAGGTGAATGAGCCCATCCGTAAGAGAAGTTTCAAGTGGAGCAGTGGCTATGGTAATGAGAGGTGGGGAGAGCGGAGACAGATCTCCCAACAGACACAAGAGATGTGGAGTCCAGGAAGTGGCCGGTCACCCCAGCGACAGGTCCCCCAAGCCCAGATGCAGCAGCCCCAGTGCTCCTAGGACCCCCCACCCCAGAGCGTGTCCCTGGCTGGAAAGGAAGAGTAGCTCCAAGCTCCGCTGCCTAGCTGGGGTGCCTGCAATCTGTGGGGAGGGGGTGGATGGGGGTTTGCTCTGCTCCCTCAAACCGCTTCAAGCCAGGCAATGCCCAGCATGATATTCCTCACCAGTGAGACCTTTCCTCCCGTCCTCAGTCCTCTGGTGGGCACCGTCCTCAGTCCTCTGGTGGGCACCGTCCTCAGTCCTCTGGTGGGCAGAAAAGGCAGGGGCTGGGCCCGCCTTTTAAGGGCCTCTCTGCCACCTCCCACACTCCCTCCTGGACCCACTCCAAGATTCCTGGTAACTCACATAGGAAGCCCTAATTTCCCCCGAAACGCCTCCGCAAGACCCCTGGGTATTTTCTACCTCTCCGTTTTCAGAAGCAGCTATGTTCTGAAGCAGGGCACAGTGCCTGGATGGCTTCAGGAAAGAAGTTTGGAAGGGTCTGGCTGGGCCATTCATGGTCCGGGCTCTTGCCCACCAGATAGCCCCCCTCCCACCCACCACACTCCCGCTCTTGGCCCTGAGCGGTCCCCCAGCCCCCGCCTCCTGCTTTTATTTCATTCTGTCTCACTCAGCCCACACCCAGGGATGTGTGGGAGCCAGGCAGCTCCCCTCTTGGACTTGAAGCTTTGCCACCGGGGTCCTCTTCCTGTTGTTCCTAACCTGCCAACCCCCAGCTTTTTCTGTACCACTCCTGAACTGGGGTGACTCAGGAGTCTATGGAGTCCTGAGCCTTGGAAAGGCTGCAGAATGTTGCCGCCCCAAGTCCAGGGGCGCCTCCTTTTCAGCACCTGGCTCCCCACGGGATGCCTACATTTCTTTCCTCTGGGGAAAGTGGCAGGCTCGCAGTTAGAGAGAGGCAAGCTGGAGTCCCCGCTCAGCCACGTAATAGTAGCGGTGTGACCCTGGGCAAGTCACTACACGTCTCTGTTCCTTCATGTGAAACACGAGGATAATGAGCCCCTCCCACCCCAGAGACTCCTGGAGAGGAATGTGCTATATAAAATAAGGGGCCAGGCATGGTGGCTCAGGCCCATAATCTCAATACTTTGGGAGGCCAACGCAGGAGGATTGCTTGAGGCCAGGAGTTCCAGACCAACCTGGGCAACATAGTAAGACTAAGTCTCTACAAAAATAATTTAAAAATTAGTGGGGCAAGGTGGCATGTGCCTGTAATCCCAGCTACTCAGGAGGCTGAAGCAGGAGGATCGCTTGAGCCCAGGAGTTTGAGGCTGCAGTGAGCTATGATTGTGCCACTGCACTCCAGCCTGGGCAACAGAGCAAGACCCTGCCTCCAAAGATGAAATAAGGCATATAAACTAATGTTGGGTATGGAAGTGTGTGGCCCAGAGGTAACATCGCAGACTCCACATCAGCTACAAATCCTGGGTTCAAATCCTGGCTTCCCCACTACTGGATACATCACCTCAGGACCGTCTGTAGAGCCCCTGCCTTACAGAGTTGCTGTTAGGATTAAATAAATTTATACATTTGTAACTTAGGGCATTGGCAAATGTAGAATAATGCCAATAAATAAATGATAGCTGGCTCGGCACCTGTAGCTCAGTGGCTAGGGCACCAGCCACATACACTGAAGCTGGCAGGTTCAAATCCAGCCTGGGTCTGCCAAACAACAATGACAACTACAACCAAAAAATAGCCGGGTGTTATGGTGGGCGCCTGTGGTCCCAGCTACTTGGGAGGCTGAGGCAAGAGCATCACTTAAGCCCAAGAATTTGAGGTTGCTGTGAGCTGTGACGCCACAGCACTCTATCCAGGGCAACATAGTGAGACTCTGTCTAAAACAAACAAACAAACAAAAACATAATAGCTAACCTTCCAGAGTGTTCTCCCAGGATGTAGGTAGCTACAACCATTCTCCATTTTCGACTTGTATCAAACCCTACCTCCCCCCTTCCCCCACACTCCCACATACCCACACTTTTTCAAGAAGATTTGGACTTTTAGCTCCCCTTCTACTAGCCATTGAGACCTTGTCTCTTAAAAAATGGAAAAAAGACGTCAAATAAATATATACTGTGTCCAGGCCTGTGAGGAAAAGTCCTCTCTGTCCCGCATTTTCATTTCTCTTTTTCCAACCAGTTCTCTCATCCCCTGACTGGCACACACCCGCCTCCCCATCCTAAGCTAAATAAAATCAAGCTAAAAAAAAGAAAGGAAAACTCCCTTGCCTCTGGTGACCTCTCCTGTCTCTCTCTCTAGCTTTCATTTTCCTCTAAAAACCAAGATCTGAGCCCAGAGGCCTCCACTTGCTCATTGCCCATTCTGAACCTTTTGGCTGCTCTCAGGGCTCCCCACATCCGGCATCACCCGAGCCTGGGGTTCATTCCTCCCTCCATCTCTCTGGGCAATCCATCTCAAAGACCAAAGACCATCTCATCCTCCTTAAAATTCTCTCCCCGTGTGGGCTTCCCAAGGCCACACCCCACCGGCTACCCCCTGCCCTCACCCCTCCCCATTTTTCTTTGCCTCCCCACCCCCGCAAGTGTTTTTAGGGGCCTGTCCTCAGGAGTTGCTCTTCTCTCTTCACCTCTTCCTGGCTGGGCTCATCCCACTTCAGAGAGCTGGCTCTTATTTATTTATTTTTTGCAGGTGTCTAGAAGGTATCCCAGGCAGAGAGCACTTTGCCGCGCTAGCTTTGGCTTAACAAGTAACGCTCAATGAAGGGATGCCTGAATTCATGAAGGAGGAGAAGGCACAAGATCAGATCCAGGAGCCCGAGCTTCCGGTCGGACAGACGTGAACTCAAACCTGGGTCTCACCTTGGACTGCCTGTGTCACCTGAGCAACTTGTTTAACCTCTTGGGTCTTGATTTTATCTACATAAAATAGATAAATTTTGCAATTGTGATAATGTAATGAGATGAGTTAGGCAGAGGGGCCCAGTGCCTGACCTAGTAGGTGCTCAGTAAATCGTAACTATTATAAATATTATTGCTATGATGTCTCGCCAGTCAACTGAGAACTCCATGAGGGTAGACACTGTGTCTGCTTCACCTCTGTCCCCCAGCACTTGGCACCCAGTAAGTGCTCATCAAGAGTTTGCTGAGTGAATGCATGACTCCTCTGACTCCAGTTCCATTCTCACCCCACTGCCCCAGTTCACACTGGACCCCCCACCCTCTTTCTGAGAAGCTGAGCTGCTGAGATATCCTGGGCCACATCAGCTGGTTTGCTGTCACATGGCATTGAACAATACTCACTAGCAGAAAGTCTACATCAAGTCCTCCTCCTCCAGGAAGTTTTCCATGATTCCTCCTTCCACAGGGAGCTTGCTCATCTCTAGAATGTTCACTCTGGCACTTCCTGTTGGAGAAGATTACAGGAGGGATGGCTCAGGAAGGAAGGAGAGAAGAACTTGACCTTCAGTGAACATCCACTATGGCACAATTACAAGGCAAGTATAATATTCACAGTCTTCCTTAAGCTTCACAAAATCTGTGAGACATTAGATCCCATCTTACAAAGAAGGAAACTCAGAGGCAGATATTAGGAAGCTTGCCCAAGGTCACACAGCTGGTGAAAGGAGGACCCAGAACCTGTCTGGCCCATCTGTCACCTGAATCCATGTTCTTTCCACTACACAAAAGGGTTAAGAAATCAACAAAGACATGGTTGGGATTTTTATAAGGTATCTGACCAAAGTGTCACGTGGTTTCTTTACAGACAAGATGAAGAAGCTAGTGGAATGGGTTCATAATCCCAACAATTGCTCGATGAGTGGAACTGGATCTTTGGTTATAAACACTTAGCCCGAGGCCCATGCAGCCCTCAGAGATGCTTTGCTTGACCTACACAGTGCTTTTGTAAAAACACAGAATTAGTTGCCAATGGCTAAATATTAAAAGATCTTAGGCAGAAATCCAGATTTCCAGCTTCTCTTTAAGAGATTTGGCCATCCCAGGTCTGGATTCCTACATGGCGACAGCTGGCCATTGCAGAGAAGCAGCTCCAGTCATAGACGGGGCATAGGGTTAGTGTTGCCCTAGTCCTCACCACTCCTCATTGTCTCATGCCCAATCTGCTCTCTGCTTGGAGGGATCACCCATGATCTTCCAAGGAACTCAGTGTTGAGTCCTGCCCTCTGGCCAAGCTTACCACTGATGAGACAGTGTCTTGAGAGCAGATCAGCTCTTATGCAATCTTGCATTTCAAGTGCAGAGCTCAGAGTACAGTACTAGCAATTGCTCAATAAATACTCTGTAAGCACACTAGGGAACACCCATCCCAGGATGAAGGTGTCACTGAGGGATTTCTGATGGTGCCACTGGAATTGCTCAATAAATACTGTATGAGCACACTGGGGGACGCCCATCCCAGGATGATAGTGTCACTGAGGGATTTCTGATGGTGCCACTGGACCTTAAAGAGTGGGCTGGAGTTCACCCAGCCAAGAATGTGAGGAAGTGTTCCAGGCAGGAGAAACAGCCTACACAAGCCTCATTGACATGCATTGTAATGGCTCATTCAGGGAACTACAAATTGATGTGGTGGCTGAGAATGTTAAGCTGTGATATCTTAGTCAATAGGATAAGGGGCAGGGAGAAACCCTAATTTTTAACATCTGCCTATTTCTGTAGTGTAAATATTCCCACCATGAGCAATTTTGTGCTACTAGCGTAATGTCACTAAATGCCCCATTATATGGTATTTTTAACAGACAGAGGCTATTTAAGCATAAATAGTCTTAAGAACATAGGAGATAGTAAAATGTAATAAAATCATTAGGAAGTGACAAGTTTTGAGTATTTCTGTTTGTTTTTCATTTTATTTGATTGTCAGTTTATATAACTTTGAATGATGCTTGTGTTCTAACAATTAGTTTGTAAAATTCCTACAAATTTGATGATCATTCGTCCTAAGCTGCACTCCAGGGACTGGGGCAGGATATATGTTAAGAGGCCATGTCCCAGAACCACCACTTATTAGCTGTGTGAGCTCCAACAAGTTTCAAAACTGCTCTCTGCCTCAGTTCACCCACACAGGGAATGGGTTAGTAATTTCATTTGCCTTAGCCCTGTGCTCTAAGTGGAAACACGGCAGGTGTATAGGCATATAGTAATATCTTTTAAAAAGTTGACTATTTTTAGTAGAAAGATGGGACATGCCCCCACTTGACTTTCCTAAAAATGGAACTTGCTTCAAGTGTTTAGTAGAAACTCAGGAATGGTGGGAAAGTCTGGCCAAAGAGACACAGCTGGGTAAGGCACAAAGAACCTTTTGTGTCAGGCTGAGAAGTTTAGACTTTCATCCTGATCTTGATCTGATTCAGTAAGAGGGGACTGAATAGGTCCTATCCTGAGATCCCCAAGGCTGAAATGCACCAGGACAGGGTGGGTAGCACAGCTCAGCAGTCACATAAGTGACCCCAGACCTGATACCAGTCACATTGCAGAAACTGTGGTTGTCATTGGTGATGATGGCAGAAGTGTGGTGCTCAGAATGAGGACCCCTAGCAGCCTCTCCCCAGGGAGACGTCCTGGCCCTGAGTCCTCTCTCTGAGTGAGTTTCTGGGTAACTCAGAGGTGTCTGGATCACGGCAGCCAGAAGGGAAGGAATTGGGGCTGGCTGGTGTTTGGAAGACTGCTTGGGGTCCCCAGGCTGTCTTCAAATCCCTGAAGAGCTGTTGGGGGTAAAAGTAATCAGAGTTGTCCCTGTGGCTTCAGATCACAGAAGTGACACCAGGCAGGCAGACATTCTGAGCTCGATTTTGGCTCAAGCCAAGAATGAATTTTCTAACAGCTCATGTGTCCTGGGAATCAAATGAGCTGCCTAAGGAGTGGTAAGTTTCCTGTACCCGGAAGGCACTTTTTATTTAACACTTTTTAGGAAGAGAAACATAGTGTGAGAGGCAGGGACTGAGTGGGTGGGACATAGTCCCACTCCAAGTCTCAGGAAAAGGAACCTTCTTTAAAGACCTGTCAAAGCACACACAGTCAGCTGCATCACTTATGATGCATAGGTTCTACTCTGTAAAAAAAACAAAAAGTTTAACAAATTACATCTTGCCAAGATTTAAAAAATACTGTGAGCCCTTCAGTTGCTCTGTATAGCTCAGAGAGCTGTCAAATATTTTGTAGTCCCACCCTCTGAGTCTAACTCTTCCCCACCCCCCTAAGGACTGGGGTTTGGATGTGGCCCGGGGTGCCCACCGAGTCTGACTTTCCATGATGGCACATGTGGCCAAATCCTCCTGCCCCAAATACATGATTCTCTATCCTCCAGGGCTCACCTTAAATGCTACCTCTTCCAGGAAGCCTTCCCTGACCACCTATCCAAGGTTGCCTTGCTCTTTTCCTTCACAGCATTTGCTGTCATCTTTAATTCTCTTGAACTTACTGTTTATAACTTAAGTCCCCTCTCCCTTCCATTAGAATATGGACGCTTGTCCATCTCGTCCCTCATTATATTATCAGCAATTCATCTTTGCCCCCAGGAATGGGTGGTTGATACTTATTTGTGGAATAGAAGAAGGACGCGATGGATGAGCCAATTAAATCTGAGGGGAGCAGCCACCCCATATGGGCTTCAGCCAGTCTGTAAACTGGCAGCTTGCTCTCACCATGCACACAGCTGGGCCCGTCTAGGAGTCAGTCTGTGATGTACGTACAGTTTGTACATATGTTACAGCCACTGTCCAATAACAGGCTCAAGTCCAGCTTTTGCTGAAACTTTGGCTATCAATGCAAATCCAAACACCTACTCAGTATCGAGTACATTTTGTTTTATCCTTGAGAAATCTCATCAATTAAACTGTTCAGTCTCAAGAAATAAACTACGAACTAGCCTCCCTTTCTCTCTGTGTTTCTTTTGTTCCCTCCATCTAGGATGTTCTTTGCTCTCTTTTTCTAACAGGGAAAGACCACTTGTTTTCCCAGGCTATCACATTACTTCTCTGGGGGGAGAGGGAGAAACTCCAGAGCAGGTTTGTACTCTGACTGGCAAGATTCCAGACAGTGCCCAGGGGTCTAGGCTGGTGGGCGTGAGATACCCACATTCTGAGGCCATGCCACTTGTCTCAACCCCAATCCAACCCAGCAAACATTTTGCGAGCAATCCTGTGGGCAGGGTCCCCATTAGGCACCAAGAGAGACAATTGCAGAGATAACAGCATCAGTCCCTGCACTGCTGGTTTACAGCCCGGCATCTGTCCGTTAGGGCGGGGGAAAGGAGACTGACCTTCAGAATGCCCATGACACCTGGAATAGCATTTGAACTCTTTCCCTGGGCTAAAAGGAAGTGCCATGTCTTTCAAGAGACACCTTCCCCAACCCCCCCTGCAGAGTTGATGGCTTCCTTCCCTGGTCAGTCTTTCTAACTACAATGACAGCACAGAGCACGTCCTGCCCAAGTTAGAGGCACATGTCTCCCTCTACGGGAGCACAGCGTTCTGATCATACCCACCCTCAGCCATGCCTTATCCCACCTGCTTCCCAGCCCCTTCCTGGGGACAAGCCTCATGCAAATTCTTCCCATTCTCTGAACACACTGATCTCAACCTCAATCTCAAACTCTCTCTCTCCCACCCACCTCCCCCAAGGCCCTCTTTGGGTTCTCCAGACCCCTGCTTCTCCAGGCTGTCCCTCTCCAGCTGGCCTGCCCCTCCCTGGTTTGTGCAGCCACCATGCCAGTAACTGACCTCTGTGGCCTGGCCTCACCTCCTGCTCCTTAGGCAGAGCCTGGTGTCCCTGCCTCCAGCAGGAATACTGGGGTCCACAGACTGTGGATCCTGGGGGAGCAGAGCCTTGGTCTCCAGAATCTTAAATCCCTGAATGTGGGATTTAAGGAAGGTGGTAAGGAAAAACTTCTGCCTGGACCCAGCCGGGCAGTACCCTGCTCAGTCCCCAACTGGCTTTATAGACACAAGGAGTCCAGCCAAACCCAGAGCCTGGGGCTGGCTCTCCTGCCAAAGGGGCCTGGGAAGTCATCCAGAGAATTCCAGCGGGGATGGATTTGAGTCCCGAGTTATCCAGGTCATGGCCTTATCCACCGCCCAAGCCTCTACTAATCCCTTCAGCCTGAAGTAACCTCCACCTCAGTCATGGGCTCAGAACTTCCTTAAGGATCTGACAGCCTGCTAAGGATCTTCACTGTCTGAGCACTTGGGGGCTCCTCAGACAAGAGCATGAACACAATCTTATATCTAGTATACATTAAAAATATCTAATATCCAAATGCTCCCCATCGTCCCAGTAATATTTTTTATTTCCAATTTTTGGGTTTTTTTTCAATCCAGACCTCAGCAAGAATCAGGAATTGCATTTAATTACTGTGGCTCTTTGTTCTCCTTTAATCTGGAAAGTTCTTTAATGTGTTTTTTCTTAAATGACGTTGAGACTTTTGAATCCAGGCTGGTTGTCTTGCAGAATACCCTTCAATTTGGATCCGTCTGGTGTTTCCTCAAGATTATGAGGTTGAACATTTTTAGTAAGAATACTGTGTAAATCAGAGTGGGGGGGTGGGGGCACACACATTTTCAACTTTACTAGTCATTTCCAAAATACTCTCCTCCGTAGTGGGAAGAGAGGGGAGGGGAGAGGTCTGATAGAGGGAGGGTGAAAGGCGGGACCCCACCTATGGAGCATATTGCAAGGGTACAAGTCAAATCTGCCATGTTTAGAACATAAATGTCCTAACACAGTAATCAAGTAAATGAGGCGAAAGCTATGTTGATTAGTTTGATGTAACCACATCAGATTGTATTAAAAAAAAATCAACACATTGTACCCCACATATGCATAAATGTATTCATGATCTATATGTATTTGACTTAATTTAAAAAAGAAAGAAAGAAAGAAACTAAATTCAGAAAAAAAAAAATATTCTCCTCCACGCGGCTTCCAGTTTGTCCTCCCAGCAGCACCATAGCCAATAATATGACATTTCTCAATTCTTCCCAATCTGATTAGTATAAAAAATCATCTCTCGTTATTGTTTTAACTTGCTTTCCCTGGCTGTTTGTGCAACTGAGCAAATTTTACAAATACTTTGCAGCCACTTAGACATCCTCTTTTTTTGTCTTTAGAGTGGGGATCTAGTTCTGTCACCTAGACTGGAGTGCAGTTGGCAACATCATAGCTCACTCTAACCTTGAACTCCTGGGCTCAAGTGATCCTCCTCCCTCGGCCTCCCAAATACCTGGGACTACAGCCTGACACCATCGTGCCTAGTTAATTTTTTTTATTATTACTTTTTATAGAGATGGAGTCTCACTCTATTGCTCAGGCTGGTCTTACACTCCTGGCTTCAAGCCATCCTCCTACCTCAGCCTCTGAAAGTGCTGCGATTACAGGTGTGAGTCACTGCGACAGGCTTGGACTTCCTCTGTAATGAATAGCCTATTGGTATCTGTGCTGATTCTGGGCCACTTTGTCCTCACTTCTCCCTGGGTCCTTCCCTGCTCTGCTTTGTTGCAGGAGGTGGGGTGGGGTGGGGGGATGAGTTCTGGAGGCTTCCACTGCTTCCAGGAGGCAGGAAATTGAACAGCAAGAGGATAACCTTTTGCTATGTATGTTGCAAATATGTTCCGTAAGCATGTGAATTGTCCTTTGATTTCATGGCATCTTTAACTTTTTGTGTAATAAAAGTTATCAACCTGTAACTTTTAGTATCCTGTTTGAAAAGTCCTTCCTCACTTGGAGGTCTTAAAGAATTTTTTTTTAATATTTTTCTTCAATTGGTTCTACATTTTTAAGGTTTTACGCTTAGGACTTGAATCCTCCAATCCATTTGGAGTTTATTCTTATATGCCGTAGGAGGCTGACAGTTTTGTTTCTCCATAGGAAAGGTCAACGATTCCAACATCTGTTGAACAATCCAACATTTTCCCTCCGATTTTAAGGTTCCTTCTATTGCGTAACATTCCACCAATGCTTGGATCTGTTTCAAAGCTTTCTTTACATTGCTTTGATGTGTTTTTCTACACTTGCCCTTGTAACATTCTGTCCAATTACTGTAATTTTTTAAGTCTTCACATTTCTTTGGAAATGTTTTGGTTATTCTCAAACCTTTACTTTTCGATACAAATTTTAGAATTGTTTTTTCAAGGTCCATGAAAACTCCCACTGGGATTTGGGATTTTTATTGGCATTGCATTGAATTGTATAGATTACTTGATAATACTTAGTCTTGCCAGCTATAAACAGAACATTATCAGACTCTTCATGTATTTAGATCTTCTTGCAAGTTCCCCAATAAAATCTTACAATTTTTTCATAACTGTTTTCATATTTTTTTCTAGGAATTCTATGTAGTTTTTCTTATTGCGAATGGCATCTCTCTTTTTTTTTTCTATTACATTTTCTAATGAATTATTCCTGGTATATAGGAATGCCTTTGATTTTTGTATATGGCTCTTATATTTAACAACTTTGTCATATTTTCTCTTATTTGTTTATAATGGTAATTTTCTCTTGGGTTTTCTAAGAAGTAAATTATAGTCCCACAAGTGACAATTTGGTCTTTTTTCCCTGAATCTTTATTATACTGTTTATTTTATTTTATTATACTGGCTAAAACTTCTAGTAAAATATTGAACTTCAGAAAGTATCTGTGTCTTATTCTTGACTTTAATTGATTCATTATGTCAAAATGTATTTCTTGAGTACATACCATGTGACAAAAATTTTTCCAACAGGGCGGCGCCTGTGGCTCAGTGAGTAGGGCGCCGGCCCCATATGCCGAGGGTGGTGGGTTCAAACCCAGCCCTGGCCAAACTGCAACAAAAAAATAGCCAGGTGTTGTGGTGGGCACTTGTAGTCCCAGCTACTCGGGAGGCTGAGGCAAGAGAATCGCTTAAGCCCAGGAGCTGGAGGTTGCTGTGAGCTGTGTGATGCCACGGCACTCTACCAAGGGCCATAAAGTGAGACTCTGTCTCTACCAAAAAAAAAAAAAAGAAAAAAAAATTTTTTTTCCAAGTATGCAGTAAGCAAATTAGGAAATTATTGTCATATCAATTTTAATTTAATTCTTTAAATTATAAAAAATTTACTAAATATACGTATTACTTATAAATAGTTTTAGATAGATTTTAGATTATAATCCAGTTTTCTGAAGTTATTAAAAACTTATTTTCTCTTTTGGCTCAGCGCCTATAGCTCAAGCAGCTAAGGTGCTAGCCACATACACCAGAGCCAGTAGGTTCGAATCCAGCCCAGGCCTGCCAAACAACAATGACAACTACAACCAAAAAATAGCCAGGCGTTGTTTGTGATGCCTGTAGTCCCAGCTACTTGGGAGGCAAGAGAATGGCTTAAGCCCAAGAATAAGAGGTTTCTGTGAGCTGTGATGCCACGGCACTCTACCCAGGGTGACAGCTTGAGGCTCTGTCAAAAAACAAACAAACTTATTTTCTCCTTTATTAAATTGATTTCATTAGATTATAGGTAATTATTAATTGTATTTTTATTTCTTGTATCTTGTCTTAACCCCATTCACTGTACAATTATTAATTTTGGATATAAACTTTTTTTATTCCTCCAATAATTTTTCATAAAATTGCATCCATAATCAAAACTTTAATCATGGATTTCAAAGGAATGTACATATAAATAATATAGTACTAACTGACAAAATAAACAAAAACAATTTATGTCACTTAGGAATTTCTACTCTGATATTAATGAATATAATCATACTACCCATGTCAGTGGGGAAAATGTGAACGGTAAGAGCAATTACATCAAAAGACAAATAAAATACCAAAATCACATAACAAAAACTTCATAGAAGCCTCTGGTACATAAAAAAAGTTATGACTAAAGTAATAATAATAGGGCGGCGCCTGTGGCTCAGTGGGTAAGGACGCTGGCCCCATATACCGAGGGTGGCGGGTTCAAACCCAGCCAAATTGCAACAAAAAATATCCAGTCGTTGTGGCGGGCGCCTGTAGTCCCAGCTACTCGGGAGGCTGAGGCAAGAGAATCACCTAAACCCAAGCTGGAGGTTGCTGTGAGCTGTGACGTCACAGCACTCTACCAAGGGCGACAAGGTGAGACTCTGTCTCTAAAAAAAAAAATTAAAAGAATTAAAAAAATAAAGTAATAATAATAGAGATAATCCAATAGAAAGTTAATATAAGGCAGTAATGGGCTGGAAATAGTTTTGGGGTTTTTTTTGCAGTTTTTGGCCAGGGCCAGTTTTTTTGCAGTATTGAACCCGCCACCTCCAGCATATGGGGTTGGCGCCCTACTCCTTTGAGCCACAGGCGCCGCCCTAGAAAATAGTTTTAACAGCCAACTGTTATGGAGGGAATCCTTGATTTGCAGAATTTGCCATTATCTTTAGTGTAAAATACTCTCAATGTGGCTGATTTAAAGCCCAGCATGACACCATTGAATTTGGAGTTGGGAAAAGAATTGTTAAGTTGAACTTTATTAAAGCTAAAAACTGTTTTGTAAAAAACACAAGTCACAGATGAAGAGAGAATGTTTGCAAAACAGGTATCTGATAAAGGACTTGTATCCGAAATAGACAGTGGGTGCCTAAAACTCAACAATAAGAAAACAAACAACCCCATTTTAAGAAATGGGCAAAATATCTGGAAATAGAGAGAACATGCTGCTTACTTGAAAGAGAGTCTTAAGCAGGTGGCAGACACAAGGAGTGGAGGCGGTTGTGTTTGACAAACTTCATGTCCCCAGACGGCTGCCGTGCACAGGAGGGGTTGGAGTCTCAGCTCTGCTGCAAACTCTTGAAGCCTCAGTTTCTCCAAATGAGATGTCTGCTCCATCTTCATTAAAGGCTCTTCCAACTCTGCATTCTGTGTTTTTATTCCAGACACAATCGTTCCAAATCAGGGACCAGCACTTCATTTTCCAGGGCAAGGGCATCGGGTTTCCAACTATGCCCCCAGCCCATACCCAGCCCTCCTTTGGGTCAGCGAGCAACGGTCAAACCAGGCTTTAGACCTTCCAGCTGCCTGGCATCATGCCTTAAAGCTGAGGAAGAGCCCAGTTCCAGTCTGGGCAGCTGCTCCTGCATGGGCTGAGAACAACCCCAGGATGCTGACCCCAGACGGCCTCGGGGATACCTGCAGAAGATCCTGGCTCCATCTTGGAACTGAGGGAGATTTTATCAAAATAAGACAGACTCAGAAGATCAATTGTGGAAATGCCAGACCAGGCGGCCAGCACAAACCAGAGCATCTATTTGTTGTGAGGAATGAAACTCTTGATTTAAACCAAACACGAATGTTCCAAGAAGACACGAGTGGGTGCTTTCCTGAGTCACCCCCAGTGGTTGTTCTCAGTGGGCAGTCCTAGGCTCTACAGACTTTGGGCTGGCCTTCTGTCCAGTGCTGAGCCAGTTGTGACCTGGGACACTTGTCAGTCAGCTCAGAGCCTTCCAAAGATGGAGCCTAGAATTCATCTTTCCACTACTGGGACAGGTCCTCAGTGCCCACGTATTTACCATTATTGATTCAGCCAGTCACTCAGCAGATGTGAAGCCCCTTCCATTCCGCAGGCCCTATGCTGTGGGCCAGGGGAACAGGACGGTTGCTCACCACCTAGCCTGCCAGCCCTCTGATTTCAGCTCAAGGGACTCACCTTGATCCTGACAAAGCCACCAAATGTGTTTCTCCCAGAGGACGTCCCTGCTCACCTCCAAGTGTCCTAGAACTTGCCTTTTGGCTTGGACAAGTTTTTTATATTAATACCCTTTTGGAGTGTGATGTGGGAGACACAGGACTGTGAGATGCAAGGAGCTCCCTGCACGGGAAAAGACCATTCCATAGTCTGAGGAAAGGGACACCGCGTCCGTGCTTGGACAGCCCCAGACTTCCAGCAGCCCCTTGTTTGGGAGACAGTTTGGATGCACAAATATGAATATCCATAGATTTTCAATGCCTCTTAAGAAAGCAGTGGGTTGGCTTACTGATGAAGGAAGGCTAGGAGGTGCTTATCCCGGGGGGTGGGCCTTTAGGGTAAGATATATGGAAGGAGGGGGTTTATTTATTTATTTTTGAGACAGAGTCTCACTTTGTCAACCTCTGTAGAGTGCTATGGCATCATAGTTCCCAGCAATCTCAAACTCTTGGGCTCAAGCGAGCCTCTTGCCCTAGCCTCCCAAGTAGCTGGGACTACAGGTGTATGCCACCATGATGCCTGGCTAGAAAAGAGGGATTATTCTAGGCCCCATTCATTTCAAGTATGAGGAAGCTCACATTCATAATTGTGCTAAGAGATTTATAACATGGGTGGGTGGTCAGGCCAGGTGGGGTGGATGTGAGATGGACATTCTGGGGCACCTATTTTTAAAGCAGATGACCAGTCTCTGGAAAAGGTGAAGAGGAGGGTTTGTTTGTAACCCTGGGTCAAATCCCAGAGAGAGGTCTGAGGGGTGAAGAGACACAGCCAGCCTGGGAAGGAGGTTTGGGATCACGGGCTGCACGGTCTATGGAGGGTCACCCAGACCTGTCCCTGCCACAGTGGAAGACTTGCTGTATCCAGCCCCTAAATGGGCTGTTGGCTTCTTCAAGGTCATTCCAACAGTAGCCACCAGTTGCCTCTGGGTCCTAAAATCATCCCCTCAAAGGAGGCTTACTTCACATCAAACCTAAACCTGTCACTATACAATAATCTCTCTCTTTTGAAAATACTGAATTGGCTGGGCACTATGGCTTATGCTTGTAATCTTAGCACTTTGGGAGATGGAAGTGGAAGGATCACTTGAGACCAACCAGGACAATATAGCAAGACCCCAGTATCTGCAAAAAAACAGAAAAATTACCCAGGCATGGTGGCATGTGCCTATGTGCCTATAGTCCCAGCTACTTGGGAGGCTGAAGTAGGAAGACTGTTTGAGCCCAGGAGTTTGAAGTTGCTGTGAGCTATCATGACACCACTATACTCTAGCACAGGCAGCAGAGCTGGACTGTGTTCCCCCCACATCACCCCCAAAAAAAGAAAGAAAAGAAAATCCTGAATTGATCAAAGATAAGGGCTGGTTGACAATGTTCCACCTTTTAAAGTAAGGCCAGAAGTCTGACAGTAACCTGGCCCCTGCTGACCTCCCAGACAGCTCTCTCTCTCTCTGTGTCTCTCTGTCTCTCTCTGTCTCTGTCTCCTCCATTCAGGGGGCCTTTCTCCCTTCCTCCCACTTCACACTTCCTCCCTAGGTACAGCCCTCACACCTGTAGCTTCCTACAACAAAAACAAACTTCCCCTAAGGCATGAGTCAAGGTTTGAGGTCCTGAGGTCTTGGAGGTACCAGTAAAGCAGGCTCTTGGCTGAGTTTCCAGTAAAGAGTCCCAGAGTCACAACACAGAACCTGTCTGTCAAGGAACGCCTCCTTCTGCTGCTCATCAAACTGTGAGGCTGTTGTCACAGGCTCCATCCCAGAATCAGGCCTCTGCTGCCATCTGTAGCAGCACAGCTACACCTTACATCCTGCCCCTTTCTCTGTTCCCTAAGTTCTGATTTCAAATCTCAAACAAATACATCTGATAGGCAGACTCTTTTTGTTTTCTGACACTGTTAAAATTGACTTCAAATATTTCTTGTACTCAATGAAGAAAAAAATTTTTACAGTAGCCTTTTATTTTTTTACCCTTATTGTGCTGTGAATTCATAGGAAACAAAATCAACTTACAAAAATCAGTTGTGTTTCTAATACGCCAACACCAAACTGGTGGGAAAAGAAATGAAGAACACTATCTCATCGATAATAGCTCCCCCCAAAAAACCCACCTAGGAATAAATTGAATGAAGGAGGCAAATGATGTCTACAAAGACAACTATAAGACACTGATAAAAAATATTGAAGAGGACACACAAAAATGGAAAGATATCTCATGTTGAAGGACCGGAAGAATTAATATGGTGAAAATGAACTGCTAAAAGTGATTTACCAATTTGATGCAATGCTCATCAAAACATCAATGACATTCTTCACAGAACTACAAAAAAAAAAATCCTAAAACTTGTATGGAACCATGAAAGACTTCAAATAGCCAAAGCAATTTTGAGCAAAACAGACAAAGCTAGCCAGTTCCACGGGCTGGTGGAATAGAACCAAACTTTCAAATATACTGCAAAGCTATAGTAACCAAAACAGTATGGCTCTGGCATGAAAATAGACGTACAGACCAACGGGACACAATGGGGAACCTAGAAATTAGCCCACATATCTACAGCAAACTGATTTTTGACTCACTGAGGAAAAGATAGCCTCTTCAATAAATGGTGCTGGGAAAACTGGATAGCTGTATGGAAAAGAAAGAAACTAGACCCCCAACTCTCACACGGTGTAAAAATCAACTCAAAATGGATCAAAGACCTAAATGTAAAACCCCAAATAGTAAAACTATTAGAAGAAAATGAGTAAACGTGCTCTAGAATGTTGGTTTGGGCAAAGATTTGATGAATAAAATCTCAAAAGCACAGGCAACAAAAGCAAAAATAAATAAATGGGATTATATTGAACTAAAAATCTTCTGCACAACAAAGGAAACAATCAACAGAGTGGAAAGTCAACCTAGAGAGTGGGAAAAAATATTTGCAAACTACTCATCTGATAGGGGATTTGTATTCAGGATATACAAGGGACCAAAACAACTCAAGAGCGGAAAAAAAAAATCCCCAAACAATCCAATTAAAAAATGGGGAAATGGTTTGAACAGACATTTCTAAAAGTAGACATATAAATGGGCAAGAAATGTATATAAAAAAATTCTCAGCATCACTAACCATCTGGAAGATGCAAATCAAAACCACAATGAGGAATTATCTCCCCCCAGTTACATTGCTGTTATGAAAAATACAAAAAATAACAAATGCTAGTGAGGAAGCAGAGAAATGGGAACTCTTACACACGGTTGGTGGAAATGCTAACCAGTACAGCCACTATAGAGATCACAATCGTGGCCCCTCAAAAACTACTAATAGAACTACTATGTGGGCCGGCAATCCCACTACTGGGAATTTATCCAAAGGAAAGGAAACCATCATATTGGAGAGACATCTATGCCTTTATGTTTATTGTAGCCCTATTCACAATAGCCAAGATGTGGAATCAACCTAGGTATCTAACGACAGATGAAAGGGTAAAGGAAGCATGGTATATATACTCCATGGAATACTATTCAGCCATAAAAGAGAATGAAATCCTATCATTGATAGCAGCACAGATGGAACTGGAGGGCATTTCGTTAAGTGAAATAAATCAGAAACAAAAGATTAAAAACCTCATGTTTTCACTCATATGTGGAAGCTGAAAAAAAATTTGATCTTCTAAAAGTAAAAAGTAGTCTAGAGGATAACAGAGGCCAGGAAAAGGGAGAAGGGAAAGGGATAGATTTGTAAAAGATACAAAATTACACCTAGATAGGAGAATAAGTTCTAATGCTCTATGCTACCAGAGGGTAGTTAACCATAACACAGAGTGGTCCAAAATTTGCCCCTACAGTCACCACACATAGGGAAATGAAAATTGTAGCTAAATGCACCTTTATTTACAAAATAGCCATTATAAAATTTTACAAAGAGGTAGCCAACATATAGAGAATAGTTTGTAAATATTGTGTAAATTTTTGGTAAAATTTTGATATATAAAATGCATGTAATATGTGTAATATAAAATCTATATAATATGTGTAATAAATAATACATATAATTTATTTGAAATTTTGAGAAAATTTATTAAATAAATTGATAATTCTGCTTTTCGTTTTTCATTTTTTTTATTTTTCTTATTGTTAAATCATAGCTGTGTACATTAGTGCAATCAAGAAGTACAATGTGCTGGTTTCATATACAATCTGAAATATTCTCCTCAAACTGTTCAACGTAGCCTTCATGGCATTTTCTTAGTTATTGTATGTAGACATTTGTATTCTGCCTTTAGTAAGTTTCGCCTGTACCCATTCTAAGATGTACCGTAGGTGTGGCCCCACCCATTACCCTCCCTCCACCCTAACCTCCCCTTCCTTGGCCCTTTCCTCATAGTCTTACGCTATAGTTGGGTTATAGACTTCATGTGAAAGCTGTAATTTAGTTTCATAGTATGGCCGAGTGCATTGGATACTTTTTCTTCCATTCCTGAGATACTTCGCTAAGAAGAATATGTTCCGGCTCCATCCATGTAAACATGAAAGAGGTAAAGTCTCCATCTTTCTTTAAGGCTGCATAGTATTCCATGGTGTACATGTACCACAATTTGCTAGTCCATTCGTGGGTCGATGGGCACTTGGGCTTCTTCCATGACTTAGCAATTATGAATTGGGCTGCAATAAACATTCTGGTACAGATGTCTTTGTTATATTGTGATTTTTGGTCTTCTGGGTATAAACCTAGTAAAGGAATTATAAGATCAAATGGCAGGTCTATTTTTAGGTCTCTAAGTATTCTCCAAACATCCTTCCAGAAGGAACGTATTAGTGTGCATTCCCACCAGCAGTGTAGAAGGGTGCCCTTTTCTCCACATCCATGCCAACATCTCTGATTTTGGGATTTTGTTATGTGGGCTACTCTTACTGGGGTTAGATGATATCTCAAAGTAGTTTTGATTTGCATTTCTCTGATGATTAAGGATGATGAGCTTTTTTCATGTGTCTGTAGATCGTGCATCTGTCTTCTTTAGAGAAGTTTCTCTTCAAGTCCCTCGCCCACCCTGAGATGGGATCACATGTTCTTTTCTTGCTAATACATTTGAGTTCTCTGTGGATTCTGGTTATTAGACCTTTATCGGAGGTATAACCTGCAAATATTTTCTCCCATTCTGAGGACTGTCTGCTTGCTTTACTTATTATGTTCTTGGCTGTGCAGAAGTTTTTAGTTTGATCAGGTCCCAGTAGTGTATTTTTGATACTGCTTCAATTGCCTGGGGAGTCCTACTCATAAAATATTCACCCAGGCTGATTCCTTCAAGAGTTTTCCCTGCATTTTCTTCAAATATTTTTATAGTTTCATGTCTTAAGTTTAAATCTTTTATCCAGTGAGAGTCTATCTTAGTTAATGGTGAAAGATGTGGGTCCAGTTTTAATCTTCTACAGGTTGCCAGCCAGTTCACCCAGCAGCATTTGTTAAATAGGGAATCTTTTCCCCATTGAATGTTTTTTTGTTTTTTTTTTTTTTTTTTTGTAGAGACAGAGTCTCACTTTATGGCCCTCGGTGGAGTGCCGTGGCCTCACACAGCTCACAGCAACCTCCAATTCCTGGGCTTAAGCGATTCTCTTGCCTCAGCCTCCCGAGTGGCTGGGACTACAGGCGCCCGCCACAACGCCCGGCTATTTTTTGGTTGCAATTTGGCCGGGGCCGGGTTTGAACCCGCCACCCTCGGTATATGGGGCCGGTGCCTTACCGACTGAGCCACAGGCGCCACCCCCATTGAATGTTTTTAATTGGCTTGTCAAAGATCAAATAATGGTAAAGTAGCTGGATTCATCTCTTGGTTCTCTCTTCTGTTCCAGACATCTACTTCTCTGTTTTTGTGCCAATACCATGCTGTTTTAACCACTATCGCTTTATAGTACAGGCTCAGGTCTGGTAGCATGATTTCTCCTACTGTGTTTTTATTGCTGAGTAATGTTTTGGCTATTCGAGTTTTTTTCTGATTCCATATAAAATGAAGTATTATTTTTTCAAGATCTTTAAAATATGACAATGAAGCTTTAATAAGAATTGCATTAAAATTGTATATTGCTTTGGGTAGTATAGACATTTTAACAATGTTGATTCTTCCCAGCCATGAGCATGGTATGTTTTTCCATTTGTTAACATCTTCAGCTATTTCTTTTCTTAAAGTTTCATAGTTCTCTTTGTAGAGATCTTTCATGTCCTTTGTTAGCTATAATACCAAATATTTCATCTTCTTTGGCACTACTGTGAAAGGAATAGAGTCCTTGACTGCTTTTTTTGGCTTGGTTATTATTGGTATCTATAAAGGCTACAGATTTATGGGTGTTGATTTTGTAGCCTGAGACATTGCTGTATTCCTTGATCATTTCTAAAAGTTTTGTAGTAGAATCCCTAGTGTTTTCCAAATATACGATCATATCATCTGCGAAGAGTTAAAGTTTGATCTCTTCTGACCCTATGTGGATACCCTTGATCGCCTTTTCTTCCCTAATTGCAATGGCTAAAACTTCCATTACAATGTTAAAGAGCAATGGAGACAATAGGCAACCTTGCCTGGTTCCTAGTCTAAGTGGAAATGATTTCAATTTAATTCCATTCAATATGATATTGGCTGTGGGTTTGCTGTAGATGGCCTCTATTTGTTTAAGAAATGTCCCTTCTATACCAATTTTCTTAAGTGTTCTAATCATGAAGGGATGCTGGATATTATCAAAAGCTTTTTCTGCATCAATTGAAAGAATCATATGGTCCTTATTTTTTACTTTGTGTATGTGCTGAATTACATTTATATATTTACGTATATTGAACCAACCTTGAGACCCTGGGATAAATCCCACTTGGTCGTGGTGTATAATTTTTTTGATATGTTGTTGGATTCTGTTTGTTAGGATCTTATTGAGTATTTTAGCATCGATATTCATTAGTGATATTGGTCTATAATTTTCTTTTCTTGTTGGGTCTTTCCCTGGTTTGGGGATGAAGGTGATGTTTGCTTTGTAGAATGTGTTGGGTAATATTCCTTCTTTTTCTATATTTTGGAAGAGGTTTAGTAATATGGGTACTAGTTCTTCTTTAAAGGTTTGGTAGAATTCTGACATAAAGCCATCTGGTCCTGGGCTTTTCTTTTTAGGGAGATTTTGTATAGTTAATGCTATTTCAGAACTTGATATAGACCTGTTCAACATTTCCACTTCATTCTGGCTAAGTCTTGGTAGGTGGTGTACTTCCAGGTATTGGTTGATTTCTTTCAGATTTTCATATTTCTGAGAGTACAGTTTCTTGTAGTATACGTTAAGGATGTTTTTGAATTTCTGAGGGGTCTGTTGTTATTTCATCATTACCATTTCTGATTGATGAGATGGGGAGTTTATCCTGGATTATCTGGGTATGCTCTAAATGTAATCACAAACTGTCCCTTATTATAAGACAGAGGCAAAGGAGGATTTGCCACAGAAGAAGAAAGTGGCATAACTCCTGAAGTAGATGCCGCATGGCTGGCTTTGTGGATAGAGGAAGGGGGCAGGAGCCCTACCCCAGGGAGACTGGAGTTGGGGGGCGGGGGAAGACAGATAGTGAACAATCAACATAACAAATAAATCAATTACATATTAAATAGTACGTTAGGAGGTAATAAATGCTATAGGAAAAATTTTAAATGCAGCCGGTTAACAGGAATGGGATGGGGGCAAGGGTTGTGACTGTAGATAGGATGGTCAGGGTACGCCTTGCTGAGAAAGTGGCATTTGAACTAAGAATTGGAGAATGAGAGGGTGTCAGCAACACAGACGTCTGGGGGAGGAGCCTGCCAGGCAGAGTAAATAATCAGGGCTGAGAGCCCAAGGTAGGGGTGTACCTGACACATTTGAGGACCAACCAGGAGGGCCGTGTGCAGGGTGTCAGGGTGGGGCTTTATCGATCACTGTCAGGCTGTGTTTGTCTCTGAGAGAGGTGGGGACATCCTGCAATGCTTTGAGCAAAGTGAAAGGAGGTGACCCACACTTGCCAAGGTCCCTCTGGCTGATGCGTTGAGAAGAGGCTCTAAAAAGCAAAGGCACCAAGTGAGGGGTGGCTGAGACTCCCACAAGGTGGCAGCTACAGGTGTGGAGAAACAGCAGCATGGGGAGGGTTCTAAGGTTTTCTCCCAGAGCACCTGGAAGTAGAAATCGCCACCTGGAGACAGGAAAGGCAGAGCAGAACAGTTCTGGGGGTCAGAGGGAGGCAGATGAGGCGCTCATCTTTGCATCGTGTTGAGTCTGAGACGTTCATTAGACACCTGAATCGCTGAATGAGCGTGCCCTGAATTGGTTGGATGGAAGGTATAAATGTGGGTGTCATTGGCCAGGAGATGGCATTAGAACTGTGAAAGCTGATGCCACCACGGAGAGAGTGCGTATGAAGAAGGGGGAAAGGTCCACAGGCAGCCCAGGGACACTGCAGGGAGGACAGGCTGGGGAGGACAGGGAGGAGGACATGACAAAGGAGAGAGAAGGAGCAGCCAGGGAGGTGGGAAGGGACCGGGAGAGTGAGCGCTCCTGCAAGGAAGGACATGACAGGATGGTTAAGGAGGTGGAGGGGGCAGAGCATCAAGTGTAGCTGTCAGGTCCCCTGGGATGAGCACTGCGCGTCAGCCACGGACAGACAACACAGCAGTCACCAGTGACCTCCGGGAAGAGCCACTGTGGGAGTTCAGCGAGTCAGAGGGGTGGATTGGAGTGTGTGTATCAGTCAACGTCCTGGCCGAAAAGAGGTGGCCCCTTCAAATTGGGTAACTCGGGAGACTCCAATAAACGGACTTTCGGTGAAGGTGTGGGCAGGTGTAGGGAACTCTCAAGCACTAAATAACCATGAGGCGGACATTCCCGTGGCCAAGCCTGAGATGTCGAGAAAAAGTGGCTCCTGGAGCCCAGGCAGAGCTCTGAGGACAGGGACACGGTGAGGAGCTGTGACCTTGAGTTGCGGGACGCCAGCAGCCCACAGTGAGACCCTTCCCCAGAGGGAAGGCCCAAGAGAATAAATGCCTTGATCTCACTCTCCTTGCTCCCCAGTTTCTCCTGTGGGTTCTTCCTGTTGGCAAACACAACTGGAAGTCAGAGGGCGTGGGAACCTGTCACTGCAGCCACGCAGGGCCTCCCGGGACCCTGGGGAGGCAGGGGAGGCTGGGGATGGGAGCCAGCAGGGCTGGCGGAGGACATCCCAGACAGAGCAGACTTAAGACGGTAGTGTTTGCTGTGTTTGTGAGTTTCAAGGCATTTCCCCAACATTCTAACTCCATTGTGCCCGAGGTGTACAGTGGCCGCACGAGAGTAGAAGTAAACAGTTATGGGCCTGGTACAGCGTTTCACACATGTTCTCTTGGCACTCTGGGAGGCCAAGTCAGGAAGCCAAGTCAGGAGGATCCCTCGAGCTCAGGAGTTTGAGACCAGCTTGATCAAAAGCAAGACCCTGTCTCTACTAAAATAGAAAAATTAGCAGGGGATCATGGCAGGCATCTGTAAGTCCCAGCTCCTCAGCAGGCTGAGGCAAGAGGATCACTGGAGCACACAAGTTTGAGGTTGCAGTGAGCCTGGGCCACACAGTGAGACTGTCTAAAAAGAAAAAGAAAAAATAAAAAAAGAAGCATGCAGTTATTACTGAAAGGGAAGATAATTTTAAAAATTGAAAATGATGAGCTCATGAGAGATGTTACCTGTTATCATGGGATGAATCTTTCAACAGGATGTTTCCAAGGAACAAAGAGCAAGTCATGCAATGAGAAGAATATGGGAGCCTGAACCAGAAGGAGACACCCTTACCCTTCTTCAAACTGTCTCCTCTCTTTTGATCCCCACTCTCCTGGTTTTTCTCCCACCTCACTGGCCACTCCTTCTCCATCTGCATTGCAAGTCCCTTCTCTACTTGACCCCATTCCCCCAAACTCGGCCCTTGGCTCTATTCTCTTTCAAGGTGGAATGTGGACACAATGGCTGGCACTCAAGCAATTATACTGAACCATGAGGTACACTACCCTTAAAATGGCAGAGCAGCAAGTTAGAGGATACTCTGCCCTTGATTACGGACTCAACTTGACACTCAAGACTGCCTACTTCCAGGCTTTCTTTTTTCTGTAAGAGAGAAATTTCCATCTTCATGGTTGGTGCCTATGGCTCAAAGGAGTAGGGTGCTGGCCCCATATACTGGGGGTGGTGGGTTCAAGCCCGGCCCTGGCCAAAAACTGCAAAAAAAAACCCAAAAAACAATTTCCATCTTGGTTAAGCTACCATTATTTTAGGTCATTAGTATTCACAGTTGAATCCAAACCTATACACTACCCCAAGCGCAAAACTGAAAATTAATTCCACATTCTATTTTTAATTTCCAATCATTTCAGCCTCATCATCCATCACAGCCTATCAGAGGTTCTGCAAGGCGTTCAAATGACAACAGCATACATCAGTTACAAATTCCAACACCAATGTGCATTTCATTTGAATATGGTTCCTCTCTCATTATCAGAATTCTGGGGAAGAAAGTAAAGTCTAAAAATTACCCTAATTATTTATTCTAACATGCATCCTTCCCCTTATTTTAATGACTCTGTAACCGGGATGCATCTTAAAATCGGTGTCATCTTACAGTTGTCTGACAGGTAGCAGTCGTGACCCAGTTTTGTGAAAACCTTCCACTGACACTTCAGATAAGAGAAAGAACCACCAGGAAAAATAAACAGCAAATAAATAATAATGAGAAGACCCTGCATCAAAGCATATTATAGTAAAGAAAATAGGAGTAGATCAATCACTTTGCAAACTAAAATCCAAGAGGATTATAACTCAAAATTTATCCTCCCCAATTTTTTTTTGTCTTATCGACAGAGGATTCTGGATCCCTGATCTACAAGATCGCATTTCCCCTTGTAAGTTTTTGGCAAGTCCCCCAACAAATCTCAACCTTTCTCCTAAGGCGATGACTCTCCAACTTGAGTGAGTGTAAGAATTACCTGGAGTGTTTGTAAAAAAAAAAAATTCCAGGGCCCTGCATTTTAACAAAACTTGGAGGTTTTGATTCAAGAGGCCGTGGTGGGGCCTGCAAGTGTGTATTTCTAACACATTCTCAAGTGACACTGATATTACTGGTAGGGGACCATATTTTGAGAAACAGTTTATTAAGGAAACCACTTTTCCTATCTTATATTGTTTCTCTTGGACCACTGCTCTTGTTTAGAAATTTTATTAGAATCAAAAACAGCCTGGGCATAGTGGCTTACACCTGTAATCCCAGCACTTTGGGAGGCCAAGGCAGGAGGATTGCTTGAGGCCAGGAGCTCAAGACCAGCCTCGACAACATAGCAAGGCCCCATATCCACAAAAATAAATAAAAACATAGGCAGGCATATTGATGCATGCCTGAAGTCCCAGCTACTTGGGAGGGTGAGGCAGGAGGATCTCTTGAGCCCAGGAGTTCAAGGATGCAGTGAGTTATGATTGTGCCACTGCACTCCAGCCAAAACAAACAAAAAAACCGAGTCACCCTTCTCAAATAATTCTGGTTCCTTTTTAAACTTCCTACACAGTCTGGATCCCTAGAGACAGAATGCTGTATTACAAAAGGCAGGACACTTTAATTGCTTTCTTAACGCTCAAGTCAACAACGATTTAATTACATCACTTCTGTACCTCAATGTGAGTAGATGGCGTGTTATTTTTATAACAAGAGCACCCATTCTTTTTTCATTTTGTCTCTGCCACAAAATCTACCATCCTTTCATGGGTGAATCCGATTCTTGGCTGTGACCTAACTTCTGTAATTAAGAAATCCAGAGACAATTTGAGACTTCACGGGGTAGGGACCACATGCAAACATGCCACCCAAATTCAAGGCTGATCCCACCATAACAGGGTTTTTCAACTTCACCACTATGGACATTTTAGGCTGGATAATTCTCTTTCATGGGGGCTGGCCTGGGCATGGCAGGATGTTTAGCAACATTCTTGGACTGTCTGGCTGGATGCCAGCAGGATCCTCTCTGTTGTGTCAAATATCTATGTCCCTGGGGGGTCAAAATCACCCCTGGTTGAGGCCAGTGCATGACCATTAAGTCTCCTGACTCTGAAGCCACTCAAAACAAAAGTGGAATAGAAGTGGGCAATCCCTCTATGCCAACAACATAGGCCTTTAATGCCAAAAACTAAAGCCCCAGGGTCCTGAAACACAGCTTCTCAAAATGTAACCGGTCTGAAAAGCACCCAGGGAATTTGGGAGTTCTGCGGTGGGACCTACCTTATACTCAAAGTATGGTTGACATCTTAGTCCAACCCCAACCAAATCAAAATCTGCGTTTTAACAGAACCTCATTTAAGTTTGAGGAGCATGGCCCTACCTAAGCACCCTGGAATTCAGCCAAAACTAAAATCCTAAGATGCAGCCCTGGCTGAAGAATTAAAGAAAATGCAGCAAATCATTGTTATGTTCCCAGTGTCTGTACCACTTGCATACAGGAAGCTTCTCTTTCCCTCCATAATAAATCCTTGCCTCAGCTATGCACACTGTCTGAAGCCCCCAGGGCCCTCTGGCCTCTGCTAAAGACCCCAGTCATTCCCTGAACATGTGCCAAGGCCAGCTCCTTATAGTTCAAGTTATAATAGCCTGCACACTAAGGCCTGCACGGCCCATGCCTTTGCTGGCACCCCCATGCTCGCATTTGCTAAGTCCCTGTCATAACCCCCCTGTGTCTGCTCAGATTGTCACTTGTAACCTCACCTGAATGGAAACAGCAGCTTGCTTCAAATGCCACTTGTATTTTGTTTCCCTTGTTCTACTTATTTATTTTTTAAGTTCCTAACTAACACTTCAGATTTGGGATTTGGAGGCAGGGTCATTAGATAATACCTTTTTTTCCCTGCTCACCTTTTGATCAATTAAAAGACAAAAGAGGCCGGGCGTGGTGGCTCACGACTGTAATCCTAACACTCTGGGAGGTCAAGGCAGGTGGATTGCCCTGAGCACAGAGGTTTGAGATCAGCCTGAGCCAGAGCCAGAGTGAGACCCCACGTCTACCCAAAAAAAGCCAAGCGTTGTGGCGGGCACCTGCAGTCCCAGCTACTTGGGAAGCTGATGCAAAAGAATCACTTAAGCCCAAGAGTTTGAGGTTGCAGTGAGCTATGATGCCATGGCACTCTGTTGAGGGCCACAAAGTGAGACTCTGTCTCAATTAAAAAAAAAATAAAATAAAATAAATTAAAACTTCAAACTAAGACGATTGAAAGCCAAAAAAAATCTTCAAAAAAGACAAAAGAGTCAGTCTGGTAGAGATCAAATTATTTCTGACTTTTAAAAATATGAGGTGGTGGGTTCAAACCTGGGCCTGGCCAAAAAAAAAAAAAAACTGCAAAAAAATATAAATATTGATTAAGGCTAAATTGCAGGATATATAGCTTATGACTACGAAAACAATGAACTTCCCAATTCCACACCCCAGAATTAAATGACTAACCTACCTACTCATGGGCAATGGCAAAGAAGGGGCAGAGCCTTTATAGCTAAGCCGGCCACCCAGCCAGGAACAGACCAGAGGACATACCCTCAGCAGGCAGGTAGTACTCAAAGAGGAAGGGGAGAGAGGCGCTGAGCTAGACATGCCCAGTTTCTTTTCTCAAACTTGTCTATCAGGTAAGAATCTCCCAGGTAGGAATGAGGGAATGGGTGGAGGGAGATCAGGAGTGTTACACAATCCATCACAATGGATGTTTTGCTCATTGGAAGGAAATAATTGGGATTATGGCATAAGCATTCCCTCATTAGAATGCCCATCCTTTTCTTTTTTGTTGTTGCTTTGGAGTTTTAGGGGTGGGTTTTGTTTTGTTTTTAATGAGATGAGGTCTTACTAAATTGCCCAGGTTGGACTTGAACTCCTGGACTCAAGAAATCCTCCCACCCCAGCTTTTCAAGTAGCTGGGATTATAGGTGTGTACCACCTTGCCTAACTAGAATACCCATCCTTTTCTGTAACATGAAACAATCTAGTTATTAGAGTTTAAAAAGCATTGTCTCCAGTGAAGCCAGAAGGGCCAGGTGCCTTTTTGTCAAAAAGATTTAGTGAGTTTTCTTTTTTCTTGTTAACATATTTCTTTGACATGATCATCCTCTGCTTCCTTGGCAGTCATCCATTTGTACTTCATTATCAGGTTTAATAGTACATTTCTGAAAAGTGAGCACAGTTAGTTCCTGTGCTTTACAACATATCTTTCTCCATTAGAGAGTGACTCTATCTCTCTTAATGCTTTTTCCTGATGATTTTTATCCAGTAGTGTAAGCCTTCCAATTCTCACATTTGTAAAATCTCAAAAGACCTTTATCCATCATATAATGCCTTTTTATAGCTTTTTATTTTGTCTGCGCTTTTACACGCATCAGATAGATTTTGCTTTTAGTGTAATCGGTAATACATACCTCCTCTTATTTAAGGAAAGATGATTTATTTTCAAAGTCATACCATATGGGCTTGAGCCATATTACACTGTTCTGTAAATTTATCTTATATCTCATATGCCCACAGTCACTTCTCACTGAATTAAATTCTTAGTATATTTTATTTTTGTTTTTCATGTAGGTGGCTTTTTCTTCCTTTCTTTTTTTTTTTTTTTTTTGGAGACAGAATGGTACTCTTTCACACTAGATAGCGTGGCATGACATCACTGTAGCTCAGAGCAACCTCAAACTCTTGGGCTAAAGCAATACTCCTGCCTCAGCCTCCCAAATAGCTGGGACTACAGGTGCCCACCATGATGCCCAGCTAGTTTTTCTATTTTTAGCAGAAATAGGGTCTCACTCTTGCTCAGGCTGGTCTTGAACTCCTGAATTTAAGCAATCCACCTGCCTCAGCCTCCCAGAGGCTAGGATTACAGGCATGAGCCACCGCGTTCAGCCTTATGGGTGGTTTTATAGTGAACTTTAAACTCTTTTTCTTTTTAACCTATATCCAGAAGAACATCATATCTTATTTGCCTAATTAATTTTTCTAAATTTAAAACATTTTAACACAAATACTAAGGAATTTCATCTCTACCTCTCTTATACTTCTCATCACCTTCTACTGTACAATAAAGTTATTTCCTTGCCTACTAATCTTCTCTCCAGGACAATAAACTTGTAGGACAGACTCCATATCTGATTCATTTCTGTACTTAGACAAAAGCTTTTACATATGTATAACAGATGTTCAATAAGTATTTATTTAATAAATAATTCCAACTGCTTTTATTATAGTGGTTGGTCTGTCTTACATAGAATTAAGCCATCCTTCAATTTCCTTGTAGGTGTGGCATAGAACTTAGCTCTATGGATTAGCCAACTATGATCAGATCCCTTCCCACTATTGGAACTCCTGAAGATCTTATGCCAGGTTGTCTAATTTGCTGATTGACTTTTCTTTATGTATTTCAGTGCAAGCCTGCTATTAACATTTGGAGTCACTTATCTTATTTGTTTTCATCTGTTCCCAGATCACTTTGTTCTATTATCTCAACAGCTAAGAACTTGATTAACAAATTATTTCAAAGCTTAATCTGAACACGTTCTGTCTGTCAAAATATATAACCAGGCAACCCTGAGTAGTAGAAGACTCTGTTTTAACATTTGGTGAGGAAAACTTGAAAAGAGATGGGCCAAAGCTTGGCTGTGAATGTCTCACATGTGGTGTGATTTAACACTGAGTAGCATAGACTTGAAAAATGTGATGATGATGCTGGTGATAAGGATGATGGTGATGATGAGAAGGAGAAGAAATCATAAATAGGAATTTGTTTGTGATGCCCAAGTGCAAAAAAATGTCACATCACCTTAACTTCCAAATCAAATCAGTTTGACTCACACTAACCCACACTGGTGGGCAATTTAAATCATGTTTTAGGGTATAATTGCATTGTCCTCCCTTGAAGTTGTAGGTCAAACAATTAAATTCACAAACTCATCATATAAAAAGTACTGCATACTTCCTTGCTGAATATTACTATGGTCACCTTCGAAGTATTCCCCTTGGCCATCTGGCGACTATAGTGATATTCAGCAATAAGGTATGTAGCACTTTTCTAGGATGAGTTCATGAACTTGTCCGCCCTTGTATGATTACAGCTCTTATGGCCATTCCAGAAAAAGAATTCCAGAATTGTCTTTCAGGGTGGACTGGGCACTGGGATCAATGCATAGCTTCCTAAGGGGAGTACCTTGAAGGTGACCACAGTGATATTCAGCAATAAGGCATGTAGCACTTTTTCTAGGATGAAATCTCAAAATTAATTATCATATTTCATACAGACATCCTGAGAATTCATCCAGCTCAGAACATTTGGGAAAAAGTTTGTGTACACCATGGTTGCCTTTTCTTGTGACCATTTAGTGTATTTGAAATAGTGGGGCAACACCCTCTCCAAGCCACGATTTGTCTTGCAAATCTTTGCTCATATTCCCAAAGCACAGCTCCTGCAGTTCGACCTCCCCTCCACTCACCTCTGATGGACATTCCCACCCAGGGGTCTCCTGAGTAGAAGTAAGACCAGATTTCTTCCACCAATGGAAATCACCTGGGGTAGTCTGAACCCTTCTCAGTTTCAAATGACAAACTGAAACTAGCCTAAGTCACAAATAGAATTGTTGACTCACATAATTTGAAGGTTCATAGTGGTAGTCAAACAACAAAGTTGTATCCAAGGGTCTTCTCTCTGTGTCTCTCTCTGCCTCTCTCTCTTTCTCTCTTTCTTTCCCTCAGCATATTGACTTTATTCTGCAGACAGCCTCTTCCATTAATTCAGGAAAGACAATCACTAGCAGAGAAAGGGAAGACCCATATACCAAATCTAATGAAAGACGCTAGTCCAGTTTGAGTTGGATGCCCATTCTTAAAATGATGTCAGGGAAGATGGAGGACTGTGCTTGAGGCTTCTGTGTCCTAAGTCCAACCTTGCAGTGGAAAGGGCAGTGCTCCATGATAGATAGCCCTATAGGATCACATGAAAGGGATTAGAGGGATGGTTTTTCAAAATAAAAAGTGGATATTATGTAAAGAGGAGGTATCAACATAAATTCCTCCTGGTACAATATCATACACACACAATGCCTAGAGCTTGGGCATCCATCCTGCCATACCACCACCACTGCCCTTCTGCAAAAAAGCAGAGAGCTTTGGGAGGCATCTGTGGCTCAGCGGGCAGGGCGCTGGCCCCATATACCAAGGGTGGTGGGTTCAAACCCGGCCCCAGCCAAACTGCAACAAAAAGAATAGCCGGGCATTGTGGCAGGTGCCTGTAGTCCCAGCTACTGGGAGGCTGAGACTCCCAGCCCAGGAGTTGGAGGTTGCTGTGAGCTGCCATGGCACTCTACCGAGGGGGTGATAAAGTGAGATTCTGTCTCTACAAAAAAAAGAAAAAGAAAGCAGAGAGCTTTCTCTAAAGAATTTCAACAAACCTGGGAATAGTTAGGGCAAGTAGTGTGTACTTTAATGCCCATGATAAACAATCTCCCTGTGCTAGCATCACCACCCATTAAGCATAAAGCAGAACTTACCAGGTGACAAACCCCACCCATATATACAGAGGTATTTATTGTCAATCTAGTACCACCAGATATATGGAGAAAAAAATGCAAAAGAAAGGAGTCCAACAAAATCAAATAAGAGATTGGAGAGGACCCAAAAGAAATAAAGGTAATTCAAGAAGCAGATAATTTATTTAAATCTCTAATTGCTACTCTCAGAAAGATTCAAGAAAATGTTACATCTATAAAATGACAATAGGAAATCATTTGAAACAGTAATTGGATAATAAGAAAGAGCTCTTAGAAATTAAAAATATATATAATCATATATAAATGATTGCTGAAAATTTAAAAATATCAAGGAAAGTTTGAAAGATAAAGTCAAGGAAATTCTAAGAAAGTAGAAGAAAAAGACTTATAACTGAGAAAATATGGTATGAAAACCTAAGAGATTCAGAGGATCAACCTACAAAGTGCAACAGTCTCTTCATGGATTTGATAGGAAATCCAAAAAGCAAAAAAGGAGCAAAAGAAATTCCAAAGAAACATGAGTTTCCCAGAGCCAAAGAATATGTTCTCAGATTGAACAACTTCACTGAAAGCCTATCGGAAAACTGATGGAAAAAAAGACTCATGCCTAGCCACATCACTGTAAAATTTTAGACTGCTAAAAGATAAAGAAAGGATCCTAAAAGCTTTCAGAGATAGAAGAGGAAATAAATAGGTTATCTACAAAGGAACAAGAATCAGATTGGCATCAGACTTCTCGTCATCAACACTGGCAGGTAGAAGGCAACAGAGAAATGCCTTCCAAGTCCTAAGAGAAATTGCTTTTGAGCTAGAACAGGGGCCAAACAACTTTCTCTGCAAACGGCTTCTGTCACAACTAACTCAACTTTGCTGAGATAGTATGAAAGTAGCCCAATGTAATATGTAAGTGGATGTGCATGTTTCTTTACAAAAATAGGCAGCAGTCTTGATTTGGTTCTTGGGCCATAGTTTGCTGACCTCTGGCCTAGAATTATTCACTCAGTGAAAATACAATGCAGCCAAGATATTTCTGAACTTGAAAAACATAGAAGTTTGCTTCTTTTCCATAGGAAATTAGCTGAGGATTCAGTCCAGCAACCTAAGAAGGTAAGCTAAACTGAAGACATAAAGTACAAAAACCATTGGCTCCAACCCACAAAGCTAATTTAATAAGTCCCGGAATGAATGGCAGCTGTGCCTGATGGAAAGCTGCTGTCAGCCTCCATCTCTCCTCTGAATTTAGAGGGGATATCCTGACAGAGGACGGCCTACTGGACCCCAGGGAACTCCACAGAAGATGAGGTCCTATATATTCATGTAACTGACCTCAAATAAAACAAGACTCCAGAGGGTTGCCTGCCCATTTCATTTCTGGTGACTCTACCATGGGTCAGCCCATGCTGTGGGATCTAATTACTTCATCCACAATGACCATGCTCACTTTATCCCCTGTAGATTCCTGTCTCTTGACTGTGCCAACCTAGGCATCCCTCAACACTATTGAAAGAATTTCATCTTGTAGCCCCTCCCGCTATCATCCTTGGCTAAGAAAGAAGAGCCCAGAGCTAGTTCCTTTTTTCTTTTCTTTCTTTCTTTTTTTTTTTTTTTAAGTTATTATGCTTCCCTCACCAACCTGGAGTGACAGGAGAGGAATCCCACAATCAGAGGGCTAGTGAGAGGTGAGGGGGAGGGCAGGGTGCACAGGACCAGCTCAACCAGAGTTTGTGTCTCCCAAACTTTTTTTCATTTCTTCCTTCACGTTAAGACAGCAGAGTCTGGCTTCCTGTGTCATGTGATGTGAACCAGCATTTGAAGTCACCAACCTGGGTGATGTTAGACTCACAGAGATGCCCAAATTAGTACACCAAATTGCAGAGTCTTAGGCCAGGACACCCATCCCAATAAATTCAACTTGCCCCCAAAATTATGTCCATGGTTGAGGAGGCTCAATATCTACTCCCACTATTTCTCTTCTAGATTTTTGATAATATCCTGTTTCCCCGAAAATAAGACAGTGTCTTATTTTAAGGTGTGCTCCCAAAGATGCGCTAGGTCTTATTTTCAGGGGACATCTTATCTTTCCTGTAAGTAAGTCGTATTTTTGGAGGATGTTTTATTTTCGGGGAAACAGGGTATAAATCAGCAAGTTCTTCCAATTCTTTCTGGAATAACCCTTCTGTTTTTTATTCCAGAAATCCTAAACTTGAGGTTGCTGTTTACTCACCACTTGTTCATCAAATACTGAAGTCCTACTTCGTGCCAGGCCTTGTCTTAGGGGTGCTGGGGATACAGCAGTGAACCAAAGTCACTTCCACTGGGGAATTCACTTTCTATTGGGGGATAACAGAAGAAATAAATAAAGAAATGTTATATATAGTAAGTTGGGTGGTGCCAGGGATTATAAGTAATTCCCTCTTTAACCTGACACACGACTACAATTCTAGCACTCAGGGAGGCTGAGGCAGGAGGATCACTTGAGCTCAAGAGTTCAAGACAAGCCTGGGCAAGAGCAAGACACCTCTCCCCAATTCCCCAACACTGCTCCTCCATCCCCTTTCTACCCAAAATAGAAAATCTAGTCATGCGTCATGGCTGGCACTTGTAGTCCCAGGTACTCAGGAAACTAAGGCAGGAGGAATGCTTGAGCCCAGGAGCTTGAGGTTACTATGAGGTATAATGACACCACTGTACAGTCTAGCCTGGATGACAGAGGAAGACCTTGTCTCAAAAAAAACAAAAACGAAAAACTAATGCTGTCAAAGCAACGGTCCCATCATGAGGCCTCCTGATTATTGTATGTCAGCAACCACCGGGCCCCTTATCAACTGTGGGCACCATGCGCAGCAGGTGTGCCAAATCACCCTCCCATTTCTGCCCAGTAACCTACCCCAGATTCTGTTTCTCTCAGGGCCTACTGTCTGCCTGGTACCAATTTCCATATTAATTAAAGTTCTCTGGTTGCAAGCTACAGCAGCTTACTCTGGCTAACTAAAGTGAAAAGGAAAGGAAGCTGGGGCCGGTCTGTGGCTCAAGGAGTAGGGCGCCAGCTCCATACACTGGGTGTGGCAGGTTCAAACCCGGCCCTGGCCAAAAACTGCAAAAATAAAAGGAAAGGACGCTGGATGACTCATGAAATAGAAAGAAGACCCATCCACCAGACCTTGAGAAGGACAGAACCCAGGGAGTCTGGATGGACAGTCTCTTGAGGATACTGAGGACAGAATGGCTCTGCTCCAGCTGCCTCAAGCTATTGCATCCCTCTGCCAAAGATTCAGAGTCCCAGGAGAGAGTCTGATTGGATGGTTTGGATTTTGTCCCCACCTTTGGGGTGGGGTCTCATTGTGATTGGCAGTTCCACCAGGACCATACAGACTAAGAGAAGGATTTTCCCCAGGGGAAAAGTGGAGTGTGATGATATGAAAGGGAAGGAGGAGGGCTGCTGAGCAGAGAAAAGCAGTGACTTCTGAGCTCGTGGGCCTCTGAAGACATGCTCCTGCTGCATTGCCCTCCTTGACCATCTCCTGAACATGGTCATCTTTTAAGGACCGGCTCAGGTGATGCCCTGTCTGCAGCTCCTGTAGAAGACAGAATTAGTTTTCCCTCTGGTGCTCTACACCACACCTCTGCCACAGATGCTCACACATGTGCTCACTGGTCCCCTCGGGATCACCACTTAGTCTTTTCAGTGAGCACAGCATTAGAAATGTAAATATTTGCTAAATTGAATGTGTTGAATTCTTTTGTCTCCTGTAAGGATTTGATAACCATTCATTCCAACCTGTTTTGAGCATCTCCAGGCATCCATGGGGCGTTTGCTGCTCTAGTGGTTTCTCTCAGATTTCCGACAGCTCCCTGGTTTGTGTTGGAAGATTTGCCAGGCACACCTGAGCTGGTTTGCTTTGTTTGCCGGAGGTGTTCTTTGTTTTTGCATCTTCTCTTGCTGGTTTTTCTTTAGGGTTGTCATTTCTCTTTGTTTAAGGGATCTCAGTTGTTTGTTTTGAGTCCTGGTTGACAGGAAGACACATTGAACCCTGACATACTGACCTCCAGGGTGTCACTTATGTATCTTCCAACAATTTACAACAGCAAAATTCATATGATTAAGACTTGGGGGCTTACAGCAAATATCTTCAGAATTGCCCCAATCCAGTTCAGGTTTTTCTGGATTTTTCTCTAGGAGTAGTTTCAGCTCCACAATTTTATTGAATTGGCTTGGATTTGGTTTTTCTCCCCAACTTCACAACAGTGGGCCCTTCTTCCTGCCCCACCTCCAAATTAATAGGCATTTCTGATTTACTATAGCTGATTCTAGAAGTGCCCTTGTTTCTGGAAACACAGTAGTGAACAAGATGCTTTGATTGTTTCTGCAGGGTCCATTCTCCCTGTTAACACCTTCCTTGCATTTTTGTTTAAGGAGCCACTCCTTGCATATTGTGAAGTGTCTATGTAAAAGAATTCGAACTCTGCAAAATAATTTGAGGAGGTTTATTCTGAGCTGAATATGTGTGTCCATGGCCCAGAGAGCCATGCCCAAGAAGCTTTGAACAAGTGTTGGGTTACAGTTTGGTTTTATACATTTCAGAGATACAGGAATTACACGTAAAGTCATAAATTAATACATGGTGGGCATATATTGGTTTGGCCCCGAAAGGCAGGACATCTCAAAGCAGGGAATTACAGGTTATAGGTGGGTTTAAAGATTCTTTTACTGGTTAAAGAAATGAAGATTTGTCTAAAGGCTTGGAATATTTTAAGTGAAGGAAGTCAGTTATTCGGAGACAAGCCACCAGATATATACCAGACACATACTCAGACTCAAGTGATCTGTTAAGTGAATTGGTGGCCTGCAGGTGTGATTTAAGCTTTGCCTTGCATAGCTTTAGGCCTGTTAATGAGTTACAAAGGATATCTCCAAGAACGTAGAGGGGCGTGACTAAGTATGTCTGAACTCCTTCCTCATGGCCAGCAATTCAGCTTTAGGTTATTTCTGGGGTCCCCTTGGCCAAGGGGGTTCAACTCAGTCACCTGGGGAGCTTAAGATTTTATTTGAGTTCACAATAGCAATTGTGCCATTGGGTGAGCCCCAAAGGTTGAGTCAATCAGCTTCTATATTATCACCTTGGTGACAATCCATTGGAACAAAGCTGAAGACTTCTGGGCCATGACTGTGCCTCCTCTATCCCCCACCCCCACCGTGAGTGAGGAAGCAGGAGGCCCTAGTGGCACTTGTCCCCATCTTCCAATCATGAGAGAAGCCAACGTAAGAACAAAGTCGGCCTTGGGAGAGAATAGGATGGAAAGAGCTACAAAGGAAACCGAGCCAAGGCCATGATCCAGCCACACCAGAAAGCCTTCATACCTCCAGAATCTTCCCTGGCTTGAGCCAATAGACCACTTCATTATTTAATTTAGGAAAATTGGTTCTTTTGTTACTTGCAATGGAAAGCACCAATATACAAATGTATATTATCATATAAAAAGCAACTTAACAAATGTGCATGTTTTCTTTCCTTTATTCATTCAGCAAACGTTTATTAAGCACTTTTTCTCTGCTAAGCACTGAGAATACCGTGATGAATCTTCTACTCCCATGGAGCTTAGCATCTAAAAATGGAGAGAGAGAGCCCAGGTGCGATAGTTCATGCCTGTAATCCCAGCACTCTAGGATGCCAAGGCAGGTGTATCGCCTGAGCTCAGGAGTTTGAGACCGACCTGAACATGAGTGAGACCCCTTTTTCTACTATAAATAATAAAACTAGCCGGGCATGGTAATGTACACCTGTAGTCCCAGTTACTGGGGAGGATGAGGCAGGAGGATCACTTGAGCCCAAGAGTATGAGGTTGCTGTGAGCTACGATGCCATGGCTCTACCCAGGATGACAGAGTGAGACTCTGTCTCAAAAAAAAAAAAAAAAAATCAATCAATCAAAATAAAAGGAGAGAGGCCAGGTGCAATGGCTCAGCCCTGCAATCCTAGCACTCTGGGAGGCCGAGTCAGGTGGATTGCCTAAGCTCAGGAGTTCAAGATCAGCCTGAGCAAGAGCGAGACCCCGTCTCTAAAACACAGCCAGGTGTTGTGGTGGGTGCCTGTAGTCACAGCTACCAGGAAGGCTGAGGCAAGAGAATTGCTTTGAGCCCAAGAGTTTGAGGTTGTTGTTAGCTTGACACCACAGCATTCTACCAAGGGTGACAAAATGAGACTCTGTTTCAAAAATAAATAACAAAAGGAGAAATAATAATCATCAAATTCTTTTAAAATGGCGGCTCCTGTGGCTCAGCGGGTAGGGCGCCGGTCCCATATGCCGGAGGCGGCGGGTTCAAACCCAGCCCCGGCCAAAAAAAAAAACCATAAAATGCTAATCAACTATGATGAGTGTTATAAGGGAAAAGTCCAGAATATCTTTAAAAGCATGGAACAGATTTCTGCAGCAGAGACAGCAAAGATTTGGGCTACCTTTCCTCGGTTATTGGGAGGTTATTACTGGAAAGTACACAACAGCCCAGTCAGGGACTACATTACCCAGTGTCCTTGACATGTGAGTGATCATGTGACTGGTGCTCAGCCAGGGAGTGTGAACGGAAGTGTTAAAGAAACAGTGCATCCAAGATTTGGAAAAAATGATTCTGTGTTTTGTATGGAACCAGAAAAAAACCCGTATAGCTAAGGCAGTTCTTAGTAATAAAAATAAAGCTGGGGGCATCAGCATACCAGATTTTAGTCTGTACTACAAAGCCATAGTGCTCAAGACAGCATGGTACTGGCACAAAAACAGAGACATAGACACTTGGAATCGAATTGAAAACCAAGAAATGAAACTAACATCTTACAACCACCTAATCCTCGGTAAACCAAACAAGAACGTACCTTGGGGGAAAGACTCCCTATTCAATAAATGGTGTTGGGAGAACTGGATGTCTACATGTAAAAGACTGAAACTGGACCCACACCTTTCCCCACTCACAAAAATTGATTCAAGATGGATAAAGGACTTAAATTTAAGGCATGAAACAATAAAAATCCTCAAAGAAAGCATAGGAAAAACACTGGAAGATATTGGCCTGGGGGAAGACTTCATGAAGAAGACTGCCATGGCAATTGCAACAACAACAAAAATAAACAAATGGGACTTCATTAAACTGAAAAACTTCTGTACAGCTAAGGAGACAATAACCAAAGCAAAGAGACAACCTACACAATGGGAAAGGATATTTGCATATTTTGAATCAGACAAAAGCTTGATAACTAGGATCTATAGAGAACTCAAATTAATCCACAAGAAAAAAGCCAACAATCCCATATATCAATGGGCAAGAGACATGAATAGAACTTTCTCTAAAGACGACAAATGAATGGCTAACAAACACATGAAAAAATGTTCATCATCTCTATATATTAGAGAAATGCAAATCAAAACAACCCTGAGATATCATCTAACCCCAGTGAGAATGGCCCACATCACAAAATCTCAAAACTGCAGATGCTGGCGTGGATGTGGAGAGAAGGGAACACTTTTACACTGCTGGTGGGACTGCAAACTAGTACAACCTTTCTGGAAGGAAGTATGGAGAAACCTCAAAGCACTCAAGCTAGACCTCCCATTTGATCCTGCAATCCCATTACTGGGCATCTACCCAGAAGGAAAGAAATCCTTTTATCATAAGGACACTTGTACTAGACTGTTTATTGCAGCTCAATTTACAATCGCCAAAATGTGGAAACAGCCTAAATATCCACCAACCCAGGAATGGATTAACAAGCTGTGGTATATGTATACCATGGAATACTATACAGCTATTTAAAAAAATGGAGACTTTACATCCTTCGTATTAACCTGGATGGAAGTGGAAGACATTATTCTTAGTAAAGCATCACAAGAATGGAGAAGCATGAATCCTATGTACTCAATTTTGATATGAGGACAATTAATGACAGTTAAGCTTATGGGGGGGGAAACAGAAAGAGGGAAGGAGGGAGGGGGGTGGGGCCTTGGTGTGTGTCACACCTTCTGAGGCCAAGACATGATTGCAAGAAGACTTTACCTAACAATTGCAATCAGTGTAACCTGGCTTATTGTACCCTCAATGAATCCCCAACAATAAAAAAAATATATATATTTCATATGTTCTGTTAAAGAGTCTTTTAAAAAACCCAAACAAAAAATACTTCCTTTATATCATGGCACATCTAGTTGTCCAAATTTCCTTCATTGCCTCATAATTCCTCTTTTAAAAAAATTCAGTATGTTTTAAAAAGTTGTGAAACATACAAAACATGAAATGTATCATTTTCAAAATGTTGAAGTTCAGTGGCATTAAGATCATTAACAATGTTGTACAATCAAAAAAAAAAAAAAAAGAAACAGTGTATCTTCCGTCTTCTCTCTTTCAAGTCTGCTGGCCCATGTCAAGTCTGACTTTGAAAGACACATGTTAAAGGTGGAAAACCCTTCATCAACCTGGATCCCTGAAAGGCTTTGTGGAGCAGACCCCCCACCAATCCCTACCATTTCTACTCTTGCAACTTGCATTCCACTGTTACATGAAAGAGAAGTGCATCTGTGTTAAGTCACTGAAATTTGGGGGGTTATTCCTTGTAGCCCCGAACATCATCTTCGCTGATAAAGCTTCTTTGATGAAGTGACATTAGTGCTGAGATGGGAAGGAGATCACTAGGTAACAAGGAGAGAGTGTGAGGTGCAGCATTCCAGGCGGCCTTCCCAGCCCAAGAAGGGGCATGGTGTATATATATGAGGATTTAAAAGAAGACTGCCATGTACAACTCCCTCTCTGGGGTCAGACCAGTGCACCAAGAAGGACACCCTCCTGTGCTCCACTCCACATCTGGGGGTGCACAGCCTGCTCTTGTCATCGGATACATGGAGGGCACCAGGGCCTATGCAAAGTGCTACTACCTGGCCTCCCCCTTCCTCACTGGTTCTCCTGATCCTTCTTTGCTCAGCAGCCAGGACTATCCTTTCCAAATGCGGACAGGAGGGGTTAGTAGGAGGACAAGAGCTCAGGGTCAGCTTCCCAGAAAATCATGCCCTTTAAGGCCCACCCACCACCAGCCCCAGGTATCTCAGCTTCCTTTCTGCCTTTTCTGGGTGCCACCTCCCTCAGACCACAGGACCTTTGCACAGGCTGCCCCTCTATTTAAATTCTCTCCTCTTCCCTCTCTACCTAGTTAACTTCTGGAGCTCTCTGCCTGATCATTTCTTCCACAGAGAACCCCTCACTAACCCCTTGCCCTGATCAGACACCCCTGCAAAACACTCTCAAAGACCCTTGGAAATTTCTGGGAAGCCGCTTATCCCTATTTGTAAGTATCCATTCAGTGTGTATGACTGATATCTCTCTCCCCACTGGAGTGTGAGCTCCATGAGGGCAGGTTTTGGTCTCTGCTGTATCTCCAGCACACAATGGGCCCCCAACTTAGTTTATTGACTCAAAGAGCAATGAATACTCCTGGGAATAAGGTTATCCCACTCTACTCAGAGAGGCCTATAGGATTGTTAAAGCCAGTGTTTCTCAACCTTTTTATGTCATGGCACCCTTGAACATCGTGCTTAAATTATCTTGCTAAAAAAAAAAAGTAAAGAAAATATACTTACTGTGCTCCAAACATCTTTTAAGTTACTATTTAATTAATGGTCTTTAAAAATTTTTGAGCTCCATCTAAGACCCCCTCACAGGACACCAGTGTGCCAAGGCACACCGGTTGGAAATCACTGCTTAAAACTATGGGGGAAGCAACACAAGTCTGTGACCAGAAGTAATAAGATGAAGCAGATAATAAGGATAACGGTGATGATAGCAATGATGGTGACTTCTTGCCAAAAGAGAAGTTTACACCAAGAAAAAGAAGGCACTGCTGAGAGTCTGGACCCTGTTTCCTCCGCTCACCTTCACCCCAACCACCCTCCATCATGAAAATTAAAATCCATCAAATGGGATCAATAATCTTCTCAAATGCTGAGAGCCCTGGCCCAACTTCATACTATATCCCTGTCGGAGTAAGTGCTTTGAGCTCCCAGGTCAGCAGCTGCCTCCTCTGTGGCCAGGGAATGGAGAAGGGAAGAAGGGACTCAGTATTTATAGGCAAGGCCTCCTGCAAAGGACTTCACTCATTTCCTTCCCTTTTCATCTGGTCTTCAACCCTGAAGGTTAGTCTAATTATCTCCATTTATGGATGACAAAGCTGGGCTCAGAGAGGCATGGGATCAGCCAAGATCATACAGCCCATAAATGGAGGTGCTAACAACACCCACGCCCTGGGTTTGCTGGTCTTCGTTGCTACTGTATTTGTGCCAATGGGGTAAAGACCATAAAACCAACTATCTTTCCCAAATGACTGAAACTATCCCCCAATTCCAACTCCTCCCAACACTCTAGGAACACCTCCACCTGGAAGCCTGCCTGGTTTTCCTGCCTGCCTCTGGCCCTGTAGGCCTCCACTTTCTGCCACAGGTAGCAACCTGCACGGGCTTACAGGATTCAAAGTGGGTCACAAAAGGGATCATCCCAGAAACCTGTCCCTTCCTGGGAAACACCGCTTAGGCTGCAGCCACAATGGCTGTGGGGCAAACCTCCCGGAGAATCAAAGCTAATTTTCAGTTGTTTAGGAGATGGCTCCTCAGTGACTCACTGTTTGGGTTCTTAGAATCCAGGCCAGGAGCCAGGGGCTGCTGGGAGATGCCCTTGTTAATATCAAAAGGAAACTGTGAGCAAAGGTCTCCTTTCTCAGGAGACCATGACTCACAGCTGCTGGGTGACCCTGGGCAGGTGGACTACCCTCTGTGGCCCCATCTCCTCCCCAGGTCTTCTCTGAGAGGAGCCCAGCATGGAAAGAGTCCCAGGAGGAGTTATTAGCAGGAAATAAATGGGAGGGGCAGGTGTTTACTGGGCTTTACTCTCATGTTAAAAACCTTTCATCCCAACTCCTGGCCACGGATCCCTCCCATGTGAAAACAGCCCTCCTATCTCTGCTTACTCCCCGGGACTCTATCCTCTGCCTGGGTGGGGTCAGGGAGTTTGTGTCTGGATGCCTGGGTAGGAGACCCAGCCTTGGCCTGTCCGGTCTCCTCTCCAGAAGAGGGACTGACACCAGCCACCCTCCCCACGACCAGCTCCTGAAGCCTGGTAGTTAAATTCAGGGCCACAGCACAACTTTAATCATGGGACCTGGGCACTTTGACCTTCATGGGTCCTTTCCTCTATATTAAAAATTAAATTTTATGGGCAGCGCCTGTGGCTCAAGGAGTAGGGCACAAGTCCCATATATCGGAGGTTGTGGGTTCAAACCCAACCCTGGTCAAAAACTGCAAAAAAAAAATAATAATAATAAATTTTATGTCTATCTTGGTTTTGAAGACTAATATAAACCCAGGCTGGGTTATACCCATTCTTCTTCTGATTTTATAAGAAATTAAATCTTTTGCAGGTATAGGGGTGGGCTTCGAAAAGTATTATGGGTCTAAGCCTGGCTTTTCCTGTGCCTGAGAGATAAGTCGGCCCTGGTTGGGCCACCTGGGCCCACATCGTGGCTTGCCTCTTAAGCATGTGGCTCAGTTCCCTCCTCTGTAAGATGAGGTGATTGTAGCACTCACGTCATGGGACTGTTTGAGGGCTCACTGGGATCTTGCGGATGAGGGGCTCAGCACAGTGCTGGGCACATGGCAAGCTCTCAGTCAGGCCAGCTGCTGTTCTTGGTTGCACTGGAGTTTTCCATCCTTCTGGGAAGGAAACAGTGAGATGTCTTCTGTCCCCATAATATGAACAGGAAAACTAAGGTTCCAAGTAAGAGAAGGGACCTGCCCGAAGCCACATTGCAAATGGCAGAACTCCAAGGCCGTGGACCCAGCAGCTCTCAGACCTGCATCCTGATCGACCAGCCTGATCAAATCATCCCCATCGTGGATCAGGACGGAGAGGATGGGGGAGGAGAGTGGCTAGCCAGGGGCATCCTCGGTTCTGCCTGAGTGGGAATACAGGAACCAGACAGACCCCTTGGCACTTGTAGCTGTGACAATTGAACTTTCCCAGCTTCTCGGGCCCCAGTTCCTGCATCAGTCAGGTAGGGATGAGGAAAAGATAACAAGAATGAAAAGCATCTGCACAGCCCCCAGCTCACAGCTCAGTCAGTGGGATCAAGCCCCAGGATCGCCCCCCAACCCCGGGCACCACCCAAAAGCAGAGTCCACAGCTGGCCCCTCCCCCGGGGACTGGGCCAAGGTGGAAGAACCATTGCATCACTGGGTGCTCAGGGGTTAATGATGGGGAGTGAACCAGACCTGGGTATTTAACTACGTGGGAGGAGGCTGAGATCGAGGTGACCCTGCTGCTTTCTCCTCCTGGCGCCTTGACCCCCTCTCACCTGCTCCCTCAGCATGAAGCCTCCCTTTGTCCTGATCTTCCTTTGCCTCCAGGGTAAGTGACCTTTATGACCTTCAGCTTTCCCCGATACCCCTGGGCCTGGCCTTGCAAAGGCCTGGTGGGTACCAAATACTAAAGGTTACTGCCACTTCTGCCCCAGCCAGTGGCAGCTGGAGGGGAGGGCACAGGGAGAGAAGATGCAGCCTGGCTGGGGTAGGTGGGGCTCTGGCGGATCCCCTGGGCACACCTGGGATCCCTTCCCCACCCTCCCTTCCACTCTGGGCTCCAGCCTGCCTTGGTGGGCCAGAATCAGCCCCACTGCCAAACCATCAGGGGGGCGATTAGCAAATGTGTGCAGCGCTTCCCAGGGGACTGGGGAGACACGGTGCTCCTGGAGGAAGCCGGCGGGAGCCCCCAGGAAGGGGAGAATGGTGACATTTTGGAAGGTAATGGGGGAGGATAGGGGATGCTGGGGTCTCAGGTGCAACTGTGTCATCAGTGATGTCACTTATCACCACTGCTGAGGTAGGGGGCTACTTTTGGGGGAGGTGAACTTAACTGGACAATTGGAGAGATGCTAAAATCAGATTCGAGGGGACTCAGGGGAGCTGGCTGCAGAGGGCAAGGGGGCCCTGAGGGTCTGGTGGTGCTGGCCTTCCCTCCACAGTGGCCCTGGCCTGTGGGAACCTGGTCCAGTTTGGGATAATGATCGAGAAGGTGACAGGGAAGTCAGCACTGCAGTACAATGACTATGGCTGCTACTGTGGCATCGGCGGCTCACACTGGCCAGTAGACCAGACAGACTGGTGAGGAGATGGCTGGCAGGGGACAGTTGCTGGGTGGTGGGAGGGTCTGGAGCACCTAAGAAGTAAAGAATGACTTCTCTCTTGAGCTCCTGTGGGACCAAGCCCCCAGAGCTCTGGGCCAGCCCAGCCTCACAGGCCCATCGGGCTGACCGTGACCTTCACAGGTGCTGTCAGGCCCATGACTGCTGCTATGGGCGTCTGAAGAAGCTGGGCTGTGAACCCAAAATGGAAAAGTATCTCTTCTCTGCCAGCAGGCACAGCATTGTCTGTGGTAAGTACACAGCCCTGTGACCCAGACATCAGGGGGCAGCTTGAGATAGGAGCCCCCTCATGATGGTGACCTTGGGCCTCACTTGGGCCAGACCCTGGACTGAGGCATGGGGTGTCCAGTCACCATGTCATAGCGGGGAGGCCCAGATGCTCATCTGGCATGCAGGCGAGAGAAGCCAGGCCCCTCAGTGCAGTGCCCAGCTCCTGCCTTGGCCCCAGGTGCTTCCTCCTCACCCAGAGCCACTTCCAGCTCCAGCCTTAGGCCAGAGGAGCAGAATGGGCTGGTCTGAGCCAGGTCCTGGAAGATCTGGACTCATATAACCCTCCCAGGGCCTGGGCTAGGGCTTTGATTTGGGACAGTAGACTCTGTTCCCAAAGACCGATTACCCCCACAGGGGCTGTCAGGCTGGGCCCATTTGCTCAATTTCATTCTGCTTAAGTCCACTTGGACCGATTAGCTTTCCTCTGGTCCCTGGCCCAGGGAAGCAGCCTAACCCAAATCAGAAACCCAGGCCTTCTTCCTGTTACAAAGCCAGGAGCAACTTGGAAGGAGGGGAGGGCCTGGCAGGTGTGGGGCACGGCAGAGGATCTGGGAGGTCAGAGAAGACTCAGCTCAGACTCCAAGGTCTGTCCTGAGAGCAGCAGAGCTCCTGCACCATCCACTCACCAGGGCAGTGGTATCAGGTAGCAGTCAGCTCCCCAGGGCTTCATGCAAAGCCAGCCGGTCACCTGGCAGGATAAGTGAGGGAGGACCCAGGTGGCTGGGGACACAAGCTCTGGATTCTACTCAGGTCTTGACCTTCTACCTGCCATATGACACAACCTCAGGAAAGTCTCTGCTTCCTCATCTGTAAGATGGTGATCACACCCATGTCCCCAGCTCAATCCAGCTCCTGGCAAGAACCCCACAAAGGACACCGACTGATATGGCATCAGGTCCCTTCCCACTCTGAGTTTCACTGAAATAATAGGCACGGGCAGGACACTGATGGGAAAAGGCACTGGAGCGAGGTGTGGGGTGCAGTCCAGGGACCAGAGGGAGCCGGAGCCACTCTGGGCAGCAGAGGGAGGAGGAGGCGCCGATGGGCCCTTTGTCCTGCAGGGCTGATGCCAGCTCTGCGGAGAGTGGGTCGTGACCGAAGTCTGACTGCCAGGCTGGGCATGGGCAGGGAAATGGGCTCCATTCACTGTGATGGGGGCAGCCAGAGGGTCCTGAGCAGACCCCTAGCTTTGGTCCCAACTGTGGGTGCAGGCTGCTCCAGGACAGGCCATCTGCATGGGGCTGCTGTCATCACTTAGCTGTCCTCTGCTTGGTGGTGGCAACCCACGGTCAGCAATGAGCCTTACCCAGGGGGAGGTCTGGAAACCCGCCGGGCTGCGGGCAGATGAGAGTCAGTGAATGCCGTGGCCTTCCTGGGGTGGGAGAGGACTAAGGGCAGTCAGGGTGGGTTTGGGAGGGGAAACCTGTAAGGGCTAACTGTCGGCGTCCCCAGTGTCCCTGGCCCCAGCGTGTCCTGCTTATCTCTCCCCATCCCTGAGACACCGTGAGCATGGGCCCCCACACAGACCGGGAACATGGATCCAGGAGCAGCCAGGAGCTGCCATGTCTGTCCATGTCTGAGAGCAGAGTCCTGAGCCCCCGTCCCTGACTCGCTTTGTCCCATCCAGCCGGCAGAACCGCCTGTCAGCGGCAGACCTGCTTGTGTGACAAGAGGGCTGCCCTCTGCTTTCGCCACAACCTGGGGACCTACAACCGCAAATATGCCCATTACCCCAACAAGCTGTGCACTGGACCTACCCCGCCGTGCTAGGGCTTCTCTGGGACTGCTCCTTGCTGCCCTGGTCCCAGGCCTGGGGAAGTCAGCACCAAAGCCCCTCCCTCTGAAAAATTTCTTTCCTGCAAACCCATCTCTCCCTGAGAGCTTGTAGACGGGGCCTGGGCCAACCCCAGCCTCCAAGGGTACACTTTCTCAGAAGAGCCCTGCCGGGGACCCTAGGACCTTTCAGCACCCAGAAGACACTACAGCAAACTCCTGAGATCTCCATTCCCTCTTCTGAATAAGTGAATAATGTTTTCCTAAAATTCTGATTTTTTTTATTCTTAGATTCTATTATTCTAAGATGTAATTAGCCCTCAGTTTCAGTTCATTCATTAACTTTTTTGGGGCACCTCCCGTGTACCAGCAACTTGCTAAGCACTGGGTACAGGCAGGACAAACCTGATGTGGGGGCTCTGTCTGCAGTCCCAACTTTGAGTCCTTTTCATTTTTCCACAGCAGTAAGTTTCCATAATTCTCTTTTTCGAACATTCCATGATCTTATCCAAGATAATAATGGCAACCTCTGGAAGGAATAATTTTAGCCATATGGCTTAATGAGAGAAGCATGAAAAATACCAACCTAAAAACATTGTCCCCTCTGTGTCCTCAGGCCTCCAATCCCCACCATTAGCAAAGATGGGTTGAGAGCAGAAAGCAGTTCCACGTCATCTTGTCCAAACCCTCTTCTTTGACAGATGGGCATCTGGGGGTGTGGTGGCAGAGATGCCCAGGGTGTCCCCTCGCTCCCAGGTCCTTCCTTTCTTCATACTCTGGTGTGGCCATGTTCACCAGACACTAATAGTTTTCATCTTGGAGAGATCAGAGTGCCCAGCGCAGGCCACAGTGAGGACACACAGCTGGGAGGAGGAAAGAGTTCAACTTCTGAGCTGATTCCCACCTCCTGACTTCAAAGCCATGAAAAATGTAACACAGCAAAGGATTCCGAGCGGGAGGAATTCAGCCCCATCCGGGAAGCCATATAGTTCCACAGCCGTCACTTCTAATACAGGTATGATATCTCCATTACCTACTAATGCTGATGACGTCTAACGTCACCTTACAACGGCTGAGCTATTCAATGAGGTGAAGCCCCCACAAGCAGAGCTCACAGTGGACACCCAGGGAACCTTCACCCCCTTCGTCCTCTTCATGGCGTGTGTGACATTCAGGACTTTCAGGACAGGAAGGAGCAGGAAGAAATCTAAGGTGAAGAAACGATGTGCTAGCAGAAGAAAGTTGGGGACAGGGGCAGGTGCGTGCACCCTTAAAGCAAAGATGGCTTCTGTTAGGGAAGAGTGTGGCCCTCAGGCCAGCGTGTCCCGGGAAAAGTGGTCCTGAGGCGCCCTCTGGTGTCCATTCTGTTCAGGCTACTAGGAAGAAACCTAAATTTGGCTTAAATCTAGATTTCCCTGTGTTGGGTGGGCAAAGCGTGCTTCTGGGCTGGTGAAATTGGCCCTCCTGCGTTTTCAATAACGAATATACTGAGAGATCACCAAACAAGGCCTCACGACCAGCTTAGGAGGACGATGTCACTAGAGAAACAGGAAAAGCAGAAAGAAGGAGCAGTCTGGTCAGGATGGAGAAGGGTCCCTACGTCCAGGCATGATGGATTTAAGGTACTGATAGGACAAGTACCTGGTGACCTCCCAAGTTTCATAACTTTCTGACAAACTGAAAATTGGAACTTAGGACCAAAACTGCAGTGCATCCTGTTGCGACCCCTGCCCCACCCACCCAAACCAAGCTGTAGAGTCCTTTGACCACAGATCAGCTCTTACCCTTTGCTTTCCCAGGCTCAATAAATATTCAGAGTATGAATCGAGGGTTCTGTCCAAATTATGTTTGTGTGTGCATGTGTGCGCGTGTATCTATTGTACAATCGCTTAATTCCCAGCAGCAGACTTGTGGAAAGGACGGAGAAAAGGCAAAGAGAACCCTGACCTTGAAGTCAGAGGTTCCAGGTACAGACATTTGCTCTCACTGCTCAGTGTGGTCCACAGGCAGGCGGGCAGCAGCAGGGATCTTGTTACACACGCAGAATCCTGGACCTGCCCCCAGACCCGCTGAATCAGAGTCTGTAGGTGAACAAGACCCCCAGGTGACTGGTGTGCACATTAAAATCTAAGAAGTGCTGATAAATGCCACGGCCTCAGTCTCTGCCTTTGTTGAATGGAACAATGACATTTCCCTGGCAGGTTGCTTGTGGCAAGGTTTGAATAAGTCAGCATGTATGAATGTGCACAAGTAATGTCTGCCTAGCACAAAATGAGCACTTGTGTTCTGTGGATAAATGAGTAGTAGACGTAACAATTGCTAACACTTATTAAGCTCTTGGCATTTACCACTGTTGTAAGTGCTTTCTGTGTATTAATTCATTGAATGAGTGAATGAGGCAAGGACAAGGCTGGGAATGGGACATTGTTAGCTGGTTGTATCAGAGCTTGCCTCTCCATTTTTTATGGGGTCTACTCAAGTGCTACGACAGAGCTAAGGAGAGTATCAGGATCCGATGTTCCTAAGCCTCCATCCTTCATTGCTTCCATCCTGTCCACCGATGGCAGCTTGATTTTCATGTCACCCTTCTGACTCCGAACTATCAGTGGCTCCCAGTTGCCCACTAGCCCCTGGCATTCAAGGCTGAGTGTACCATCTGCTTTCTCAGCCTCTATCCAGCCGTATCTATTTACCTGCACTCCTCGCCAATCCCGGGACGTGCCTACTGCTTTCCAACCTTCGTGTCTTTGTGACTCATCACCATGCTGAAATCTCAAATGTCACCTTTCCATGAAGCTTTTCCAACTGGAGATTTCACCCTTCTCTGAACTGCCAAGCATTGTGTTTATACCTTTCCTAGTGCTGCATACCCTGGTTAACCATCTGGGTTCTTGCAAGGTGAAGGCAGACTGCCCTGGGTTCAAATCCTGCCTCTGCTACTAATCTGTGATTTGGGCCAGTTATTTATTCCTTCAATTATTTCTGATGATGGGAATAGAACCACCAGCCTTAAGATTTAAATGAGACAATATATCCAAAGAACTCGGGACAGTATAGACACCCCATCTGTACCAGATCACCTTCTGTCTTTGTTCCCTTTGCTTTCATCTCATAGTAAATGCAAAATAAGGATCCATTCAGTTGAAGCCATAGGTACATGACAGTTGGAATTTTAGGGAAGTGGCCCCATATAGTCTAGTAAGAGGGGCAAAGAGAGGGGGGAGAGGGGAAGGGCAGAGGGGAGGACCACTGACAGGAGGAGGGAGGGCATTTGATGGGATCTCACCTAACGGGCACAATGCGTGGGTGTATAACACGCTACCTGGGTGCGGGGTTCTTTTACAACTGAAACTTTACCTTGGACGTGAGAACAATGTAATCTAAAAATTTGTACCCTCGTATTAATTTGAAATTTAAAGAAGGGGGTCATTACAGGAAAAAAGTGCTGATTTATCTGAACAGCCTCTTGGCTCACTACCATTCAGTGCTTGTTTATCTTAAATGGACACGTTTGAAAATCCACAGGTTTTCTGTACGCTCTTTCAGCCCCAAATGCCTTTGCCCCTTACCTCTGATCCTCTCTCCCCTAGCCTTCTCCTCCTCGGCCAGCCTTCTTTGCTTTCTCTGCTGAACTCACAGTTCTCTCTTCACCATCTCCTTTAGGATATGTGATCTGTGTCAGAGTACATTGGATCAGTTATATGTCCCCTGTCCTTCCTGGACTGGAAGCTTTTGGGGGCGAGACCCATGACTTTCAATGCCCAGAAATAAAGACTCATACCCAGATCTTTGGCAAATGTCAGAAGCATTCTCGGACATTTGGATAAAAGAATAAATTGAATAGAAACTGAATCATCTTGAGATACCCAAGTCTGTCTACCACAGGGAGGTTCAGGTAAGTTTCTCTGAGATGGAAAATGATTCCTTCTGCCAAATCAGAATCAAGAAGTGGTAGGACTGGTCTTTTTTTACAATTTCAGATTAATGTGAAGGTACAATTAGGTTACAGTGTTTGCATTTGTGAGGCAGAGTCCCTGTTGTAGTTATGTCCCATCCCCGGGAGGTGTGCCATATACCCTTACGTTGTACCTATTAGGTGGGAGCACACCAATCCCTCCTCCCCTCTCCTTCCTTCCTCCTCCGCACAACTTAAGAATTGAGTTTTTCTCTTTTGTGGGCGTGTGTTAGATGGTTTACTGGCTTCATACTGAGTACATTGGATACTTGCTATTCCATTCTTATACTTTACTATGAATGTGTTTCACACACATTCTCATTCTTTACCAAGAACGTGTCTCAACTCCATCCAGGTTAACACAAAAGATGTAAAGTCTCCATCATTTTTATGGATGAATAGTATTCCACAGTATACATATGCCACAGTTGATGAATCTTTTCCTGGGCTGATGGGCACTTAGGTTGTTTCCACATCTTGATTGTAAATTGAGCTGTGATAAGCAATCTAGTACAAATGTCCTAATGATAAACTGATTTTTTTTCTTCTGGATAGATGCCTCGTAATGGGATTGAGGGATCAAATGGAGGGTCTATTTTCAGTTCTTCAAGGATTCTCTATACTTCCTTCCAAAGAGGCCGTGTTAGTTTGCAGTCCCACCAACAGTGGGCAGGACTGGTCTTGATCCTTTTCAACCGAAGTTCTAATCTCTGCATCACTGTGGTCTGAGAGTGCCCATTTTGTCCAGCAGTCCAGCCAAACCTACACTGGAAGAGGGCATACGAATAGTTCTAAGCCTCAAGCCACACATCTGCTCGTGTGCACTGCAGGGAAAGGTGGTGCTTGGAAAATTGTCTGGCTGAGTGACTCTGAGCTCCTGGGTTTTCAACCAGGCTTCTCCAAGGCTACAAGTTGTTAAGGCCTCAGAACACCTGTCCTTAAAGACTCAGCCAATCTCCCAAACAGGATATTACAGGTCAACTAGTGCAACCACTGCCCTGACAGGAAGCCCCTCTCACCCTAGCAAGGGGCCCCCTGGCTCCAGCTAACCCCTGAAATGGAATAAAGTTAGAGACCATGAAAGTTTTCTAGTGGGGTGGGGGCAGCACCTACACTGGGACATCACCTTGGTCCACAGCAGGATCTTTCTTAAAGCAGCTGAGTTGGGTTAACAAGGTCTGGAATCTGGGCCTCGTGGGCTCAGGAGGAATAGTGTTTGTCCACCCAGAGAAGACTGGCCTCTCAGTTGTGGACTAAGAAAATAATGACAAAAGGAAGAAGATAGTGTAAGGGACTGTGGGAGAATTTCCTTGCCAGTAGCTAGAACATTCTTAGAGTTCAGGAAATCATCTTATTGTAGCCCCTTTTGTTATCAAGGTACCGAATTGCCAATTCGGAACGCTGCTTATCAAGGACAAAATTAAGAACAGAGTGGGAGTCTCAAGGCTAAAATCACGAGGACCTGGAGAGGGCAGCAAAGTCAGGGTCGTGGTGTGGAAGGAGTGAGGGCTCCCCCTCCCTCAGATTTCCCATGGCCACACTTCCCCCTTCCTGTTTTTGAGTCAGTGCCCCAGTGTCTAGGGGTGTGATCCCCCTCCCGGAATTGGGTCAAACCAACCCTCAGAGTTCTAGAGGCACCTCAAGGTAGCAGCTGACAAAAACTGGTCCATAGTTAAACAATTTCAATTTTAAATTATCACAGATGCTCTTAGATATCATGCAGAAATCTCAAATGTTCAGTCTTTCAGAATGGCTGTCAGGACATAGGGCAGCTGTACTCACTAAAGCTCAGTCAGATCCCAAAAGACAAGAGAACCAGAACCTCTGCCACACGCACGCATCTTCCACACACAAGTCTTGAAAAATGGTATCTTCCAGGACACTCTCTCAGTCACTCAGATGGTGGTCAGATACTGATGAAAACAACCTGAGACTTTGTTTTTAAACTAGAATTTATTGGTATACAAAACTCCATTTCATAGATAAAGTGGCACATCTTTGCAGCTTCTATTGCACCAAGTATTAAAGATTAAAAACACAAAGAAAGAAACATTTGGTTTTGAAAACACTGCAAATAGCCAAGTACAGTACTTTGGTAAATAAAAAATAAAATGGTTCAGATGAACACAATCTGTCGAAAGAAACAACATGTGGGAAACGAACTATGGACATCAGACAACGGTCACATTTCTCACCATCAAGCTCCATAGATAAGGCAAGACTTGCTGAGTCTATGGATCATGACCCCACGGAGGTCTTAGATATCTCCAGACTGAAGCTACAACAAGTATATAGTGCAAATAGAAAAAAGAGAAGGCCCTTTCTCCACAGACTCACCCTCCTTTGTAAAGGGGATGACGCTTGCGAACGCTTCCACATTAGAAGGGGAGCAGGCAGGGGTGAAGTCTGACTCCTGGCTCTTTTCTTCAAATTTCCTCTGAGCTTAGTGCTGGTGAAGGATGCTGGAAGGGTAGCTAGGAAGGCCATGGGCCCTTCCTACCATGAAAAATGAGCCACAGGAATGGGAAAATGGGAGAAACCTCTCACCAGCATCACTCAAGGGACCTGCCAAGGGATGAAACCCCCAGCTGAGGTCTGTGACTGAGCTCAAATGATTGTCATGGATGGCTGGGAAGAGAGACCTGCAGGATGCTGACGTGCAGATTAAGCGCCCGACTGTGGTTTAGTCCAGCGATCACTACCTGCCACGAGCAGGAGCAGCTCTGTGCCACAGGGATGCCCTGCTGAAAATAAATTCACTATGCCAAAATTCACACTTTTAGATCATTTACACTGCTTCCAGCCCCTTCTCAAGTAAATCCTGCAAAGATATTAAACATTGGCATTATACTACAAAGTAGTCCTGATGAGGGCAGTTAGAGACTAGACAGCCACCACTTAGAAGAACCAGTTAAGGGCATGAGGTTACAGGGGAATTTTACCGTGGGACAGAAGAGGGCTGGACCACCCTCAAGGCACAGCTCTTTCTCATGGCCCAGCTCAGCAGCACAGTCACACACTGTACATGCACTTGGCGATTGGTGCTCCCTAGTATCTCCACTTCCCTAAAATTACTGATTTTTCCCCTTTCTCATACGCGATGACAGATTTTTTATAGTTTAAACATGCTATCTAGATCTTCAATTCAATGACATCAGTGGACAAACACAATTTACTTTAGAGCCATCTTATAAAAAGTGCCATTACTAGATCACCTCAGAACAACTGTCAAAGGCCCCAGAGCATTAATAACACCTGTTCTGAAAGCTGAGATGAATGAAACTAGAAATAACATGAATGGCAAAACAGAACAAAGGCATCAGACTCCAAATCTAAACGTTCAAAATGGCGAGGCAGAGCCCTGAGGTAAAAAGGTGACAAGCTGTGCACCTACCCAAAGGAGAGTCTGAGAGGGCCACCAATGGACACACTAAAAGCAGGAAGCTCTATTCTCTTCCCCCAGCCAGCAAAGACCCTTGATCAGCGTGGCTTTCAGTCACCACTGATGAGGAATCCAAGCTTCCTTTAACTGACCAGATATTTCAGAGGTAAACTGAGGGCATTTTATGTTGACCCAGTAAAACCCAGGCAGAGTCTAAAGAGTTTCTCAGAATGAGAGAAATTGCACATTGACTACAGGGACTCACTACAAGCTTCGGTGCCAAAGTCCACCTCATCTCCATCATTTGTGAGCAGCTCTGTGCCCGACTTCACATGCCCTCCTCCGGCCCCCCACAATCCTATGGTTTCACATTGTACAAGTTTCCTGGGGGAAAAGGGCAGAGCCTTACGAATCACCTGCAGAAAGGCTCCCTCCAAGCCCAGCTCTAGCTGCCCTGCAAGGGAGATTCCACTTCACAAGCCCTCAGAACCAAAATGGCATTGGAAGTGTTTTCAGAGCTTATAAGAGACAGACAACTTTACCATGTAAATTCTTTCTGCCACAATTCCTCAACCATACTTTGCTCCTAAAAGTGTACATTCCTATTATTGAAAAACTAAATACACCTATACACATTCTACCCTTCTAATATCTCCTGGTGGCAACTATGTTAGTTAGAAGTTGTGGTTTTATGTTGTTTTAATGTATCTACCCCTCTAATTCAAAGCTGTTGCCACTAAAGTTTTATTTATTTTGACTTGTAAAAAAAATCTTTTTTTAAAATCCATAAAACCTTTATATACAGTTTATAAGACCAGTAAGTAGCTAAGCACACACCACTGCCCTATTCTGTCTCCTGGCCACACTATAAAGCTACCAAGACAGAATCCCATGTAATAGAAATCTCTATCAGCCAAGATGCAACACAGAGGTGAAGACAGACTGAGCTCGTAAGACAGAGTTCACGTGAGTAACTGCACTAGGGTTAACAGTCACTGTCAACAGTCACCCCAAGACTAAACACACTTGGCCTCCACTTGGCTGCCAATGGAAGAATTTTCACGTGCCCACTAAGGCAGCTAGGCATATGGATTCCATCTATCTTACACCCTGCAGTGAGACTAAAGCAGTGGAGACAAAATTCAAACCCTCAGGCTAAAAGATATTGAAGTTGGCTGCATGTAGCTCATTCCTAATAATTAACATACTAAACCCAGACCAATTATAACTGGAAAGCTGTGAAATGTAATAAAAGAAAATTACTAAGGACATATGATTAGTTTTTAAAACCACTGTTATACCCAGAAATGCTATTATCAGAATTAGGTAATTTATAAACAAATGTTCCCAATATTCTTTAATAACTTTTTAGCACCTTCTAAAACACAACAAGGCTCAAGGCCACCTTCATTAACCAAGTATTTTTAATGCCATTCTACTATTTCTGTTTCTGAATCCTACATCTGAATTTCTGGTACACCATTTTGATCAGACAGGATCTGATCTTCTGTACTCAAGCAGCACAAAACAGACAGGGAAGTGTTCACTCAGACAAGCTCTGCCAGTCAGGAATCTGCCCGGAGTTGCAAGCCAAGAGAGTAGAGATGCTGAAGCACTGGCTCCCACTCCCTTGGAGGAAGGCCACAGAGAGCCTTCACTTGTTTGGATTGAGTACCGCACTGGAGCCTCAAACTTAGGACCCCACAATGTGCAGAGGAAAAAAATGTGTGGTTTTTAAAACCTACTAAATACTACAAAGTAATGTACCCAGAAAAAAGCCCAAACCACAATGTCCTGGGAACCATTTCAAGAGACTACTGATGTTCCATCCACAGAAGGCCACCAATGACAAACAAAAAATCAAAAGGCATCATCATTAAAACTGTAGGAAGCAAATGGCCTGCTGGACAAGTCAATGAATGCAGGGCCCGCTAGCCAGTATGTCTATACACATTGAAACATTTTTAGTTTTACCTTTGTCTCCAAATTTTTATAATTTTAAAATTTGAGGGGAAGGGGAAACAACTAATAATTTATCTTTTGACTCAACATATATTCTTTGCCCAAATATTAGGTCCCCCAAAGGGAAAGACTGCCCAAGATTGATCACCTCATTCGTTACAGCTTTACAGTTCATGTCCACCTAATTCCGTTTTTGGAATGCCATCTCTCCATTGCCCAAATCTGTCTATTTCAGAACTATAGAGTCATTCAAAAGCTTTAACCAAAATATGTTCTCCATGCTGTCCAACCTAAGTCACTGACAACTTCTGGTAGATGCTGGAAAGTTTTCTCAAAATCAAAAGAAACAACAGGGCTTAAATTAAAAAAAAAAAAAAAGTGACATTTTATGAGATTTCATTTCTAAAATACTAAGAACGTTTACCAACCTATAAGGTCAGATTATATTTATTTCTTGAAGTCATCTTTCTAACTCTAGAATAATAGAGAATAGGTATTTCATGTGAACATGAAAAACCTTATTCTTCCAGATTTCTCCTCCCATAAAAGCAAATAATTCTTTATACTCCTCCTAGGTAAAACCCCAGGAATCCCGTTCTCCTTCTACAACTACAGACCCTGCTCTATAGAATTCCAAAACTGCATCACAAGCGGTAACCCATCATCTTCCTGTTGTCAGGAAGTAAGAACCAAAGACTAGACAACACTGTCAACCTCCCAGAAATGCCCAGGCCCAATTAACAGTCAGGTGCATTGATCATATGGCTTGAGTGCAAATGAATTAACAGCACCTGCAGCCCATACGAAGTGACATCAGCCTCAGGAAGAAAAGAAGTATAGGTTTGTTTTTTTTAATTTCCATCCTGACTACAGGCCACACCCTCATATCATATTACTTGGGAAAACAATTCCTGAATTATTTTCTGAGTAACTTGGATCAGAAGAAAATTAAATCTCACAGGTTCCTGAGTTGGAGATCATTTATAAACGACTCTATACGTTAATATCTGTTTGAAAATGACAGTGAAACCAAGGAAACTTGTCACTCTGAATTTCTAACAATTATTCTAAACTACTTCACAAACAATTATAGCAAAACTCACCCCAAATGTTAAGGAAAGATCCCAGGGTCACTAAACTCCAATTTTCAGGGTAAATAAAGCCACACTTCAAAGGTTTTTTTCCTGACCTATTCATCCGCCTCTAAAACTCAGTATTTTATATTTGTATAACACAGTATGAATGGCTTCACTGTACTTTCATTAAACAAAACACATCACTGATAAAACTGAACCAAAAACAGGCAGCCTGAAAGAAACTAACTCTGTGTGCGAGCTTAGGTATGGGTTTTCTTGGTTGTGTTTCATTTTGTAAAAGGACGGCCTCACTGGAAAGCCTGATCCGCAGCACTCCATTTTCCACCGGCTTTTATTTTACTCCCAGGAGGCCAGGGTGTCAGATGTTGAGAGCAGCAAAGGTCTTCACCAAGGTGACCTGTGTGTTCGCATCCGCTTCACTTCTGTTGTTGTCCCTGAGGCTACTTCTCTCCAGGGCTTTGTGACGGTGCCTTTCCTCCTGGCGTTTCTTCTTCTCCAGCCGCTGTTGCTCTCTCTTCTGTTTATTTGTGACCTGAAAGAGAAGACCACTGGGGTGAGTCACCAGGCACGGTTGACTCAGGCTGCCACCTGCCACAAGATAGATCCTGCCTGACATATGCAAAGGCTACAGACTGCTTTTTAGCAAGAACAGAGAAAACCAGCCTAAAAGACTAGAAATGCTTTATTTTCCATTACTGGCTCTAATTTACATTTAAATTTATATCACCTTGCTGAACTAACAAAATCAATTCCATTCTCCCCATAAACCAATTTAAAATGACCTAAAGAAAGAAAAAAATAAAATGACCTAAAGAAACATTAACTCTAGTCGAGCAAAAGATAACATTCAAACAGGCCAGAGGACGCCTTTCTCTGTGTAATATAACGCACTGTGTAATACTACCCAAATCCTCAGAAGCTTACTGCATCTTTGCCTCTGCCAGTGGCTTTTTACATTTAAGTGGCATTTTGAGCTCAGAACTTCTTGGCCAAAATCTTTGAAACAAGTCCCAAATTCAGTGAAATGAGGGATGTCACATCGTACTGGTGGGAGTGCAGGGCAGGGAGAAGGATGTACAACCTCTCTGGGAAGCACTTGGTGATTTACAAAATCCCTGAAAAGGATTTACATATCTATACCCTTTAACCTGTTCATTCTTCTTCTGGAATTCTATCCAAGAAAATAAACCAAAACCCAAAAATTTATAAACAAAGTTGTTCGCTGAGGATGAAGGCATTTATAAAAGCCGGGGATTAGCATGGGAGGAACTCATGCACCATGGTATGTCAATGGTGGGAAAAGGAGCTGGCCATACATTTGTACACATAAACTTACTCCCAACTGTCACTGCACACATCTAACAGGATGAATAAAGTCTTCATTCTGCTTCTTGACATACCTTTATACATTCCCAAAATTTTCCATAACTACTTTTATAAATCAAAATAAAAAGATACTAAAATGAATTTTAAGTTACCACCATGCCCACAGAAACATCCCAGTCCTCCATGTGCACTTTGACCCCATCCTTCATACCTTTGGCAGCTGGTTCTTATTTGCTTTGTCTTCTTCACTAGGGCTGGCCCATACCTTACTGTTTTCAGCCTTGCCTTCATTTAAGCCCTGATTTCCAAAGATTCTGGCACCACTGCCACCGTCCTCCCATAAAGGGCCACATTGCTTTAGCACTCGACCACTGGGCTCAAGATTCTCCTCTGCATCTTCCAAAGAAAGACATTTCATTAAAATTCAGGACCTACAGAGACTTATACAATGTGACCACTGTGCTATATGACTCCATGATAACCTGGGTCCCTAGATCACTGTCATCTGGGAAGCAAGTGGGAAACGAAGGAAAAATTTAGAAGATAAATTTTAAAATAACTTGTTAAGCAGCCTTATGATTAGCTTTCCACCAGTAAGTAGAATACTCTACTACAATAACTTTTTTTTTTTTTTAGACAGAGTCTCACTCTGTCACCCTCGGTAGAGTGCCATGGCATCACAGCTCACAGCAACCTCTAACTCTTGGGCTTAAGCGATTTTCTTGCCTCAGCCTCCTGAGTAGCTGAGATTACAGGTGCCCACCACAATGCTCAGCTATATATTTTTTTTGCAGTTTTGGCCAGGGCTGGGTTTAAACCCTCCACCTCTGGCATATGGGGCCGGCACCCTACTCCTTTGAGCCACAGGTGCCGCCCTCAGCTATTTTTTTGTTATAGTTGTCATTGTTGTTCAGCAGACCAGGGCTGGGGGGGAACCCACCAGACCTGGTGTATGTGGCTGGTGCCCTAGCTGCTGAGCTACAAGCGCCAAGCCTAATAACTAATTTTTAACATAGATTTTTTTAGGAGAAATCTTTCATTTGCACCCAAACCCAGAAAGGAAATAGGCTCTAAACCTGAGCTGTCCAACACCATAGTCACCAACCACATTGTGGCTATTTACATTTAAATTAATTAAAAGAGTTGGAGGGAGCTGCTCAGGCCTGTCATCCCACTGGAAGGCCAATGCAGGAAGATCCCTTGAACTCAAAGTTCAAGACCAGCCCCAACTACTTAGGAGGCTGAAGAAAGAGCCTCACTTAAACCCAGAAGTTTGAGGTTGCTGTGAGCTATGCTGATGCCACGGCACTGTAGTCTGGGCAACGGATGAGACTCTGTCTAAAAAAAAAAAAAAAATACATATATATATATATTTTATATATGTAAATATAAAATATATATTTTTTAAATTAAAATTAAATAAAATTTAAAATGTAGCTCCCCAACCTCACTATCCAATATGTCAAGTACACACCACATGGAACAGCACAGATCACTGGAGGGTACTGTCTGAAGTCACAATGACCATGTTATTTATAGCGCTATTTTCTAAGAAAGCACAGAGAATATACAGTGGATAATAAGATGGTGAACCACAGGGAGAACTATGTTACATTTTTTCCTTCTCTGAGTTAGAAAATTACACTCAGCTGAAGTAAAAGAAAATTCTGGGCTCAGCGACTGTAGCTCAACCGGTTAAAGCACCAGCCACATACACTGGAGCTGGGGGGTTCGAATCCAGCCCAGGCCCTCCAAACAACAATGACAACTATAACCAAAAAATAGCTGGGCATTGTGGCGGGCGTCTGTAATTCCAGCTACTTGGGAGGCTGATGCAAGAGATCACTTAAGCCCAAGAGTTTGAGGTTGCTGTGAGCAGTGACACCACGGCACTCTACCCGGGTGACAGCTTGAGACTCTGTCTCAAAAGAAAAAAAAAAGAAAGAAAAAGAAAATTATGTATTATTACCAGTTAATAAAATTCTACATATTTCCATCAGAAAAATAAAGTATTTTTCTCTCCATTTTATTTCAGTTATTTTGGTATTCTAAGGGGAAGCTTCTTTCTAAAAGGATAATTCTTCCCTGACAGTCTCCATCCCTCCAAGACTGGGTTAGGTGGCCTCCTCCAGTGTCCCCTGGCACATAGTGTCCCCACACCATGCTGTACTACTGTGTTAGGGCACCTATCCCCACTATTTCCCCCACCCTCAAGCTCTACTCTCCAGTACAGGGTCAGGACCTAGTAAAATGACGCCTGCATATAGAAGGTACTCAATAACCTGCTGAATCAATAATGACAGCATGATTACTACCTGGGATTTGATTAAAAAGAAATATTAGGAAAATCATTAACACAATCGTTTTGAAGGCTTACAAATATCAGTCATGGACTTACTATTTCTTTTCGCCTGGTCCATTTGAAGCATGGCAATTATTGCAGATTCAATATTATAATTTTCAGCTTCCAGGTTCTGGACTATTAAATTAAAATCCTATCCAAAAAACAAAGAAAAACTTCAAGAATCTGGGTATCCTTCTCTACCTAGCTCTACTTTGACAACCTGATAAACACAAAGATGTAATAATGAGAACCGACATAGGCGTCAGGACATTTTCCAACTAGATAATGTCAATTTTCAGTAAGGTTGGCCACTTGAAATAACCATTTAAAGTATTTTTCTAAATGAATTTACTTTATAAAACTGCACTCATGCTACCCCAAACATTAGTCAGAAAAACATAAGTCTCCATATTTCTCTAGGATTTAGAGCAGTACTGAGTAAAGTCTAATAAACAAAAACAGAAATGAAGAAACAGCTTTCATTAAGTCACATCATATAACCTACTCAAACTGGTGGCCCATTTTAGGCCAGCAGGTACTGGCAGGTAGATTGGTACAACCCAAATGGCAGGTACACTGGACACAGGAATTCCTGCTTCTAAGTCATTACTGCGTGACAGAAATACTAACTGAACATCCCGTGGCATTACAGACTTTCTGAACAGCATCCTCTACTTCATCTCTCAGGTCATCTTCGAAGTCAATTCCTTTTGTCTTGATTTTTTCTCTTTTATTTGATTCATCTTGACGAAATATCTGAAACTAAAGGAACATAAATAATAGTAATCATGGGACTCTAGCAAACTGTGTTCAGAATCTTCAACATAAGAAGATACTCTAATCTCAGAACACTCAAATATACAGGGGAAAAATTTAGAAACAATCTTAAGAGACTAGCAATAACTAGGCTAAATTTTATACATACATTGAGATTTAGGTCAAAACAGAAGAAGTAAAAAGAAAGGCCCAAAACCCAGGACAAAGTGCTCAAGGAGAGTGGCATTAGCGCTGCTATGGTTTCTAGATATCAAAATTTCAGCAACTGCTATTTCTAAAAGTGCACGTTTGTTTCCAATGAATTCCAGAGCTGTGAGCTTAATGACAGAAGATGATCCTCTATATTCACACCAATGAGATTTTGCAGAAGAAAAATTATTGTCTTGAAGAAACATACATAGAACTTCCATCTGGTTCTCAGGCCTTATTTGAGCATCGGGCCTTATTTAAAAGCTCTGCAGTAGGAAGCTCTTGTCTCAGCTGGACAGCCACAGGTAAGCATGCCTCACCTAGGTTCAGACATGTACCACCATATTCAGGGGAGCCTGTCAACCCAAACTCTAAAGCTACAAAGAGCAGTTTACTTAGAGACTTTTACAATAGAAGCCTAAATCAGAAAAGCTAAATTCATCCCTCTGTGGCTGCTCAACCACCTTCTCTTTCTGCTTTCAATTAATGCCAAGAAATAGGTAAATCATCACTTCTGTTTTTGCATGTAGTATACTGAAGGCTAGCAACGTGCAGTACAATCCTTAGAAGGTTTATACAAAGCAACCTATTATAAACTTACAGGCCCAGTAGTTTCACAGCTTTAAAATACACCTGAAGGAAATAATGTCAAATATAGAAAAGATTTATGTAAAAGTATTTACAACAGTGTTTATGTATGGTGTTGAATAACCTAAAGGTTGTACGGTATAGGTATGGTTAAACAACTACTGTAAGCCACAGTATGATGTCTTCATTCCCATTAAACTAAGGAACACAGTAAAAGTTTTCAGTACCACCACCACAATAAAGCAATCAGAAGTAAAATTAACAAGGGGGGAAAAAGTAATCAAGTAATCACTATGTAGATGACATAATTCTATACCTGAAAAAAAAAAACAAGAGAATCAACAAAAAAAAGGTAAAAGAATTCTAGCAAATCATATATTTGATAAGAATCTAGTATCCAGAATATATAAAGAACTCTTGTAACTCAAAAACAAGACAAAACCCAATTTAAAAATAGGCAAAGACTTGAACACACATTTCTCCAAAGATAATACAAATGACCAAAAACTACATGAAAAGACATTCAGTGTTATTCTATAAGACACTAGGATGATCATAAAAATAAATAAATAAATATCAAGTGCTGGAGAAGATGTAAAGAAAGCAGAACACTCGTATATTGCTGGTAGCAATGTAAACCAGGGCAGCCACTGTGGATAAGTTTGGCAGTTTCTCAAAAAGTTAAATTTAGAATTATCATGAGACTCAGCAATGCTACTCCTGGGAATATCCCAAAAGATTGAGAACAGGTACTCAAACAAATACTGTACACAAATACTGATAGCAGCACTATTCTCTATAGCCAAAAACTGAGGACAACTCAAATGCCCATCAACAGGTGAATGGATAAACAAAATGTGATACATCCACATAATGGAACATTACTCAGCCATGAAAAGGAATAAAGGAGGATCCTGATTGATCAAGAGGCAATCTCTCAACCAACAAGTCAAGGTCTGTAAGTCTGTATATCTTTACAGAAGATCACTTCACTTTCCTCACAAGTGACACAGTCTATAACAGCGACAGAGTTCTGTGACAGCATCTCCTGTCATCACCCTGGTCTACAGAAGGCCAACACCACTGAGCTTATCAGCAAGGCTAGTTTCCTGTGGGTTCTCCCATGCAGATATATGCAACCAACACCAAGAAAAAGAAAGCTTTAGAGGGAAGGCTTCTCTAGGGGCATGACCTCGGAGCAGATCCTGCATCCTGAGGAGGAGTTTGAAGATCTGGGGAAGAGGCCCTGAGTCGTTCCAGAGGTAGAGTCTACTCCAGCATCATTCTCATCTTAAGAAGGAAAAAGCGGAGAGGCAGAGTGGCTAAATGATTTGGCCGTGGGCATCCCAGACCAACACTGGGTGAAGGCAAGATGGCCGACTGGAGCCAGCTTTCCACAGAGGCTCCCATCCAAAAGGAGAGTTAAAGGACAGAAGTTTAGCAAGTAAGCTGATGGTTTGGAGCTGAGCCAAGAGAGAAGGCTGAAGAACACACATCAACCCTGCTGAGGTGAGCTGCAACCCCAAGGAAACAAACAGTAGCTGAGACTTCAACCCAGAGTTACTGATTCACTAGCATTGGACAGAGACCAGCTGAAAACAAGATAGCCACTTGGCCCCACCGCACCAAGTAGGTCCCCAGTGTCTCAGGCTGTAGCACTGTATAGGTCCCTTGCAAAGCTCTAGGGGAAAAGGTACAGACACCAGTCCCACCTCTTGGGCAAAGGGCTGGTTAATCACTACTCCAGAAACCCCCAACCCAACTTCACCTTACCTGCTATCTAGTCAAACAGTGTAAAATAATCATGGTGCAGAATCCGAGGAAAAACTCCAGCACCATGAATAATCAGAGTAGATCAACTCCCCCAAGGAACGACATGGCAGACACACCAGAAGATCCCATTCATAAACAAATGCCTGAGATGTCAGAAATCGAATTCAGAATTTGGATTGCAAATAAGATTAATAGAATGGAGGTCAAGTTGTAATTAAAAATTCAAAGAGTATTTCAAAAGTTGTCTCAAGAATTCAATGAATTCAAAGACAAAATCACCAAAGATTCTGACACATTGAGACAAGAACTTGTAGCCCTCAAAGATCTGAGAAATACAGTAGAATCCCTCAGTAACAGAATGGAGCAGGCAGAAGAAAGGATTTCTGACATTGAAGACAAAGCTTTTGAATGCTCCCAAACGCTCAAAGAGGAAGAGAAGTGGAGAGCAAAAACATAACATTTTCTCAGAGAGCTCTGGGATAATTCAAAGAAAACTAATATTTGCCTTATAGGAATTCCTGAGGCCACGAGGTTGCTTTGAAAGGCACAGATGCTCTACTCTATGAGATAATCAAGGAGAACTTCCCAGACATGCCAAGAGATTCTGAAATTCAGATAGCAGACAGTTTCAGAACCCTAGCACAACTCAACACAAATAAGACATCTCCCAAACACATAATTAACTTCACCAAAGTTAGTATGAAGGAGAAAATTCTGCAAGCAGCCAGACGAAAGAAAACCATCACCTACAAGGGGAAGAATATTAGAATGACTGCAGATCTCTCTGCTGAAACCTTTCAAGCTAGAAGAAGATGATCATCAACTTTTAATCTCCTAAGACAAAATAACTTTCAACCCAGGATCCTGTATCCAGCTAAACTGAGTTTCATTTATAATGGAGAAATTAAATACTTTAATGACATTCACATGTTGAAGAAATTTGCTGTAACTAAATCAGCTCTCCAGGATATTCTCAGACCTATCCTCCATAATGACCAGAGCACTCCTCTACCACCAAAGTAAACTCACTCAGAAACTTTAGATCAAATTCCAACCTCTACAGTGGTGAAAGGATTAAAAATGTCCACTGGACTTTCAAAACACTCGATACCCCAAACACTACCAGGCTTATCAATATTCTCAATTATTGTGAATGGCTTAAATTGTCCTCTAAAGAGGCACAGGTTGGCTGACTGGATACAAAAACTCAGACCAGATATCTCCTGCATACAAGAACCTCATCTTACCTTAAAATATAAATAAACACTCAGGGTGAAGGGATGGTCATATATATTTCAGGCAAATGGAAATCATTAAAAAGCAGGAGCTGCAATTTTATTCGCAGATATGATAGGCTTTAAACCAACAAAAGTAAGGAAAGACAAGAATGGTCACTTCATATTTGTTAAGGGCAACACTAAACATGATGAGACTTCAATTATTAACATTTCTGCACCCAACCAGAATGTGCCGCAATTTACAAGAGAGACTCTAATAGACATGAGGAACTTGATTTCCTCCAGCACCATAATAGTCAGAGATTTTAACACTCCTTTGGCAGTGTTGGATAGATCCTCCAATAAGAAACTAAGCAAAGAAATTTTAGACTTAACCATTCAACAAGTGGATTTAACGGATATCTACAGAACATTTCATCCTAACAAAACTAAATACACATTCTTCTCATCAGCCCATGGAACAGCCTCCAAAATTGATCACATCTTAGGTCACAAGTCTAACCTCAGCAAATTTAAAAGAATAGAAATTATTCCTTGCATCTTCTTGGACCATCATGGAATTAAAGTTGAACTCAGTAACAGCATGAATCTGCATACTCATACAAAAACATGGGAACTAAATAACCTTATGCTGAATGATAGCTGGGTCATAGACGAGATTAATAAGAAACTACCAAATTTTTGGAACAAAACGATAATGAAGACACAAATTATCAGAACCTCTGGGATACCACAAAGGCAGTCCTAAGAGGGAAATTAATAGCACTGCAAGTCTTCCTCAAGAGAATGGAAAGAGAGGAAGTTAACTTAATGGGACATCTCAAGCAACTGGAAAAGGAAGAACATTCCAATCCCAAACCCAGCAGAAGAAAAGAAATAACCAAAATTAGAGCAGAATTAAATGAAATTGAAAACAAAAGGATTATACAACAGATCAATAAATCAAAAAGTTGTTCTTTTGAAAAGTTCAATGAAATAGATAAACCTTTGGCTAACGTAACCAGGAAAAAAAGAGTAAAGTCTTTAATTTCATCAATCAGAAATGGCAAAGATGAAATAACAGACTCCTCAGAAATTAAAAAAATCCTCAATAAATATTACAAGAAATTCTATTCTTAAAAATACGAAAATCTAAAGGAAATAGACCAATACTTGGAAGCATACCACCTGCCAAGACTTAGCCAGAATGAAGTGGAAACGTTGAACAGGCCTATATCAAGTTCAGAAATAGCATCAACCATATAAAATCTCCCTACAAAGAAAAGGCTGGGACCAGATGGCCTCACATCAGAATTCTATCAAACTTTTTTAAAGAGGAAATGGTACCTATATTACTTAACCTTTTCCAAAATATAGAAAAAGAAGGAATACTGTCCAACACGTTCTATGAAGCAAACATCACCTTGATCTCCAAGCCCAGGAAAAGACCCAACAAGAAAAGAAAATTATAGACCAATATCACTAATGAATATTGATGCAAAAATATTCAATAAGATCCTAGCAAACAGAACCCAGCAACACATCAAACAAATTATACACCATGACCAAGTGGGTTTTATCCCAGGGTCTCAAGGCTGGTTCAATATACATAAATCTATAAATATAACTCATCATACAAACAAATTCAAAAACAAAGACCATATGATTTTCTCAATTGATGCAGAAAAAGCTTTTGATAATATCCAGCATCCTTTCATGATCAGAACACTTATAAGAAAATGGGTATAGAAGGGACATTTCTTAAACTGATAGAGGCAATCTACAGCAAACCCACAGCCAAGAACGTATTGAATGGAGTTAAATTGAAATCATTTCGACTCAGATCAGGAACCAGGCAAGGTTGCCCATTGTCTCCACTGCTTTTTAACATTGTAATGAAAGTCTTAACCATTGCAATTAGGCAAGAAAAGGCAATTGAGGGTTTCCATATAGGGTCAGAGGAGATCAAACTTTCACTCTTAGCAGATGATATGATTGTATACCTGGAAAACACCAGGGATTCTACAAAACTCTTAGAAGTGATCAAGGAATACAGCAGCATCTCAGGTGACAAAAATCAACACTCATAAATCTGTAGCCTTTATATATACCAACAATAGTCAAGCTGAAAAAACAGTCAAGGACTCTATTCCTTTCACAGTAGTGCCAAAGAAAATGAAATATTTGGGAGTTTAACTAACAAAGGATGTGAAAGATCTCTATAAAGAAAACTATGAAACTCTAAGAAAAGAAATAGCTGAAGATGTTAGCAAATGAAAAACATACCATCATGGCTGGGAAGATCAACATTGTTAAAATGTCCATATTACCCAAAACAATATACAATTGTAATGTAATCCCTATTAAAGCTCCACTGTCATAAAGATCTCAAAACAATAATACTTCGTTTTACATGGAATCAGAAAAAAACCTCAAATAGCCAAGACATTACTCAGAAATAAAAACAAAGCAGGAGGAATCACGCTACCAGACCTCAGATTACACTGTAAATCAACAGTGATCAAAACAGCATGATACTGGTACAAAAACAGACAGGTGGATGTATGGAACAGAATAGAGAACCAAAAGATGAACCCAACTGCTTACCATTATTTGATCTTTGATAAGCCAATTAAAAACATACAGTGGGGAAAAGATTCCCTATTTAACAAATGGTGCTGGGTGAACTGGCTGGTGACCTCTATAAGACTGAAACTGGACCCACACCTTTCACCATTAACTAAGACAGACTCTCACTGGATTAAAGATTTAAACTTAAGACATGAAACTATAAAAATACTTGAAGAAAGTGTAGGGAAAACACTTGAAGATTGGCCTGGGTGACTATTTTATGAGGAGGACCCTCCCAGCAATTGAAGCAACACCAAAAATACATTAGTAGGATCTGATCAAATTAAAAGCTTCTGTACAGCCAAGAACACAGTAAGTAAAGCAAGCAGACAGCCCTCAGAATGGGAGAAGATATTTGCAGGTTATGTCTCCGACAATGGTTTAATAACCAGAATCCACAGAGAACTCAAACGTATTAGCAAGAAAAGAACAAGTGATCCCATCGCAGGGTGGACAAGGAACATGAAGAGAAACTTCTCCGAAGAAGATAGGCGCATGGCCTATAGACACATGAAAAAATGCTCATCATCCTTAATCATCAGAGAAATGCAAATCAAAACCACTTTGAGATATCATCTAACCCCAGTAAGATTAGCTCAAATCACAAAATCCCAAAATCGGAGATGTTGGCACGGATGTGGAGAAAAGGGAACACTTCTACACTGCTGGTGGGAATGCACACTAATACGTTCCTTTTGGAAAGATGTTTGGAGATCACTTAGGTATCTAAAAATCGACCTGCCATTCAATCCTACAATTCCTCTACTAGGTATATATCCAGAAGACCAAAAATCACTTTATAACAAAGATATTAGCACCAGAATGTTTACTGCAGCCCAATTGATAATTGCTAAGTCATCATGGAAGAAGCCCAAGTGCCCATCAACCCATGAAGTGATTAATAAATTGTGGCATATGTACACCATGGAATATTATGTAGCCTTAAAGAAAGATGGAGACTTTACCTCTTACATGTTTACATGGATGGAGCTAGAACATATTCTTCTTAGCAACATATCTCAAGAATGGAATAAAAAGTATCCAATGTACTCAGCCCTACTAGGAAACCTTTATGAAAGCTATAACCCAATTATAACCCAAGAAGAAGGGGAGAGGGAGGAGAGAGGAGGGGGGAGAATGGGTGGAGGGAGGGTAATTGGTGGGACCACACCTATGGTGCATCTTACAAGGGTACATGTGAAATTTACTAAATGTAGAATATAAATGTCTTAACACAGTAACTAAGAAAATGCAGTGAAAGCTATGTTAACCAGTTTGATGAAAAAATTTCAAATTGTATATAAAACCAGCACATTATACCTCATGATTGCATTGATGTACACAGCTGTGATTTAATAAAAACAAAAAAGGGAATGAAGTACTGATACACACCACAACATGGATGACTCTTGAAAACAGTATGTTAAGTGAAAGCAGTCAGACAGAAAAGGTAATAAATTGTATTATTTCCTTTATATAAAATATCCAGAATAGGTAAATTCATAAAGATAGAAGTCAGATTAGTGATTCTGACGGGGGGAAAAAGAGAAAAAGGAGAAACTGCTTAATGTACAGGGTTTTCTTTTTAAGTTAAGTTTTTCTGTTTTGTTTGTTTTTTTTTGCAGTTTGGCCGGGGCTGGGTGTGAACTCACCTTCCTTGGTATACGGGGCCAGCACCCCACTCACTGAGCCACAGCTACCACCCGGTACAGGGTTTTCTTTTGGGATGATGGAAATATGCGCAACAGACAGTGACTGGGTACCAAGTCATTGTGAACTGTGGATGTACCAAGTGCCAGTGAACTGTGTGCTTTAACACGGTTCGTTTTCTTTTAGGTGAATTTTGCCTTAATTTTCTTAACAGCTCTCATATACAAATGATAATCAGCTGAAAATATTAAGGAAAAATAGATCCCTTCTTTATAATAGGAACAAAAAAAATACCTAAAAATAAACTCAACTAAAAATGGGGAACATATATATGAAGAAAAAGCACTTACACGTCACAGAAAAGTCAATTAAACAAACAGAAAAAGCTTACCAGGTTCTTGACTCAGTATCAAAAAGATGTTAACTTTTCCCTAAATTAATGTATTAACTTAATGAGATACCATTTAAAAAAAATTAACAGCATTCTGCTTTAACTGGACATACTGATTCTAACATCTGTATTTCTTTTACAAAAAGAATATATAGGCAATTCTAAAAGAAATTAATTACGAATGAAAAATTATACTAGGTTTTAAAATATACTGTTACTAATTAAAACCATGAGGCATCAACACATGAATAGGGAGATCAATGAAACAGAGCCAGATATGTAGAAACAGACTCAAATATATACAGGAATTTAGTATATGGAAAAAGAAAGCGGCATTTGAAATTAGGGGAGAAAAGATGCATAATGAATAAATAAAATTAAACAGCCACAAGGAAAACATAAAATTCGATCCATAGCCTCACACCCTTATATGAATGTGAATTCCAAATGGAGCCAGGATTTAACATTTTTTTAAACACATTAATCGCTGTGTGAGTTGTATTTAACACACACTAGCTTTGAGCCTGGGGCCTCATGAAGCATATACGACTCACGTATCACTTGACCTAATAAAACACTGGCCCCAAGGAAAAAAAGTTTTTCTAGTGTGGCAATTGATATTTAAAAATTAAACTGTGAAAAAAAAAAAAAAAAAAAACAAAAATTAAACTGTGAAAAGTACTAAAATAAACTATGGAAGAATTCTTTCTAGTCTCAGAATGGGAAAGATCTTCCTAGTTATGACCCCAAATCCAAAGGCATGTAAGAAAATATCAGCAAATTTAACTATAAAAATCTAAAATTCTTTCATAGCAAAGACCACAAGAGAAAGAGCAAAAAGGCAATGACAGAGTATAAAAAGATATTTACAACTCCTTACCACAGACAGAGCCTAATTTCTCCAATATATAAAAAGCTTCTAAAAATCATTACAATAACTTAATAGGAAAAAGCGAACAAAGAAGTTGAATACAGTTCACAAAAAGGGAAATACAAATCAGTCTTAAATACAGGAAAATATGCATAAACTGATTAATAAGAGAAATTCAAATTAAAACTACATTGAGAAAACAATTTTTCCCTAACAATGAAAAATATTTTTAAAATATGGTAACACATTGTATTGGCAAAAGTGCAGGAAAAGAGCATGTTCCCATTACAAGTGTGAGTGTAAAACCATGATAGAAGGTAATCTGGCAAAACCTTCCAAAATCCTTTGATGCAGCAAGGATCTTCTAGGAATGATCCTGCAGATATACTCACACAAAGTGAAATGAATTATACACAAGGCACTGCACGTTGTTAGCAACAGCTAAAGTCTGAAAGCCACCTGTAAGTCCATCAACATGGGACTGGGCAACAATGTCATAATGCATCCAGACAATGGCACACTATTCAGCCTTTTAAAAAGATACAGGAAGAGTCTCGTGTACTCTGTGAATTAAACCCCAAATCATGATAAATTTAAAAAGCCCAGTGTAGGATGGATATGTAGGATGTGTACGATGCTACAACTGGAGGTGGGGAGAGTGTAAAATTGGCATAAGTAGAACATTTGCACGTACACACATAGTTGTGGGGTACATAAAACATCTCCAGACTTTACAACATGCTCATAGCACTGGTTGCATCCAGGAAGCACAGGTGACTAAAACGCAGGGTAGGAGGAGAGTGGCTTTTGCCTATATTCCATTACATATTTTGAATTCTGATTCATGGACAATTATGACCTACTCAAGAAATAAAAATGGCTTCAGAAAGTGTGTAAAAACGTGAGAAAAAGCTTATGCAACAATGTTAACTGAAAAAAGCAGGAAACAAATCTATATAAGTAAAACAATCTCAACCAATCTCCAACAGTTGAATTTAATTTAAATGGTTGAAAGGAAATCTACCAAAACAGTATCAAAATCTGTACCCAGGTAACCAATTTTTTTTTTTTTTTGTAGAGACAGAGTCTCACTTTATGGCCCTCGGTAGAGTGCCGTGGCCTCACACAGCTCACACCAACCTCCAACTCCTGGGCTTAAGCGATTCTCTTGCCTCAGCCTCCCAAGTAGCTGGGACTACAGGCGCCTGCCACAACGCCCAGCTATTTTTTGGTTGCAGTTTGGCCAGGGCCGGGTTTGAACCCGCCACCCTTGGTATATGGGGCCAGCGCCCTACCGACTGAACCACAGGCGCCGCCCCAGGTAACCAATTTTGTATGCTTTTTCTTTTCTCTTTTACTTTTTCTACAGTTTCAGAGAAGAGGCATGAATTAATCTTAAAAGATACAAGTAATTTCAAATTTTTGTGTTCTATATGTACATAATCATAGCTATTAGCTATTAGAGAAAGAAAAAGATAAGCAATTTTATCTGTTGCTCTCACCTCAAATAAAAAATAAAAAAATACAGTAAAAATCAAGGTCACAGACTCTTAAAGTCAACTTTCCACTAAAAAAAACAAACCACTGCTTTTGAGCTACAAGGCAAACAGTTCTCAAACTGCTCCCTGTAGAGCTGAGAATATAGGGGGAAAAAAACAAGGTCTCACTCACATCTGTCTGGAGATGTGCAGGTGCTTCAGAGTTGTCATTGATCCTCCGTACACTGTCATAGTGCTCACCATACCGATATGCGATGTGTAACTCTCTCACATTGCTTTTATCTGTGCCCCGAATCTGTAGACAAAAGGAGGAGATGGCAGTGAGAATTTGGACATCAACTTCCTGAGAGAAACATCTACCTGGACTGTCAACAAACTCTAACCAGACACCTGGGAATACGACTGGGATATGTCATAAGCAATTTCTGAATTATCTGTCCTTACTACCCTTGTATGCTTCAGTGTGCTTATTTAATATGTAACTATGCTGAAATAAATACACATAAAACAAATTGAAAACCAAGAGGCAGATTTACAATGAAATTAAACAGGCTTAAATTTCAGGGCTTAAGCACTTCTTAGCTCCTTAAACACACACACACCTCTTCCAAGAAGGAAGGCCCAGAAGACATCCAGATTTGCTGAGCTTAAAGCCCAATCAACCTCAGTGGCCTTTTTGAGAAAAAGAATACAAAATCACGAATATAAAATTGCTAGACCCTTTCCCAAGACCTCAAAAGGGAGCCATATAAATGAGGGGCTTGATACCTATGCTACATTAGCTTCAGGGTAAATCCACCCTATCATTAAAATAAAAACAGCATTTCCCATCAACCACATATGTGAGAAATGTTACCAACAAAAAACCCAAATCTCTCCCTTTTATCAACTTCAAAACAAAATTTTATGCAGCAAAATAGTATTGCCATATTGCACAACACTGGAGGCACCACTTGCAAAGAATTCTATGTGAACAGCACACCTGAGCACAGCACAACAAGAATGGGGCTCCGTAGAGTTGTGCAATACAGACACCCTAAGGTCTGGGCATACCCTCAAAAACTCACCACCTCCATAGAAACTCTAATTCTGACAATGTCCCTTAACAAGCCTGGTAACTGTCTTTTAAAAAAACTCCAAAACATCAGCACCTCCTTGTTTTCACTGAAAGCCACAGGTAGTAACATGCTACCACTGATTTAAACAGTATCAGTGGCCTAGAAACACAGCAAAAACAATGGAACGAACAGGAACCATACAGGTCTAGATGTCAGAAATGGGGATGTTTCTCCAGTAGAGCACGTAGGTCTCACACTGAAGAGTCTGCTTTAAACACATACAACTAGAGATAGCACAATTTTTCTCCCAAGAATAACAGAAAAGAAAATGGTTTATCAGAATCTCTGAATAACATAATTCCTAAAATGCTTACATACACAATATTATAGATATATTACAAATTAAAAAAAAACTGAAAGAATAGTCATTGTATACTGTGACTATTGTTACACTGTTAATAAACTGTTAACTGTGACTTTCACTCTCTTGTGTTACACACATCTAGATTATTCAGGAAAGCACATAACCATTTGTAACCTGAAAAAAATGTAGTTTCGGTATCGCTGTGTTGCAGGTATAAGCCTACTCATTGTTGCCACAAGAGCTCTTATCCATGACAGTAGCAACCAATGCAGTTTCAGTTCTTAAACTTTATAAGGCTCTTTCCTGGGGTAGGAAGACATGGGGGAGATCCAATGGAAATAAAATATATTTATTTTTCGAATATATGCTTTCAATGTTTAGCAATTTATGAAAAAGAACACTATAGAAATAAATTAGAAAAAAATCTATGCAGAATTGTCTTCCACAACTACCTAGGTAATAAGAAACTTTTAAAAAAGTCATGAACAAAGGAAAAGACCAGCTATGGTTACTGAGTTAGCACTGAGTATTTTCCTTTAAGGTTAGGGTCATTATGCTATACGGTCAAATGATTTTGATAACTTCTGCTAGACACTGTAAGTTTAATGACAAGAAACTGGAATAAAGGCATAACCAATATTCTTGGCTCAAAAATCACCCTAAGAAGAGAGAGAGAGAGCCCCACTAAAAATACGATAGCTCTGCCTGGTGTCGGTACACCTGGCAACACTGCCCTAAAGAACACACACAGATCCTGTTTCACTTTTGCTAATGATATCCCTATAAATTCCTCACCATCCCACAGAGTATCTAATTAATTTTGTTGTAGCATAATTTTACTAAAAGGACATTGTGCAAGGCAACCAAAGGATGCCATTTATATGACATTTATACGACATTCTGGAAAGGCAAATAAGAGACAAATCAAATGGTTACAAGAGTCAGGGAATGAGAGAAGAGAAGTGACTGCAAAGGGCCAGGAGGGAGTCCTGCAAGAGTGGACTGTCTGCATATTGATAGCTGCGGTGGTTACATGACTGTGTTTGTCAAAATACACAGATCTGTACACTTTTGAAAAGGATGAATTTTGCTATATGTAAATTTTATCTATACAAACTTGATTTTTTTTTAACGATTTAATTGCTATGACTGAGCAATTTATAAAGGAGTATATACAGGTGGCATATAAGAAAAAGCACATGGTTACCTTTATAATAACAATAATACACAGGGATACATAAGTGTATATAGAGATATATGGGTTTATATGTGTGTGTACAGATACATTTGTATGTAAAAACATTGATATGCACCTGTTAAGTTATGTATGAATGTTTTCTACAGGTTCACAGTCCAAGTCATTCTGTATAGTTCAATGTCACAAGTTGAATCCCACCATCTTAGGATATCCTGAAAGCTAATTTCTAAATAAGAGGTTAGGATAAAATCTTGAATAGGTGACCTACCTGCCACAAAGGGGCATTAAGTTGATGAATCACCACATTCAATTGATGATTTCTTGCAAAGGCTACAATTGCATCATTGCCAGCAAAAGTACCAGGCTTTGCCAAACTGGCCACTGCATGGAAATAGGAAAGAAAAATGAAATATTTATAATGAAAAAAAATCCACATGCAAGCGTGCTTTGGTATTTATTTAGTTCCAAATAATGAAAATAAAGAGTGTACATCTGAAAAGTCCATTCACTTTGCCAAAGTCTAGGTATTTAGCTGGTCGAATAATTCACAGAATGCTACTCAGGACACTAGTAATTCATAAAGCGAGAATCCATTTATTTATTCTTTCAATAAATTCAGTAGAATCTCCATGGTTGACCACCTCCCTACCCTCACCATTTCCTTAATTTGACCTAATTTTCATAGGCCAGACATACCAGTACAGCAGGTCTAGCTCCTTATGTTGACCACCCCTGTATATTGGCCAATTTGTTACAGACCTTTGCATGGTCAACTTAACTGAAGTTCTGCTGTATTTATTACAATCCCTCACACTCTTCCTTTCCAACTTGGCCTCAGCAGAATGCCTCCGCAAAGGGTGACAAAAAGAAGGGCCATTCCACTGTCAACAAGGTGGTGCTCCAAGATTATACCACCAACATGCACAAACACATCCATGGAGCAGATTTCAAGAAGTGTTTCCCTAAGGCCAGGTGCGGTGGCTCATGCCTATAATCCTAGCACTCTGGGAGGCCAAGGTGGTTGGATCACCTGAGCTCAGGAGTTCAAAACCAGCCTGAGCAAGAGCAAGAGCAGGACCCTGTCTCTACTCAAAATAGAAAGAGTCTATAAAGTAGGACACATCTGTGATCCCAGCTACTTAGAAGACTGAGGAAAGAGGACTGCTTGAACCCCATAGTTTGAGGTTGCTGTGAGCTATGACACCACAGCACTCTACCCAGGGCAACAAAGTGAAACTCTGCCATAAAAAAAAAAAAAAAAAAAAAAAGAAGTGATCCCCTCAGGCACTCGATTCAGAAATTTGCCATGAAGGAGACTGGGACTCTTGATACGCATGTTACTACCAGACTCAACAAAGCTGTCTTGGCCACAGGAATAAGGAATGTGCCATACCATATCCATGTGTGGTCATCCAGAAAATGCAATGAGGGTGAGGATTCATCAAACAAGCCCTATACTTTGGTTAGTATATATCTGTAACCACTTCCAAAAATCTACAGTCAGTCAATGCAGATCATCAAATAATGTCAAATGAAGTTATAAAACCTCAAAACAAAATAAAAAAATAAGTAAACATCTCCTGATTACTTCCTTCACACCTAACTCTGTAAAAGACACTGAACTATAACAATAAACATGGTAATCATAATAGCTTGCATTAATGAATGCTTACTAGGTGTCAAGCACTGATCAAATCACTTCTCACTTGTAAGAAGTGTTATTATGCATGTCATTTTATGAATGAGTTAACTGAGGTGTAGAATAGTTACTAACTGTCCCCCATGGTCAAAGAGCCAGTACACAGTGGAGTTTTCACACAGGCAGCCCAACACCAAGGCCCCCCTGGCTCTTGGCCACTCCATCAGTCCAGCCTCATGGAGTTTACAACTGGGAGGGGGGGCAAAAACGGAGACAGGCACTAATGATACTTAAGCAAGCACTTCCAGAGGGCATGTATATTAAAGATTTTGGCCTTGCCCAAATGCCTTTATTCTCAGCTCCTCAGAGGTAACTTGGAAACCTTTGGACTTTTCCAAAGGTGATAGAAATGTCTTTGTTATTCATGAAGGACCACATTTTATATCAGACATGTGCTACTATGGTGGGGGGTTAGCAGGCTAGGGAGACTGAATACAATTGCTTAGACAAGTGGTAAGTCAAAAAGCAAAAAACAACAACAACAACAACAACAACAAAGCTCTGGACACCAAAGCTGGGTGAGCCTCCCTGGTAGGCAAAACTCTTCGTGCACTGTCACACACAGACGCTGGAAAGATAATGTACCCTGAGGACAATGGAAGCATTGCATTTGTAACCTTTCCCAACTGCACTATGCAGCTCTTCCTTTGGCTAATATTGCTATGTATTCTCTCCCTGTAATAAACCGTTAACTGCTGGTATGAAAGCTTTCAGTGAATTCTGTAAGGATGGTTTTAGGAAACCCCAAACTCATAGATGGTGTCAGAAGTGATGGGTGTCTTGCAAGGACTATACCCACAAACTCTGCAGTTTGGCTAACTCCAGTGTGATAGCAGGGAAAGGGAGGTAAGCTGTACCAGATAAGCTTCTCGGCTGAGACAACTAAACTAATACCCAAAGGACAAGGAGGAGTTAGACAGGGGAGAGAGAACTGGATGGTATTCAAAGCAGAGGTGAAAAAGAGACTGGTGAAATCTAGCATGGTGGGAACTGAGAATGAGATGGATGGGTGCGGGAAGTGTGAAAATGTAGGGGAAATGGTGAGAGATGAGGGTAGAGAAATAAGAAAATCAGAGGTCACAGGGGTAAAGAGTGTGGACTCTACCCTGAGATCAATGGGGAGCCACCAACGAGTTTTAGAGTGGAAAAATGCATTTAAATCACCACTCTGGCTTCAATGTGGAAAACAGACTGAAGGGGTCAAGACATAATGATGCCAGTCCAAATAGCACTGAGGAAATACAGGCAAATGGCCACAGAGGCCTGATTTTATGAGGTAGCATAGCAGAAAAAAACTACTGTAGTAGAAATGACAAGACTAGGTAATGAACGAGTATTAGGAGGGAGAAGAAGCATTAAGAATACTTAAGGTTTCTGATCCAGATATTTGTAAAGCTAGGGGGAAAGATGCTGATTCTCTGAAGCCCAATCTAAAGGAAAGGAATAATCCTAAAGATATAGCTAGATACAAAAATGGTAACCAGGTCCTCAAAGGTTCAGTGATTCAGTCCAGTAAGGTGGCTCACACCTGTAATCTCAGCACCCTGAGAGGCCAAGACAGGTGGATTGCTTGAGCTCACAAGTTTGACACCAGCCTGAGCAAGAGTGAGACCCTGTCTCTAAAAAAATAAAAATAAAAAATAAAAAATAGTTGGACGTTGTAGCTGAAGCCTATAGTCCCAACTACTTGAGAGGCTGAAGTAATAAGATTGCTTGAGCCTAAGAGTTTGAGGTTCTGTGAGCTATGATGCCATGGAACTCTACCAGGGGTAAGAAAGTGAGACTCTGTCTCAAATTAAATAAGTAAATTAATTAATTAATTAAAAAAAGAAAAACAAAGTTCAGTGTTGACTTGGCGCCCATAGCTCAGTGGTTAGGTTACCAGCCACATACACCAGGGCTGCTGGGTTTGAACCCAGCCCAGCCCGCTAAACAACAATGAGAACTATAACAAAAAAAAAAAAAAAAAAAAGAAAATTAGCCAGGCCTTGTGTGGGTGCCAGTAGTCTCAGCTACTTGGGAAGCTGAGGCAAGATAACTGCTTAAGCCCAAGAGTTTGAGGTTGCTGTGAGCTGTGACGCCACAGCACTCTACCGAGGGCAACATAAATGAGACTCTGTCTCAAAAAAAAGTTTAGTGAATAAATCATCAAAAAAAAAAAAAAAAGTTTAGGGAATCATTCATTTATTCATTCAACAAGTAGTTAATGAATGGATACCAGATACCAGGCATTGCCACGTTAGGAAACAAAGACAGCCCCTGCCCTCAAGAATAGCACAGTATATCAAGGTACACAGACATTAAAAACAGGTGAACTATGACATAAGTCTTAAACTATCACCACTTAAGAGTGATAAATGTAGTAAGTCAATCCTTCAAGCAATACACAAAGAGAATGTGCAGACTTTCTTTTCATTCCTACTCTGGCAGTCAAAGCCACTTCTCACTTCTTTGATGCTCAGATTCTTACATAGCACCAACTCTCAGTAATGCATAATAGCATTTCAAGAAGGCACCTTTCTACTATCCATCTAAAGTGACAATCACATTGGCAACTGAAGGTTTGGGTTTCCTGTCCTACTATACCCCCAATTCCACAATATGACCTTCAGTGATGATGGTCAAAGTAGAATTTCACAACACAACACCACACAAAAAATAATCCCAGGAAGAGACACCATCAGAACTCCTGACTGGTATAAACCACCCAGTGAAAGTTTGTGCTCTCTATGTGATGCCTAATGATGGGTTCTTTCCTATCAGGAATGGAAGTGTTTGGGGTCACCTCCCAAACAACCTCCTCCTGCTGCCCTCCGTCTTGCTCACAGTACAGCCACCTACCATTCCCCAAGCAAACCTCAGAATCACCCTTGTCTCCTCTCTGCCCTTCTCACCTCCAGCGAATCCTGTCAATGGCTTGCTTTGGACCCTACTCATTATCCTCAGTAGCTGCCTTGCTAGAGACCCTCCTCTACTATCTTCTGGTCAATGTGGACAGCTTTCTAACTACTCTTCATTCTTGGTGACTCTCGGCACAGCCTCCAGAGTTAGCTCTCTAAAACACAGGAATAATTCTCTCTTTCTTGCTAAAAGACAGAAAAGACTATGAGCTCTGTGACAAAAATGCTACTTGTAAAGCATAAATATATCAGCACCTTGCATAGATCCTCAGTAAATAGCTGCTGAAATTAAAGTCTAAAAGTTCACATATCTCAGTCCCTTGGGAGGCTAAAGTGGGAGAATCACTTGAACCCATGAGTTTGAGGTTGCAGTGAGCTATAATGATGCCACTACACTTTAGCCTGGGCAATAGAGCAAGACTCCGTCTTCAAAAGATAAAAAAACAAACTCATATCTATTTTATTATTCCATTCATACTTATTAAGTTAAACTAATCAAAATCCCTAATTGACTTGCCTCAAAAAAATAAAAAGGCTGTGTTTGGAGTTTGGGTGAAACGATATGATTTTGTCAATTTTTCTGATTATAAAATAATCATTTAAAAATCAGAAAAACGTACAGAAGATAATTTAAAATACCACATCCCAGCACCCCCAGATGGCTAACGCTTACTAAGAACTTATTTTAATTTTGTTATCTAATTTAACCTTCACAAAAAGACCTTTAAGATAGATGCCATTATTATCCCCCATCTATAGAGTAAACTTAAAGAGAATGAGTGATTTCTGAAAAAGAAGTGAAGCTAAGAATATAAAATGTATTTTTCTAGGCTGTCTACTATCTCTGTATGTATATACCTTCTAAAAAATGGATCAATCGGCTCTCTGTACGTATATACCTTCTAAAAAATGGGATCAATCAGCTCTGTGCCTGTAGCTCAGCGTCTAAGGGCGCCAGCCACATACACCAGAGCTGGCAGGTTCAAATCCAGCCCGGGCCTCCCAAACAACAACAACTGCAACCAAAAAATAGGGGTGCTGTGGCAGGTACCTGTAGTACCAGCTACTTGGGAGGCTGAGGCAAGAGAATCGCTTAAGCCCAAGAGTTGGAGGTTGCTGTGAGCTGTGATGGCACAGCACTCTACCGAGGGCCACAAAGTATGACTCTATCTCAAAAAAACAAATGGGATCAATCTATACACCTATACACACAACTTCACTACTTTATAGCCTGCTTTTCTCACCCTACTGAGTCATGAAGAACTTTCCAGGTCAATTACATCATCATTTTTATTAAGGGCATATACAGCTAACTCTACTGATTCCCAACTAACATTCCACCGATGACAGAACAAACAAATAAATAATTGCTGAATAAATGAAAACTATAATTTACAGAACCAAACCCCTGGCTGAGCAGGTGGAGGATGCCAACAGGCTTAATTACCAATGTATTACTCCTGAAGGATTCAGTGTCCCATGGTGAACCTACCATGTTTCTCAAAAGGAATGTCATCTTCTACAAAGGGTTCAAAATCTTCCCGCTGCTTTATCATGTAGTCCACTGTCTCCTGTCGGTGCCTGAGATGATTTCGTGAGTGTCCCTCCAATTGATCACCAAGAGCTCTGAACAAGCAATTGCTATCAAAACAAAAATATTGGTCAAGACCTTTCAAAAATGAACTGAGTTCATCTAAAACAATGACACATCAAGTCAGGCCATTCATGGAAATCTTTAATGGACAGAAGAGGTCTAACAGTCCAAGATTCTTCTCAGCTTCTCGGAGGAGTACTAGGGCACATATTCAACCACATTACCTTCTAGAAAGGCAACAAACACGGATTCAACTCCCCACTTACAAGCTGGCTAACTCGGGAAACTCTTTCAACTTCCTTGGGCCCTAGCTGCTTCAACAATTGCAGCTGGTGATAACATTAATCACCTACATACAAAGTCCAGCCCTTATAACCATTCCATACGTAAGATAATACATATACCTATACCTCTTCCCCAAAACAAGTTTCACGATAGCTCCACAGCAACCCATGGAAGTAATCATTCATTTAACAATGAGTACCCAAAAGACCCCCCAATACAAACAACTGAACTCAACAACCTGTTTGAATCCTAAAAAGACAGCAGAGAACGCTCTGAGAAGGAATGCACTTGGACAACAAACCGTTGACTGTGGAAGGACACTCCCCCCTTGCCTCCTCATCTGTCACCAGGGAGCAACAAAGATGTTGTTATTCCTGCCAAATAAAAACTTTAAGCATGTTTTGTTTTTTTAAATTAAAATGTTGGTAATAAACTACAAGAGTTATCTTTACTTTCAAACTCATCAAAGGCTTCTAAAATTCCAAACTATATCATAAACACAGAAGCCCAGATACACAGAGACTGAAACAAGATAAACACAATCTGGTATCTTAAAACTAAGGAAATAAACCAATAGGAAGCCAAACAGTTGCTCTGTTTCACACCAAACTGTTTACTCTTCCAAATGAAAAATTATAACACTCTAATTCCAAAATAAAAACTCATTACTTTCAGAAAGATTTCAGATCTAAGTGTGTAGGAGAAAGGGTTTTTGTTTTTCAACTCAAAAAACTAAGTTTTCAATAAAAAGCTAGAGAGGCAGGAATTCCTTCTGAAGACTTATACTTATTTCTGCAGGGGAAGGAAAATTAAAGCAAGAAAGATTCTATAAATAAGACACCAAGAAGCTTTGCATCAACTCCAAGACAAAATTGTATAAGGGACTGGAATATAGAGAGTTCCAAGGGCTAGACGGAGATGTCTTCTGCTAAAATCTGAAAAAGTCTTTTTTTTTTTTCAACCGTAGGGGGAAAAGTAAGCTAATAGATAACTGTATACACTGCATAAAATCAACCATGTTCATCTATACACCATACACACACACAGACAGAAACACAGTGTATGCAAAGAAAAAAACCTCTGAAATAACCACTTAAACAGCTCACACATGTGCCAGTGACTGTTCTAAACTCTTTACTTGTATTGAATGCATTCAGTTGTCACAACCCTATGAGATAGGTACTATTAACCACCCCTAAAGGGTAACCTGCTCAAGATCATAAAACTAGTAGGTAGTGGGCCCAAGATCCAAGTCCAGGCAACCCGGCTCTAGTCTATAGTCTCACTCAAATGCCAACACCAAAATGTTAGGCAGAGTTACCTCCAGGTAGTAAAATCAGGAGTAACTGTTCAATTTATCTTTATACACTTCTCTATATTTACCAAACTTTCTTTGAGCTCACTAAAGACAAGTCAAGATAGATTGAAATCACCTCCTTTTCTTTCAGGGTTACAAGATAGTGACGCAGGAAACATGAACAAACACTATAGTGACCTGGGTTCCCTTAGGGAGCCCAGCAAGAGCACTCCAGATACTCAAGAGAACAAAGCACCAGAGGAATTCTAGATAAGGCTGTTTCCTGAGTTCACACGTCAGCCATTATATCACAGCAGGGCTTCTCAATCTCCACACTACTTTTTGGGATCATTCTTTGTTGTGTCCTGTGCACTACGGGATGTTTAGGATCGTCCTTAGCCTATGTCCACTAGATGCCAGTAGCACACCACCACCACCTCCATCCCCAGCAGTTGTGACAACCAAATGTGTCTCCAGACAGTGCCAAATGTCCCCTGGGGGAGCAAAATCATACCTGCTTGTGAACCACCCTGCTACAGGGATACCTGTAAGGTCTTGCACTTGAGTTCACAAAACAAACAACTACCTAAGCAGCACATAAATGTTTTACGTGCTCAGTAATGTAGACTGTACTGTAATACAGGCACCAAAAAAACTAATGGGTTTGCAAGCTGCAGTAACAGCAAATGTTCCAAAAAAAAAAAAAAAAGAGACAAGAAGATTTTGTTCTATTCTTTGAGGTCACACCATAACTAAGGTACTGGCTACCATTCTGAGAGACATAATCAGATGACATGATGCACTTTAGCTTATATAACATGAAGGACATGAACAAGTGATGTTCAGCCTAGAAGGCAGCTGAGGGGGACACCTGATAGCTGCCTCCAACTATCACATGGAAACTACAGAGACATAGATTTGGGCAAATAAAAGGAAATTTTACCTTAGTCCCACAGGGATAGACTTATAGATGCAGGATTTTGCAGATTTCTATCACTAGCAATTCTCAGCAATTGTCTAGATCAGTGGTGTCCAATACAGTAGCCAGTAGCCACACGTGACTACTGTGTAGCTGACATGTGGTAAATCCAAGGTGAGGTGTGCTGGTACGTATGAAATACTAGATTCTGAAGAGTCAGTGTAAAAAATGTAAAAGATTAATGTTTATATTGAATAATATGTTGAAATGGTTTAGATACGATGGCTTAAATATACTAAAATTGGGCGGCGCCTGTGGCTCAGTGAGTAGGGCACCAGCCCCATATACCGAGGGTGGCAGGTTCAAACCCAGCCCTGGCTGAACTGCAACCAAAAAAATAGCCGGGCGTTGTGGCGGGCGCCTGTAGTCCCAGCTGCTCGGGAGGCTGAGGAAGAGAATCGCTGAAGCCCAAGAGTTAGAGGTTGCTGTGAGTCCTGTGACATCATGGCACTCTACTGAAGGCGGTAAAGTGAGACTTTGTCTCTACAAAAATATATATATATACTAAAATTGATTTTACTTGTTTCTTTTTACTTTGTTATTGTTGTTGTTTTGTTCTTGCAATTTGGCTGGGGCCGGATTTGAACCCACCACCCTCAGCATATGGGGCCGGCGCCTTACCCACTGAGCCACAGGCACCGCCCTTCTTTTTACTTTTTAATGTGGCTACTGGAAAAATTTTAAATTATTTCTACGGCTTACATTCTATTTCTATTGGACAACACTGGTCAACATCACTGTTCTTTAAGTGTACTCTCTGACTAGGAGCATCAGCATCACCTGGGAACCTATCAGAAATGAGAATAATGGGGCCCCACCCAGGCTTACTGAATCAGACATTCTGGGCCTGGGTCCCAGCAAGCTAGTCCTTCCAGGTGTTAACTGGCACTCCAGGTAATTATGTTGCATGCTACAATTTGAGAAACACTAGTCTAGAATCTAGACTCTAAATTGATGGTTCCTCTATGGTTGCATGTAACAATCACCTGGAGAACTTAAAAAAAAAAATCGATTACCATGCCCCACTGCCTAAGATTCTGGTGTAGCAGATCTAGGGAAAAGAGCAGGCCCTGCATTTTTTCAGAAGTCCCTGCCCAGGTGAGTCTAGAGTGGCACGAGGTAGAATTTGAGGTAGGCCCAAAAGATAGAACTGCTGTACAGGTGATGCAGGCACTAATCGATAATCGGACAAGACTATTTGTGAATGTCCTTCCACCCCCTAAGATCCTGTAACATTAAAAACCAAAATAAAAGTTAAAAACAAAATAGTAATCCTTAGAGCAGCCACTAAGAAATAACCAAAAATATATGTAGTGAAAGAAATGACAAGGAATTAAAGTAACACACCAGAAAACATCACTTAATACGAAAGGCAGTGTTTTGTTTTGTTTTGTTTTTTAAAGCCCATTTAGGCTGGTCCCAAAGGCTCATTAATCCCAGAGCTTTGGGAGGCCGAGGGAACAGGATCACTTAAGGCCAGGGGTTCAAGACCAGCCTGGGCGACATATCAAGCCCTCATCTCTATAAAAAATAAAAACAGTCAGCCAGGCATGGTGGTGCAAGCCTCAAGTCCTAGCTCCTGAGGAGGTTAAGGTGGGAAGATCATTTGAGACCAGAAGTTCAAGGTTACAATGAACTATGATCACAACACTGCACTCCAGCCTAGGTGACAGAGACAGCCTTGTCTCTAAAAATAATTTAAAAATTAGGCTTGGTGCCCGTAGCTCAGTGAATAGGGAGCCAGCCACATACACCGAGGCTGGAAGGTTCAAGCCCAGCCCAGGCCTGCTAAACAATGACAACTGCAACCAAAAAATAGCCAGGCATTGTGGTGAGTGCCTGTAGTCTCAACTATTCAGGAGGTTGAGGGAAGAGAACTGCTTAAGCCCAAGAGTTTGAGGTTGCTGTGAGCTGTGACACCATGGCACCCTACTGAGGACAACATAGTGAGGCACAGTCTCAAAAAAAAAAAAATTAAACTATTTGTTTGTAATACAGATAATAGTTAAAATTAGCAATTCTTCAGTATTTTAATTTGAGAATACTATTAATGAGTATGAGATTGAGGGCCACATTTAGTAAGATACAATGGGACACAGTTCAGAGAAATGCTAATACTGTACTGCCTAATCCAGGTACAGACTCCTGTCACACTATAGCCAACCATGTTTTTAAGGATAACGTCAAGGTTAAACTATTTCTTTCTTGTTTTGAAAATGAATCCAATTTATGTGGGTCCACCCTCCAGATAGCACATCAAATATTTAAGTGGTCCATGATGCATTATGAAACCCTGTAAGCAGTTCCCTGACTAATCTACATTAAACTGTCTTAAGTGAGGTAAGCACTATATTACACGATACTGGTTAATTCAACCCCAATCCCCTTCAGGTTCCAGAAAGCTCCAAGTACCATATTGCCAACAATGAACATGCCCATAGCTAGATACTATATCAGAATACTCATCATTGTAATCAGACCAGAACAAAATAAAGAAAGAATAAAGGCTGTTAACTATTTCTTTAAATAGAACCATAATTTCATTATATTTTACCCGGAGAGTCCTTAAAAAACATTAATAAAAAAATCTGGGCACAATGGCTCAGGCCTGTAATCCTAATTCTCTAGGTAAAGTCAAGGTAGGAGAATGGCTTAAGGCCAGGTTTTTGAGACCAACCTGAGCAACACAGGGAGGAAGGGAGGGAAGGGAGAAGGGAGGGGAGGAAGGAAGGGAAGGGAGAAGGGAGGAAAAAGAAACAAAACAAAAAGGAAAGGGGAAAGGAAAAAGGAAAGGAGAGAAACTAGCCAGGTATGGTGGCACACACTCTGTGCCAGCTTTGTGGAAGGCTGAGGCAGGAGGATTGCTTGAGCCCAGGAGTTTGAGGTTGCAGTGAGCTATCAAGACGCCACTGCACTCTAGCCCAGGCAACCAAGCAAGACCCTGTATCACATACACACAAAAATATCTGTTGATACCAACCCATCACATACACAAGAAACACCATCCATATTTAAAGGGACTACAATACTAAAAGAGGATTGAACCACAGCTCATCTCATGGTACTCAGTGAAAGGGGTTAGCTTTACGGAACCCACGTAAGAAATATCACTGTTATCTAACATTATCCAGAGACCTCAGGAGGTAGAGATGAGCATTCCAGTTCAGCTGATCACTGCAGCCTCATGCTCCTTACTTTTATTCTTGAACTCTATGTATACTATCACTCTAAACTTGTAGCTCTCCCAAAAATGTGTTCCTGTGCCTTGTGTATACTCATTCTCAGACTGGAATGTTCTCTTATACCTTCATGATCCAATTAGAGTATGGCCTTGTCTGAACAGCTTCTCACACAGTATATTAGATGAATATTTGCTGAATAAATGAGGCATTCCTCGCTACTTCATGGAGTGGCAGCCACTTCCTTCTCCACAGTACCACCATAACCTGTTACCATTATTAAAAACAGATCAAACTATATTTTAATTATTTATATAATCTGTTCTCAAAGTGTGGCCCAAAGGATCAAAGAAGTAGAAGTATCTCTGAAACCCTTTTAGGGTATCCACGAGTCGAAAACTAAAATATTATTTACTTTTTACATTCTTGTTCTCACAAGTGCACAGTGAAGTTTTCCAGCAGCTACCTGATGAGCTTATCACTCTGACACCTAATATAATGAGTCTGTGTATTCTTGTGTTTTAAAAATATCTGCTTTACTTTCTACTAAACTTTGACAACTATAACCCACATAAACAAAAATTCTTTGAGGTCCTCAATAATTTTTAAGGCCAAGCATGGTGGCTCACACCTGTAATATCAGCACTCTGGGAGGCCAAGGTGGGAGGATTGCACGAGCTCAGGAATTGGAGACCAGCCTGAACAAGAGGGAGACCCCATCTCTACCAAAAATAGAAAAACTAGTCAGGTGTCATAGCAAGTGCCTGTAGTCCCAGCTACTGTGGAGGGTGACGCAAGAGGATCACTTAAGCCCAAGAGTTTGAGGTTGCTGTGAGCTCTGACACCATAGCACTCTACCCAGAGTGACAGAGTGAGATTCCGTCTCAAAAATAATAATTTTTAAGATACAAAGGGATCCTTAAAACCATAAAGTTTGGGACCCGCTGTCATGTTTCTCCCTCACAAGGCTATGAACTCCTAAAGTATCTTAGTTGTTAACATGTGCCTAGCAGCACTTTACTCAAACAAAGTGTGCTAAATTAAATAGAGAAGTATGCTCTTGTGGGACGGGGGGTAATAGAGGTAGTATCCCCCAAGTTTCCCATAACTTTATGAAAGCCTCTGAAGATTTTGTAGCTCCCTATGTTCTGATTCCTGCCCATAAGCAACTATCTTTTAAGTATTTCAGGTTTCTGGATACCCTGACATTGAGAAACCATGTCCAGTATACTGCACAAGCAATCCAATCATTCACAAGGAAGAGCCCCCACGCCCCACCCCAATTCCACTGTTTTCAATAGGTATGTTGGTTTATTTAACAGTGCTTTGTGCTTGAGCTAGCTGGTCTCCCTCTACATTTTTATGTCATTCAGCAAATGTACTAATTGCCTCCTATGTACCACGCACTGTGCTAGAGGATGGTGAATAAATGCAATCAGGCTCTAATTGCATGTTAAGGAAAAATGCCAACGCAAGAGTGTAGTGAACTCCTTCTGAACAGAAAGAAATTCAATTTGCCTGACACACGGGGAGAATATAGAAAAAGTAAGAGGAGTAAATTAGGGCCAGTCCACAAACAGGCTTGATCAATAAGCTGCAATGCAATGCAAAACCAACACCTTCTTCCACAGTTAATATCTAAGGTGATTCTGCATGATCGTTAGCTTCATCTTATTCTTCCCTCTGCCCAACCTGAGCACCCAAATACAAGGAGGAAAAACCAAGAGCCAGGCTGTTATTAACACTGTCTCTTTGGGAGTGAGACGGCTGGCAACCAGACCGTCTTTTACCTGCCCCTGCAATGGAGATGCTAACTGTTCTCACCCTTTTCCTTCTTCCATCCATACTCCTGGATCCATATGCCCTTTCCTGAAACTATTTTTCCTTCCCCCATTCTCTCCCTCCAGCCTCCACGTACTTATCCGGTGTTCTCTTTAAAAAGCTGGACCTGGATTCCAGTCTAAGCAAGCCCCATGCAAAGTTAGGTAAGCACCTTTGCAAACAGAAAACAAACTGAGGCGCACAGAAACAAGAATGAGAGAAGGTGCCTTCAGCTCAGTAAACAGACCTCATTTCACAACTGTAAAAGGGAGCAATAGACAACAGCGAGGGCCCAAAGGGGGCAAAGCTTTCTACCAAGTGTGGCTCACGCCTCCTTATATTTGTCTTATGTCATTATCACTCTCTTCGAATGCTGGCTTCATCTCACTCCTTCAGGTCTCAGCTTAAATGTCACCTTTCATAGAGACATTCCTGGCCACCAATCCAGTGGACCTGCTCCAACATTCTCTCAGGGCCCACTTTCTGTTTGGCTCGCGGCGTCAGCCACCATTAGGACCCTGCGAGGTCACTGGGAGTGTGTCGGAGTGAGGGGCCTGGTCAGCCTCGCTCGCCGCGGGCCGCCCCGCACTCGGAACAGCGGTCGGCTGGCCGGAGGCGCTCGGGCCGCCCCAATGAATGGACAGACGGCAGCTAGCGACGGTCGCCAGGCCAAGCCCGGCGGGTCCCCCGGCGCCGCCTCCAGCGCTCCCGGCCCGCCTCACCCGTCCCCCGGCACCTCCCGCAGCTTCAGCCCCAGGGCCTGCAGCTGGTTGGCAAAGCTGACGAACTCCTCCTCGCAGCCGCCGCCGCCGCCGGACTCCGGCCGGTTCCGCCGCTCCTTGGCCAGGGCCCGACGCGCGGCCCGCTCGTCCCGCTTGCGCTCGGCTTCGGCTTTCCGGCTGCCGCTGCCGGGACGGCTCTTCGCCGCCTGCTTTCGGGACATGGTCCTGACCCGGGGTCGGCAGCGGCAGGAGGAAAATTCACACGCCCGCCTGGCGACCGCCTCAGACGCCGAGAAGGCGAAGCGGCGCCGGCGGCGGCAGAGCCGGACGACCGAGCCCGGCGACGGCGACGCGGACCCCGCGCCTGCGCGGGCGACGGGTACCCGGCCACGTGACTGGATCCCCGCCCCCTCCGCGGAGCTCGGCCCGCAGGAGTCGTTGAGAGCGCGCCCAGGAGAGCTAGAGAGGCACGCGCCGTGGGGTTTTTTTTGTTCTCCTCTTCCGCCCTCTGGCGGTAGGTGGTACTCAAAGTGAGTAGCAGGTAGCGACTAAAGAGAATAAAGCGAGGGGAAAAAATCAAGGATACAAACAGAAAAAAATCGATGAAAAGTGGAAGATGAGAGCAGCCGAGAAAGGAAGAGAGCAAAAGTGACTTAAACTCTGTGGTGGGCCGACAGTTGGGATAGGCACTTTCGCGTGGCTCAGTCTTCATTCTCGCCAAGTTAACGGGAAATTGAATCGGAGAGGTTAAGTATTTCAAGATCATACAGCTAAGCGGCAGAGCTTTGCCCTGGCTGCAAAGCCAGACACTTAATTAATTCTGCTCTTCGTCTCTCTGCCTTCCCTCATAACTCCGGGAGGAGGCAGCCCTTCTGTCCCAGATCACAGGCTCCTGTAAAAATCTCGATTCCATCCTACAATGATCATCCTAGGTTTGCCTGGCCTGAGGGCTTTCTTGAGATGCAGGGATTTTCGTTTTAAAACTGTGACAGTCCTGGGAAAACCAGGACTGGCTGGGCATCCTAATCCACATCCACCTGCTTTGGAACCTAACTTGGTCAGTGATCCCCTCATCTCCCTCATCCTGACTGTTCTTCCATAAATCTCTTTCCCCACAATAACAGGGTCTTCTCCTTACCAATGTCTTTTCACCATCTTTACGTATGTCCTGCTCTGAATAATCTTATTTTTTCTCTCTACCTACAAGTTTCCCTTTGGCAATAGACTCTACTTCCCCAGTTTCAGCTAGGATCTCTATTTATTATCAATATGTGAATAACTCATTTCTTGTGCAAGTTGCCAGGCCTAGCACTGACCCAGAGAATGATGAATGCCCTCAGAGAGCCCAGAGTCCCATGGGGGACATAGGCAAAGTATACAGCGATCATAATGCTACCAAGAAGGAGATACAGGATGTCATGGGGAAAAAGTGAAGTGACAATGCAAAATGGCTTCCCCCAAAGAGTACTACACTGATGCTTTATCAAGGGTGAGTAGAATCTTTCCAGACTAAAAAAAGTTCAGAGCAGGGGAGATTATGTCCCCAACACCAGGGCACCAGGTTTTTGAGAAAAAGAGGACATTCGACCTGCTAGGAGCACATGACTTGGGCCATGAGGCAAAAAATGCAAGGAAAGGCCAGATCTGGCCTTTGAATCCTATAGGCCATATGAACAAGTTTGGCCCAAGCCCTTAGAGCTGGTGGGAGTCATTGAAGGATTTTAATCAGGCGACTGACGTGTTTATGTTTATAAATGTGACTTTGGCTATAGTAAGGAGAAGGAGTTGAAAGGAGAAGGCAAAATGGGAGGCTCTTGTAGGTGTCCCCAGACAGGTGATGAGGATCACTTGGGCTGAGGTGGAGGAAAAACTGAAGTAGATTGCAAGGAGAGATATCACATGCCCTAAGAACTGCACCAAAATGTGGAATGTTTCACATGCTTTGGAGTTCTTCCTTTACAAATGATTCCCCAGTTCTCAGGAAGAGAGTGTAAATTGTAACTGGCCTCATCCTTTTATGCCCAGACATTCCAAAGCCTGCACTGACCCCTCTGCTTCTATTTAATAAAATTGGGAGGCAGTTGTTGGGAGTGGGAAACCCCCTGGACAGGATGGCAGAGACCTGGGTTCTGGTACAGGACTGTCAGTGACTGAGTCTCTGATCTTGGCTTAGTTGCTTAACCATTTTTCCCTTAAACCTTCCTTTACCTCATCTGTAAAATGGGAATAATGACAGTAAACACTAAATGCAATCAGAATGATAATATTAACTGACTTTTGTGGTGTTTACTATATGCCAGGCACTATTCTAATTTCCTTGCAAATACTCTCTTATTTAATGACAATTCAATGACATATGTACTATTTTTATGCCCACATCCTGGATAGGAAAACTGAGGCACAGAGAAGTTAAGTAACTCGCCCAAAGTCACATAGCTAGTAAATGGCAGAGCCAGGATTTACATAAAACACATCTGTCTATAGAGTATGTTCTCTCTCTCTTTTTTTTTTTTCTTTGATGCAGAGTCTTATTATGTTACCCTCGGTAGAGTACTGTGAAGTCACAGCTCACAGCAACCTCAAACTCTTGAACTTAAGAGATTCTCTTGGGTGGTGCCTGTGGCTCAAGGAGTAGGGTGCCCGTCCCATATGCCAGAGGTGGCAGGTTCAAACCCAGCCCCAGCCAAAAACCAAAACAAAAAAAGAGATTCTCTTGCCTCAGCCTCCCAAGTAGCTGGGACTACAGGCGCCCGCCACAAGGCCCGGCTATTTTTTTGGTTGTAGTTGTCATTGTTTGGCAGGCCCAGGCTGGATTCAAACCTGCCAGCTCTGGGGTATGTGGCTGGCGCCTTAGCCACTGAGCTACAGGCGCCGAGCCAAGAGTATGTTCTCTTAACCTCTATATTATACTACATGTGAAAGTTTTCATAAACCACAAAGCACTCTGCATAATACATGACTTTCTTTCATTATTAATTCTCTCACGCTTCTCATATTTGTTGCTGATACAAATATTTCTATCCTTTCTGTTGTCTCATATCACTATTGTCTACTTTTCTATTTAACTTTCTCCTCCTTAGAGTGAGTCACAAGTATTTCAAGCCCAAGAGGCCTGGATTTCCATCCCAGTTTCGCCTTAGACCAGTTAACCTCCCAGCCTCAGTTTTCTATTCCGTAAAATGACAGTAACTTAAGACTGGGAGAGAGAATTGTAAAGATTGAATAAAAATGTAAAGTCCAGGTATGCAGTAAGTTGTTTGAAGTTAATGGAGTTGTTTGACTCATTCCACTGTGGAAATCTCATGGGCTCGGGAGCAAAGATTGACATCGCCAACTTCAGAAAATAGGGAAGAAGGGTTTGTCACCACAGAACGTGTGCAACTGCAGCTCTCTCACATATTAGCAGGGATGCAAACACTCGCCCTTCTTGTAAAAATCTCCTTCGGAAGCCCTTGCATCAAATTTTGTTTTTATTTTTTTATAATGAAATCATAGCTGTGTACATTAATGCGATCATGGGGCACCATACACCGGTTTTATAGACCATTTGACATATTTTCATCACACTGGTTAACATAGCCTTCCTGGCATTTTCTTAGTTATTGTGTTAAGACATTTATATTCTACATTTACTAAGTTTCACATGTACCCTTGTAAGATGTACCGCAGGTGTAATCCCACCAATCACCCTCCCTCAGCCCATCCTCCCCCCTCCCTCCCCTCCCTCTCCCCCTTCCCCATATGTTTAGGTTATAACTGGGTTATAGCTTTCATATGAAAGCCATAAATTAGTTTCATAGTAGGGCTGAGTACATTGGATACTTTTTCTTCCATTCTTGAGATACTTTACTAAGAAGAATATGTTCCAGCTCCATCCATGTAAAGTCTCCATCTTTCTTTAAGGCTGCATAATATCCCATGGTGCACATATACCACAATTTATTAATCCATTCGTGGATCGATGGGCACTTGGGATTTTTCCATGACTTAGCAATTATGAATTGGGCTGCAATAAACATTCTGGTACAGATATCTTTGTTACAATGTGATTTTTGGTCTTCTGGGTATATACCTAGTAGAGGAATTATAGGATCCACTGGCAGGTCTATTTTTAGATCTCTAAGTATTCTCCAAACATCCTTCCAAAAGGAACATATTAGTGTAACTTCCCACCAGCAGTGTAGAAGTGTTCCCTTTTCTCCACATCCGCACCAACATCTCTGGTCTTGGGATTTTGTGATATGGGCTAATCTTATGGAGTTAGATTGTATCTCAAAGTAGTTTTGATTTGCGTTTCTCTGCCTTGCATCGAATTTCAAATGAGCTAGTTTCCCTTCTCTCAGCAGAACCCAGAGTTAGACAGCACCTCTCTTTAAGTGGAAATCAATACTGTTTATAAATTATATCTGAAGACCAAAGGGAAGACCTACTTGTAAATAAAATGAATGCTCTGCCAGCTTCACTGGTTAATTAAAAGACTCCTCAAACCTCATTGGTTGGCATTTAGCACAAATTAGTACAAAGTGTGCCTAACAGAATTTTAGTGAAGAAATGCACCTCCAGGACTTTCAAGAGCATACCATCAAGGGGGAAATGAGAACTCTCACACACTGCTGTTGGGAGGTAAATTAGTCTAACTCCTGGGGAGGGTAGTTTGGATGGTAGCTGGTAACATGTTAAATGGCCAGCGCCTATGTCTCATTGTCTATCCTAAAAAGAGAAATTCCACATCTCATTATCTATCCTAAAGCAAATCAGATGCGTATATGCCAGGACCGATGTCCAAGGATGTTTAAGGCATAATGGTATGTAAAAGGAAATGTAACTAGAAACAACCTAATATCTGTCCATAGGAAAATGGCTTTTTAAATTATGAAATAGACATTTACTAATAGTACGCAACAGCTTAAAAGAAGGAAGTGGCAATTTTGACCAAAGTACAATACTTAAACACTAATTTTTAATTCAACTTGTTAACATGTTGTTTAGGATATTACATCCTCATTTATAAGTGAAAACTGTTTGTGATTTCCCCTTTATAATAATATTTTTTCTCCAATTTTAATATCAGATGTATCCAGATCAAGTAGAATGATTAATGATTTCCAAGTATTTCTTCTTCTGCTATTGTCTGTAAGATTTGTCATGATCTGGTTTTTGAAATTATCTTTTACTTTTATTTATAAATATTAGTTGTCTATTTTTTTGAGACTTAAAAAAAATAGTAAGAAGTTAACTGATGACTCCATACTGAATCTCAGAGTCAAAGCATTCTATAATAGACATACTCTTATTTGACAATGTGAATGTTACTTTCTTTGCATTATTATTATGATTGCTTAATATTTTGATGCAGCAATCATCTGATTTCTTTTCTGAATGTATTTATCTTCGTTCGTTCTTTATGAGGTTTTTGTTTCTAGTCCCTATCTTAAACATTGTTAGTGTTATTAAATTTTAAGCTGTTTTAATTTTGTGAAGGCAAAAGATGGAAACCTGATAAACACATGTATATGTAAAAAAAAATAAAAAAATTAAAAAAAAACAAAGTGGCAGGAAAAGAAGGCAGATCTGGATGAACTCACACGAGTAGCCCTCCTAAGCATGTGGTTGAATTAAAAACCATGTAGCAGAATGATCCATTCTGTGTAGACTTTATGTAAAACACAACAACTATATCATAAAACAAAGTGGAGGAACTGTATGTCTTCTACAGGTATGTACGTGTCCTTAAATACGGAGAAAATGACTTGGAAGCATACACACCAAATTGATAAAGGCAAGGAGGAAGGAAAGCGTGAACGTGACTTTATTCTCATTTCATGTGTATTTTTCTTAACGAGGGCAATGTGTTCTTGCATTTATGTGCATAGTTCATCCCAAAGTCACTCCCTGTGTACAGTCACCATACACAGGGAAAATCGGATATTGTAGCTAAATATTTTATTTTATTTTAAAAGCGTTTATTACAACATTTTACAAAGAGGTAGCCCACATATAGAGAAAATGTCATAAATGTTTCTTAGAACAGGGCTCTCTGTCCTAAGCAAAATTCGATATCAACTCATCCATGTCCGAACTGTCACGGATTTATTACTAGAATTGGAATTAATACTATTTCACGCTATTTGATGGGCACGGGCAACATACATAGATATCAAATAACCGGATGAAGGGCAGTCCTTCCTCCTACCACCCAGACCCACTCCTTGAATGGACTTGCTGCAGGATAAGTGCTCTGTGCAAGTGGTTGGATGGCAGAGCCTCTGAGAAGCATGAATCCAGGGTAGGGAGTCTCTGGTACCAAGGCCAGGTCTTTAAGTCCATCATTTGTTCCTAATCTTGTGAAAATGCAAGGCAGTTGCATCTCTTCTGTGGCGGTCTCCTGGCAGGCCACAGGGAAGAATGTTATTCAGCAGAAGTCTAAATCGCAGTCTGTCTTGCCCTCACTGTCTCTCTCTCATCCTGTGTTTCTCCTGTAGTGGTCGTGTGGGGCGCGCGTCCGCACGTGTGCGTGCACACACGTGGAGTTTTGTGACTCTGTTGTCTCTCAGTTTGTGGCCCTGCTGTCAGTGGTCGTCGGTCGTCCCCTGTGTTCCTCCATCTGTCCCACTGTCCCTCTCTGACTTTGTCCTCTTTCTCAGGAGTGCCACTGCCCCTTTTGTCTCACGTGCTTCACATAGCATGGACCAAAATATTTTTTGAAATATATACACAGTTTGAAAGCAGACAGAATTGAATCCAATTCCCATTTCTGCCCCTTATAAACTGTGCGACCAGCTGTATTTTCCATAATCTTTCCAAGCTCCAGTTCCCTCCTCTGGAAAACGAGAACAGTTGTGGCTTCTTCTCCAGGTTATTCTGACCCTAACGATGTACCTGGTACCATAAGTGCTTCTTCTGTTAACGCCTCTTTTTTTTTTTCCTTCCTCACCACTGCCCATTCTCTCCACTTTCCCTGAAATGGCTATGAAACGAATAAAGATGACACGTTAAATCATTTCTATATGTAAAATGAAGAGTTTAATATCTTGTTACTTTTTTTCTAGCAACTGATATTAGAAACTTACAGAAATAGAACATTTTATGTTGCTCTCGAGGGGAATAAAAGGCATCCATCTTTGTTCGTATGTGACCCTCACTTGATTTTTCTATCCCACCAGTGACTTCCCATCAGGGGCTTCTGTCCCTCAAGTTTATTCCATGAACTTGCTAACCCTTGAGCTGTAGAATTAATCTTTACAGCTCCAGAGCAATATCCCTGCTTGGGGTCTCTGTGCCAAAGATCCCGATTGCCCACAGTGTTGGTGGTAATAGTCATCCTGCACAAACAGCTACCTACGAGTGCAGGACCCCACCCTGCCGCACAAATGAACTAACCAGGCAGGAGGGTAGTGGAAGCCTGTTCCATAGGGCCCACAAGGGGGCAGCAGAAAGACACAGTTTGTGATTCGGAGATTAACCTCTGTCCGCCTGACTGTCCAGCAATTCGAAAGGAATCAGAGGCTTGTAGAACAGAAAGGAACAGTGGATAGAATCTTAGTCCAATTCTCATCTTTTATAGATGGAGAGACTCAGGCCCGGAGAAGGGAAGTTGGGTCCGTGGGTCACATTAGCTGGTCAGCAGCAGAGGGGTAACTGGAACACCCCTGCCCCCATCATCCCCCACCGCCGGGCATCTGGCCCCATCCCCAAGGTGGACTCAACAACTTTCCCTCTTTTCTCACAAATAATAAGCTGGGAGATTTTTCTGATATGAAAAATATGTTATGTTTATGAGAGAAAATCTAAAAAGGTATTAAAGAAAACAAAATCACCAATACTAGGCTGGGCCTGGGAGTGCACGCCTGTAATCTCAGCACTCAGGAAGGCAGAGGCAGGTGAATTGCTTGAGCTCAGGAGTTCGAGACCAGCCTAAGCAAGAGCAAGACCCCATCTCTAAAAATAGTCAGGTGTTGTGGCAGGCACATGTAGTCCCAGCTACTCGGCAGAGTGAGGCAAGAGGATGGCTTGAGCCCAGGAGTTTGAGGCTGCTGTGACTCTACTGAGGTCAACTCATTGAGACTCCGTCTCAAAAAAAAAAAAAAAAATCACCCATACTCCCACTCTCTGGGGATTGTCGCCATTTTTGCGAACCTGCTAACATTTGACCACTTTTAACCTACACAAATGACAATTTCATGTGGTCTAACCTAATATTTCCTCCCACCTTTTCTCCACAACCAGTTTTTAAATATAAAACTGAGATGGTACTCAATGCGCCTATGTGTGTGCGCATGTTTAAAGCATGCTTTTTTTAAGTGAAATATTAGCAATTTCAACTACGTATAGAGAATAAATCCAGGTCCACTAATATGCTTACCACCCCTCTCTGGTGAAATAAAATGTCACATATTGAAGCCCCCACATGTCTTTATGTGTCCCTCACAAGGGGAGCCCTCTCCCAATCACCTAGAGGTAACCACTCCCATAAATTTGATGTTTATCATCATAGGTTTGCATTACTAAACAACTTGCAGTATCATTTTGCTTTTTTTTTTTTTTTGCAGTTTTTGGCCGGGGCTGGGTTTGAACCCGCCACCTGCAGCTTATGGGGCTGGCGCCTTATTCCTTTGAGTCACAGGCACCACCCTATCATTTAGCATTTTTAACTTTATATAAATGAGACCCGGGAGGATGTATCTTCTGTGACTTTTCATGTTTACTATTACATGTATTTTTGAAATGTATGTTGATATTAGGTATAATAGCTTCTGTTTGCTCATCTTCTGTCTTTTGCTATTAAATATTCAGAATTGCTATCTGTCTCTCTCCATTCGACAGGTCTGTCCCATGGTTATCTATGCCACTTAGAGGCCCCATAACTATGGAGATAACTATGCCCCATAGTTATCTATGCCACTTAAGAGGCCCCACAAACACGTGCAAGAAGTGAAAGGCTGAAAAGGCTGCCCTCGTCTGCCGGATCCTCCAGGCAGGCAGCACTGATGATAAGAAGGCACTTGCATCTGGGCAAGGCAGACATCAAAGCTGAACGTTCCATTATGATGCCACCCTCAAGTGACAGGGCCAGGGCATCCGGTCTAGAGCCACAGAGGTGGACAGGGGCACTCGGGAAAGCTTCCAGAGGGCCCAGGGCTCGCTTCTATAAGACAAGTAGGTCCCTTTCACCATGGCAACCATAAGCCCACATTTTCAGATAAAGACACTTACATGTTCTCAAGATTCTGTGGTTATATTTATAAACCAAGTTTTGTGGACTGTTAAAATGTGCGATTGGTAGGCAATGGCATTGCTGGAGCTGTGAAAAGCAACCAAAAATAACGACTCCTTTAGCGATTAAAATCTGCCTACCCAGGATGAGTTTACAGTTACGGGAATGGTAACAAACCACAGTGGCCATGTGGCATCATGGCGAGAATTCAGGGGCTCTGGAATCAGATGGGGCTGAATTTAAATCCTGGCACTTCCACTCTCTAAATGTGTCACCCTGGGAAAATTATTTCACCTCTTTCAGTTTCTGTCCCTTCATCTGCAAAGCGGAGTTGCTAATGCCTACTTGGCTGGTCAATGGGTATAAACTGGTATGATGTGTGTAGCCTATCGATGGGAGTGATTTTTATCAGCGGACTGGGTTTAACTATTGAAGGTAGACCTGGGTGTTGAGAGAATATGTCCTCCTAGTTACGGAAATCCTGCGTCTTTGTGATTACTGCCACTCCCCGCTGGTCCTGTCTAGTAGCTGGGAACCATCACTCTCAGTCCTTCTCAAGAACGCACCTGTCCCATGAAGATGACACATCTCTGGCGGCCCAGGCTGCTGCCTTCAGTTCTGCATCCTTTGCCCTTTTTAAAGATGAAAGGAATCAAATGGTGTGTGTCAGCAAAGTTCAGGAAGAACCCTTTCCTAGAGAGAAGATCTTTCAAAGTGATAAAAGGTTTCCAAGCCCACTTAAGAGCCCTCAGAAATTTCCAGAATGCAAAAGCATAAACCCACAAGCATCCTGAAAAAAGTGTTTCTGCCACTTACTACTTCCCAGGCCGCATCTCTGTCATTTTCAGTTAGAGAAAGAAAGAATTCGGGTCAAAAATGACCCCCATAGAGTAGATCTATTCAAAGAAATGAGCATTTAATGGTGTATGTCACAGCTAATTATAATATTACACACATACATTTTAAATTAGCCATTATTTTAATTTGCACAGCTAGATTCCTGCTAAAGTTTCTCCATTTTGCTGGTGAAAATTAAAATATGTTTTAAAACATATCTTTTAAGCCATTTGACTCAACACCTAGCCTCAAAAGTCATCATCCAGGCACTTAATACCATGGACAAAATGGTAAGGAAACTAAATGTACGACATTGGGTGATTTTTCTAGTAAATAAGGATACCATATCAAAGAATAATCAGTAACTATTCCAAATAGCCTCACAGAAAATGATAGATCACATGAATGGAATGATGTCTACAATGTGTTATTGAGTGAAAAAAAAGTTTGCAAAGAGGTAAGGCTTCCATTTTTCTAAAAAGACACACAGACAGACACACACACACCCAAAAAACCCAGAAAGAATCAAAGAATACACCCCAAAAGAGCAACCTGATTACCTTTTGGAAATGGACGGAATTTTTACTGTGTTTTGTTCGCATTTTTGCATGCTTGCATTTTTTCTAAATTTGAGACATTGAAAATTTATAACAGTGCTGACAGGGAAAGCATGTCAAAGAAGAAGCAAACAGCTCTTGGAAAATCTGATCTTTTGCTCTAAGCCTGTTCCTTCAGCTTCCTTCAGCAGCAGAACTCACAATGCCAGGGCCAGAGCAACTTCTAATGGGAAAAGGTCAAATATACCATCCTGCAGCCACCAGCCCTGACTTTTGATTCATGCCAGCTGGGTCACTTGTGACATGATTGTAGCATATTTATTGGTCCCAGGAATTCACATGGCTGCCATACTCATCGGCATGGCCTGCTCCCCTAAAAATTGGAAAATACAGTAAGAACTCAGATTTTCAAGAGTACCGTTCCTTGGGGACACCCCACTCATGCTTATAGCTGTAACTTTGGCATTGCTGTGGCATCAGGAATTTGAGAAGGGCTGGCCATCACGTGGATTAGCTGGGTCGCTTTAATTATAAGCTGAAGAAATCTACCAGTACTTTGCTATGAGCCTAGAACCTGTGCTTGCCTCCCTCAAAGGACAAACCCACCTTGTGTCATTGTGAATCTATTCTGTACTCTTTAGACTGTATCTTTGGGAGCTTTCTAGTCCTCAAATAGCAGCCAGGCTGTCGACTGCACAATGGTAGTTCACAAAGCTGGTGAGAGCAATCCATTTGAGAACAGGTCCATAAACATGGAGAAGTATCAAAAGAGGAAATATGAAACACCTTTCCCCAACTCACAGTTAAATATTCCCCCCAGGTCTAATATCACCCCCTACAAGAGCCCTTCAGGATTTCAAAAGCTACCCTTAGGCCAACTCCAGAGCCCATGTCCCTGATCACTTTTCTTTTTTTTTTTTTTTTGTAGAGACAGAGTCTCACTTTATGGCCCTTGGTAGAGTGCCGTGGCTTCACACAGCTCACAGCAACCTCCAACTCCTGGGCTTAAGCAATTCTCTTGCCTCAGCCTCCCGAGTAGCTGGAACTACAGGCGCCCGCCACAACGCCCGGCTATTTTTTGGTTGCAGTTTGGCAGGGGCCGGGTTTGAACCTGTCACCCTCGGTATATGGGGCCGGCGCCTTACCGACTGAGCCACAGGCGCCGCCCATCCCTGATCACTTTTCAATAAAAGTTCCTTTTTGTCAAGGACCTGAGAATCATTATCCTACCACACAGATTTAAGCACAGGTATCAACCCCAAGACTGTTGGTTCTGCAAGATTAATCTCCATATTCTTTATACCTGCCTGAGTCTAGACATAACAAGTCTTCCGTTCCAGGTATTGGGGAGGCTTGCATTGAAAGCAAGTTTTTTTTTTGTTTTTGCAGTTTTTTTGGCTGGGGCTGGGTTTGAACCTGCCACTTCCTCCAGATAGGGCCGGCGCCCTACTCCTTTGCGCCACAGGCACCTCCCCTGAAAGCAAGACTTTAATTTTATAAACTGCACCATCTTCACTGCCTCCATCAGATGTTTTTCTGCAATGTAAACCAGACAGTTTTCCCGCTAATCAGTGTTCCCGTCAGTCTCATAAATTGGGAGACAGGGTGGGGCACTTTGCTCATTTTGCAAAGTCAGAGTCAGAGCCAAAGCAGGTGAGTCATCCACAGAGATCAGAATGCAACACTACTCTGTTCCATGCCCTGAATTCCCTTCTGCTGCGGGGGTTTTATCCCTCAGGGAAAACCACTTCCCTGCTAAGAAACATGCAAAGTAGACTTAGGGTCTCTAGAGATTCAGCTGAGGGCGACCAGGTGCCTGCCAGGTCATGAGCCTCCCTAAGGATTGGGTAAACCCATAATCCTGAATTTTCAGGGCATAAATAATGATCCAAGCTGCTATTAAATGAACATTTACCACTGTGCTAAAGCATTTTCATGTGTTATTTCATGTCATCTTCTGAAAAAATGTATCATTCTCCTCACTTCCAGATTAGGAAACTGAGGCTGGAGAAGGTTAAGACACTTGGCACGGCCACCTACTTAGGAAGGAAACATCTTCCTCTGTCTTTCCTTCCTACCTATAGATGCCCTTCTAAATGTTGAGAAAGGGTGAGGGGAAGAAGGCTTCCCTGGGGCCTCCACTCCAAGTCATGGCCAAGGAAGCTGAACCCCAGAGCAAAGGACATCAGGAAGAGAAGAAGGTTTTTCTAGAAACAGCATCATAGGTGCAGACAGACGTGTTTGCCAACATGACAATCTGGACACTCCTGGACACACCTACTCCACCACCCAGATGGCTGTCAATGGGACAAGTGCCTCTGGGTTACTTTCTTCTCTTTTCTGAAGAGTCATACAAAGGGCAAGTCCCATCAGGGTGGATCTCTGTGGGCCGCTCCGCCCTCATCTGTTAAGAGGAAGCTTGGAGAATGTTTGGCACCGAGGTCCACCCTTTGGAAAGACCTCAGCCACGGGAAGGAAAGTGCTGCCTCAATTGCATGACTTGAGTGGCTGTGAGAGGGTATCCCTGTCCCCAAATGGCCCTCCTCTCTATACATGTGTCACACTGGCTGAAATTCCACTGCTGGAGATGTCCTTTCCAGGTAAAAAGAAATGAAACCTCTGTACAAATGTAAACACCCCCAAGAAGCACAACAGTAGGTTTCAAAGCTGGCGAGAGCAGTGCATTTGGGAACAGGTCAAGAAAACATGGAAAAGTGTCCAAAAAAGTCATAAGACACCCCTTTCCCCAACTTACAATTAAATACTCCCCCGCCCAGTATCACCACTCACAGGAAGCCTTCCGGGGTTTTAAAAGCTATCCTTAGGCTAACTCCAGAGCCTGTTTCCCTGACCACAAACTCAGTACCCAGGATGGGTACTCAATATTTGTCGATATTAATTTTTTATCCTGTATATTTTTTTCCTGGACTTTCTGAATATCCCACCAATTTTCTTCTGAGAGTTTGACTCACAAAAAGCCCCCAATAACTATAATATCTGTTTACTATCTGGCTCGGCACCATAGCACAGTGGTTATGGCACCTGCCACATGCACCAAGGCTGACAGGCTCCAACCCGGCCCGGGCCACCTAAACAACAATGACAACTGCAACAAAAAAATAGCGGGGCATTGTGGCAGTTACCTGTAGTCCCAGCTACTTGGGAGGCTGAGGCAAGAGAATCGCTTAAGCCTAAGAGGTTGAGGTTACTGTGAGCTGTGATGCCACAGCACTCTACCAAGGATGACAAAGTAAGACTCTGTCTCAAAAAAAAAAAATCTGTTTACTATCTGATGAATTCTCAAAAATGACTAAACAAGTAAACACAGCAGCAGCTCAAAATTAGAAAATACAAAGAAAGTCAAGCTAAATCCAACCTCATTTTGTGTGTGTTTTGAGACAGAGTCTCAGTATGTTGTCCTCAGTAGAGTGCCATGACATCACAGGTCACAGCAGCCTCAAACTCTTGGGCTTAAGTGATTCTCTTGTCTCAGCCTCCCAAGTAGCTGTGACTACAGGAACCCACCACAACGCCCAGCTATGTTTTGTTGTTGTTGTTGTTGTTGTTTAGCAGGCCCAGGTGGAGTTTGAAACTGCAGCCCTGGTGTATGTGGCCAGCACCCTAACCACTGACCTACAGCACTGAGCCCCAACCCCTTTTTCTTTTTTTTTGAGACATAGTCTCACTTTGTCACCCTGGGTAGAATGCCGTGGAATCACAGCTCACAGCAACCTCAAGCTCTTGAGCCTAAGCGATTCTCTTGCCTCAGCCTCCCAAGTAGCTGGGACTACAGGCGCCCGCCACAACGCCCGGCTATTTTTTGGTTGTAGTTGTCATTGTTGTTTGGCAGGCCTGGGATGGGTTCAAACCCGCCAGCTCTGATGTATGTGGCTGGCGTCCTAGCTGCTGAGCTACAGGCACCGCACCAACCTCTTTGTTTTTTAACCAGAGTTGAACATACATATAACAACTTTGCACCGACTTTCTTTGAGGGGAGTATATAAAGTTTTATGATGTCCCACAAAGAGCACTATGACTAAAGGTACTTTTGCACCTGAACCATTTTACAAAACACTGGATTCAGGTAATTGGTCCTCCTGGAGGTCACTAGTTGGTGAAGCTGTCTTTCTTCAAACATGCTTCCTGAGTGTCTAGGACTCCTGCAAGAAAGGCTATCAAAGGTCTCAGCACAGAGCCTGGAACATGCAGAACAAACTGCAGCTGGTATTATTGGTTTTTAATGGACTTGAACTTGGGGGCTCAGCATCATCCAATTTTGTCTCTTAAAGAGCATTGATGAAGAGGTAGTAAACACTTCCATGCAGGGAGCTGGGGATGGGTTCCCTGCAGCCAGAGGGCACAGATCACACAGCAAACCAGCATCCAGGAATTTCTCTCACACCACAAGCTCACCATGGATGTGTACAGCCAGGAGGAAAGGAGAAAAGTAGAAGTGAGATGGCAGAGGAAGAAAGAGCAATGGAAAGGGAAAGATGGAAATTGGAGTGGGAGAGGAGAGAAGCCATAAATTGGTTCTCCATCTGTAAGGTTGGGCTGGATGGTTTTTAATGACTTTTTCTGTTACTTTATGAAAGGGGAGTGGGAAGGGCGTAAGAAAGAGGGCAGGTGATGCCGGGAATGATTTGAAAGCCCAAAGAAAGAGACCAAGCCTGTGGACATGCATTGCATCTAGTTAAATATATAGACTGAATATGTTGCATGATGTAAGCAATAAAGTTCACATGCAAGACCAGGGACAGCAAAGCCTCCATCCTGTCATCTCCGCTTTGTCTGTTCAGAATCTATGCCAAGTAAACAACAGCACCAAGATGGTAGGTACCCCACTGATGCGTAGTGGTTAAAACAGAATTATCCTCTCACTTTAGAAAATGTGGGGAAAACCCCAGAAGTCTAAAGAAAAAATAACCATTGTTCATGGTCTCACCCCACGAAATAGTAATAGAAAATGATAACTAACATTTACTGAGTAAATCACCCGGGCAGCACTTTCCATGACCTCTCTCATGTGGCATTTACTTAACCACCGACAATGTCTTAGACTTCCTTGCAGCTCTGTGTCCTGTCCATGATACGCGTGTATTTTTAATAGTTGGTATATGCCCTGAACATAGGTTTTCTTTTTATTTCTTCTTACTGTCTTTTTCTTATTATCCTCCTGACAAACTTGTGGGGTATCTATTTTTTCTTCCATTTTGCAGATGAAAACACTGAGGCTCAGGAGATAAATTGCCTAAGTCAGATGGCTAATAAAGGCAGAGCTGGGATTTGAACCAAAGATGCCCTAGAGGGAGCAAGGTGACCCAATAGAACCCTCCAATGACCACCCAGCCACATAAACACCTAATTGGACAACTATCCATAAGGCAGTTGGGACACAAGGGCTGCATTCCTTGGGCAATTTCTATGACTGTGCTGGCTCAGAGCCAGTGGACTTGGAGTGCACGTGACCCAGTGAGACATGAGCAGGGCCAGCCAAGCCAGTGCCGACGTATGTCACCTTTCCCCCAACTATAGGCAGTGTGGCTCTTCTTCCACTTAACAAAAGGGAAGGGAATAGATCAGAGGATTTTGTTTTGCAACTTAAGAATCAGCTCAGCCACAGTAAAATAGAGTACCAAGAAGACTCATGAGACCCCCGAGTTCAGGTCTTAGTTCCCAGATTGCATTTCTGGACCCACCCTGGGCCACAAGGAAACATGCTGCCCTGAAGGGAAGGGCCCAGGCCCGCCAGGATTTACCACCTGCTGACTAAAGAGCCCTTGGGCTTTGTATAAACATCAGCAATAGCAAGGCAACCTCTGGCTTCAGACCTGGCACTGGTGTCCACAAGGGACTATCTACATCACTCCTCCCCCAGTTCCAGTGGCCCAGCACAAAGAGTGAGATTTTATCTGATAATCCAAGGAATTCTGTTGTATCTTACCCAAGCTCACCAAGGTAGTTCCACCAGGAGTCTGCAAGAGTCACAGCATTACTGGGCTTGGGCACCTCCTGTGCTGATACAGCTGCAGTGACCAGAGACTTAGATCACAACACCCAATTCCCTTTGGAAATTGGAAAGGCTTCTCAAGGAGGACAGGTTCAAACAAGCCCAGACTGCGAAGATTAAAATAAAAATACATAACATTAGCCAGGTGCCTGTAGTCCCAGCAACTGGGGAGGCTGAGGAGGGAGGATCACTTGAGCCCATGAGTTTGAGGTTGCTGTGAGCTATGGCACCCTGGCACTCTACCTAGGGTGACAGAGTAAGACTCTGTCTCAAAAAATAACAAATAAATATAAAATAAAATAAAAATTAAATTAAATTAATACCTGACCCTTCAATGCCCAGACAACAGTGAACATCCACAAACATCAAAAACATGCAGGAAGACACGACCTCACCAAACTAAATAAGGGACCAGGGACCAATCCCAGAGGTAGGTGACCTTTCAGACGAGGAATTCAAAATAGCTGTTCTGAAGAAGCCCAGTGAACTTCAAGACAACACAGAGAAGGAATTCAGAAGCCTGTCGGAGAAATTTAGCAAAGAATGCCTGTTATTTCACCCATTACCTGCTCTGTCCCTGCTTCCCTCCCCAGCATTCTTTACTATATGGCATGAATGAGCAGTGATGAGCTGAATGTTCCCGGGGGAGTCCTAAAGACAGGCCCTTAACACAGGGCAGCACGTGGTGATGCTGTACAGGGCCAAAAGGACCCTGGATTCATACCACCCTTCTGCTGAGGATATCAAGTTCTGTCTGTTAATATCCAATGACCCAGCTGGAAAGCTGTGAGTAGTGCCAGGGTCCATCCAGGGATGTCACCATGGGAAGCAGGGACCAAGCTCCCAAAAACTGTAATCTGATGAGCATCCCTTTTATAATCACCTGGTCAGTTCAGGTAGACAAAAGAACTTGTCAATGTCGCGTCTTGCCAGATAAAATCCAGGAGGCCCAGTTAAATTTGAATTTAGTTATTTATTTAACTACTATCAATATTATAGATAAATGACTAATTGTGATGACATGCTTATGCTAAAATATTACCTGTTCTTTACCTAAAATAACTTTACCAAACTTAACTGGGCATATTTGGGACATACTTATGCTAAAAATTATTTATTGTTTATCTGAAATTCAGATTTAACTGGTTGTCCTGTATTTTTATTTGCTAAATATGGCAACTTGAGTAACCAGTAACTCCACCTTCCTTTTGTTTTATTGTTTTTTTCTTTTTTTCTTCATTCTCCATTTCCACTTCAGTTCTTCTTTCCCACCATAAGCACCCAAATTGATTAATTTAATTTACCTTCTAATTTAATAGTCCATCTAATTTACCTTCATTTGTGTATTTGTATACACATATAAGTTTGAAAATTTTATATTGGCATTCTGTTTCTACTTTTTTCCTCGACACTTTCTTCTTAGATCCACCCTTGTTGCTACATGCAAATTTAGATCATTATTTCTGGATTTTATATAAAAATTCTTTGAATGCATAGACCAGGTTTTAGCTAATTGTCTTCTAGTGTTAGACACCTACGTCCACCTTTGGTTCCACAAATAGTTCTGGGTTAAATTGTGTGCACATTTGATAGGTGTCAAGTCAATCTCATTATTGCATTTTCTATTTCTCTGGTTATTAGTGAGGTTGAATATTTGTTCATATACTTATTAGCTACTTGGGTTTCCCCTTGTATCCATTTCCTGTTCATACCTTTTGCCCATTTTTCTATTGGGTCTCCACTCTTTTTTTTACTGCAGATGTACAGGAGTTTCTTTTGTGATTTAGAAGAGTACTATCCAATAGAAATATAATGAGAGCCACATACGTAATTAAAATTTTCTAATAGCCACATTTAAATAGCAAACAGAAACAGGTAAATTAATTTTAACAGTATATTTTACTTAACTCAGTATATCTAAAATATTATGTAAACGTGTGGTCAATATAAACATTATGAAAATACATTACATTCCTTTGTGTAAGCTATACTTTTGAAATCTGGTTTGTATTTCATACATACAGCACATCTCAATTTGGACCAGATCACATACAAAGTACTCAACAGTGGGTGGCACCTATGGAGTAGCTTGAGGAGTAGCTTTGAGGAGTAGCTTGAGGAGTAGCTTTCAGGAGTAGCTACTCCGAGTAGCTTGCTAGCCCTGTATGCTAGAGGTGCCGGGTTCAAACCCAGCCCCAGCCAAAAACTGCAAAAAAAATAAAAAAAAATTAAAAGTACTCAACAGTCACATGTGGCCAGTGGCACAGATATATTAAGCAGTGCAGGCCTAGAATTTAGACCCTAGATATTAATTCTCTCTCAGTTTTAGGTTGAAAATCTCTTCTCTGGTACACCCATCTGTTAATTTTGTCTATGGTATAATTTGTTTGAAAAACATTTTAATTTTTATGTAACTACATCCACTGTGACAAATTTGTGTTTCAGACCCTTGATTTTAAAATTCATACCCATGCCCATATACCCAAGATAAAAATCTTACATTTTTCTTCTATTAGTTTTATAGTTTTTATCTTTCTTAGGCAGGTCAATAAGCTACTTAAGGATTTTTTTTTCATATTGTAGAAAGTAGGGATCCAGCATTATTTTCCTGTTACAGAGTGAGTTGCTTTCCCCAGCACCATCTATTAAATCATCTATCCTTTCACTACTCATCTGTGAAGCCACTACTATCGTATATCAACTTCTCATATGTACATTAGTCTGTTTCTGAGCTCTATATTCTGATTTTTGATTATCACAGTAACTCTTGTTTTATAAATATGACAATTAAATTGTAGAGAATTTATGTAACTTGTCAAAGTCAGCCAAATAGTAAATGTTAGAGTAAGGATTTGATCCCGAGTATGTCAAATATTGTGCCAGTTAGGATTACGTTTGGCTTCAGGTATCAGAAACCAGACTATAGCAGCTAGTACAACGGCATTTATTTTTCTCATATAACAAGAATTCTGGAGACAGATAATCCAGTAGAGGCACAGTGGCTCCATGGTGCCACTGGGGATCTATGTGCCTCCTGTCTTTCTGATAAGCCATATTAACACATGGCTCTTATCCTCATGGTGGCGAGCTGGCTGTCATCTCCTGGAATCTGTCTCTAAGAAAGAAGAGGGAAGGAAAAGAACAAAGGCCAAGGAATGTGCTGGCGAGCCAACGCCTTCTAATCAGGGAAATGCTTGTTTTTCTACCAGTTGCATCCAGTTGCATTCCACTAACATCTACGTGGCCAGAACTAGACACTTGACCATCCCTCACCGCAAGAGAACTTTAGGAAATGAAGATCTGCTGTTTTCTAAGCTGGGAATATGGCCACCTAAAGCAAATTTGGGTTCTGTTAAAAATTAAGCAGTGGAGAATGAGTGCTGGGCAGTCATCAGAGAAGGCTTATTGAAGAGCTAGTGAAGCTTAAGCTTCATGGTGTCTTGTTTGTCAGGCCCCTTTTGGTACCCTATATCTAATTTTATTTTTTATTTCATTTTTTTCTTTTTTTTGCAGTTTTTGGCCAGGGCTGCATTTGAACTCGCCACCTCTGGCATATGAGGCTGGCGCCCCACTCCTTTGAGCCACAGGCACCACCCCCCTATATCTAATTTTATATACTTAGTTTTATATTCCTCTTTCTTCAACCCCTGCCTGAAATTGCATTAACTTCAAGTTCCACAAAACCTGTATCTACTCTAGCAATGCCTGCCACATGTGTAAAAGTCCACATTTGCTTAAATTGCTTTGAATTTTTCTGGTTTAGTGGGAAACAAGGTGAAGGGTATTGTTAGGGTGTCCAAGTCAAATACACATTTTCAACTAATTCCCCAGGACCCACATTTATGCTTTTTTTGACTAGACCTGACATATTGCGTGCCAACTACATGTCAGGAACTGTGCTAGGCGGCTTCCCAAATGTTTTCTTCACTTAATTATTACTGTAACTCTTTGTGGATCAGAAATGTTCAGTACCTTGTACAAGGTCAAAGTCTGTAAGAGGCCAGATTGAGATGTTAACTTAATATCAAAACTTTTCCATGCTTTCCACTAAACTATGGCTAAACATTTCCTATGGGCTTTGGACCCATGTAGGATTGTAAGCTTTAACAAATAAAAATACAGACCAGTAATAGTTTTTTAGTGTAAGCATTATTCCAAACTTAACTGGTCATTTAATCTGGCAACCCTACTTTTACAGGCAGTGAGTTACTGCCGTGGAATGAAGACTCGGTAAGATCTATGTGTGTATTCAAGAGCGGTCTGGAAAGTACCCAGCTGTGTATGTGTCTCTATTTTGTCATATTGTGTGGTTGGATACTTTCCAGACAGCCCTCATAGAATATTTCCTAAAAGTTAAGCAAGATAAAGTGTGTAAAGTTCCTGGATCTCAATGCAGTGTAACCTCTTGGTGCTGGACATCAAGAAGTTGGGGGTGGTCGGTACCTGTGGCTCAAAGGAGTAGGGTGCCAGCTCCATATCCAGAGGTGGTGGGTTCAAACCCAGGCCCGGCCAAAAACTGCAAAAAAAAAAAGAAGGTGGGGGTTTAGTCCCAGCTGCCTAACTAGGATAAGTCACTTTCTCTCTCTCCAGGCCCAGTTTCTTTTTCTGTACGATGCTCCAGTCACTACTCAGGATCCTTAAAGCTTCCGTGTCCTCTGGCAGGCTGTCAACTCCACCATCTCCACTTGTGAAAAAGACTTTTCCTGCGAGGGAAGGGGCATCAGCTCAGTTTCCCCTTTGGCTGCTTTCCGTGACCAGGATCACTTTGGTGGTTACTGGTGACCACGTGGTAAAAAGCTGAAACGTCTTTCGGCTACAATAAAATCGCAGCCCAGTTTCTGAAAACGGTGTCCTGTCTGCTTCCACTTAGTTCTGTGAGACGCTCTGCCTAAAATGAAGGTGTTTCTCTATGACCAAATTAGTTTGGAAAATGATATCATCTATATTGACCCCACACATCCCTTGGCAATTCAAATGCAAGTTTTGTATAAGAAGAAAATTCTATTACTCACCACCCCATTTCCCAAGCTTTTCCAACAGAATCTCTTGCTTGGAAAATATTTCATGTAGCTCGTGTTCCACGGAAGTCACTTTGGGACACTGAGCTACTGGAACCAGGCCTGCTGTTGTAACGGTATATCTAAGATGATAGTCAAAACTGAATCCTTGGTCCTGGGGTGCCTTTAAATCAGGACAGTTAGCAACGTGCAACTTGGGAGTCAGAGAAATACCGCATAGCTTTCCTTGTGATATTTATCTTATTTTCTATTTGGAAATGGATGGAGAATCCAGAAACTGTGTAAGGGAACTGAATGGAGTCAGGCACAGAGCAGAGACTTGGACTCAGAGAAGGGAGGCATGGACTCTTGTTCTAACACTTTCTAGCTGGGTGACCGTGGGCACCTTTCTTAACCTTCCTGAACCTTATATTGAAAATCAGATGCCTCAATGAATCCCCAACAATAAAAAAAAAAGAAAAAAAAAAAAAAAGAAAATCAGATGCAGCTGTTATCGCCCACATAAGAGCAAGTGAAATACTGCCTAAGAGAATGCCTTGCACATAGCGGACACAAGAGGTGCTCGCTCTTTATCCGTTCATTTGAACAAGTTGAAGCAAAGAAACAGAAATGTCCCCTGCTAGGCAAGGGATATTGACAGGGCACACGCAGACTGTCCTTGTATGTGTAAGGCAACGCAGATCAAAGCAATGAGAAGTAGCCATGCAAAATTTTAACCCATCTTAAGGCTAAAAGTGCTAGCAGCCTATCTTGGGGCTGAGTGGGACAACATGGGGCCCAACCAAGGACACCCAGGACACAAGAAAGAGCCCTGAAAGACCCATTCATGGATCACATTTCTGAGTTTCAGCAAATTAGCCAATACCTGCCTTATCCACTGCCGAAGTATAAAGTGATGATAAAACGAAGTTTTGTGTGTGACAGGGTTTTATTGCACTCTTGTAAAATTTGAAAGTAAAAGTAGTTAGTGATGATAAAATGAAGTTTTGTGTGTGACAGGACTTTATTGAACTCTCGTAAAGTGGAAAATGGAATACGCCCATATAGATAAAATTTGAAAATAAAAGTAGTGCAAAGATTGTCGTGTGGATCAAAGTCAGTGTTTGTGGAATGAGTGTGCATTGAATCCCTAACAATCAGGTATAAGAAAATAGCTACCCTTGGCCAGGCATGTTGGCTCATGCCTGAAATCCTAGCACTCTGGGAGGCCAAGGCAGGTGTATTGCCTGAGGTCAGACCAGCCTAAGAAAGAGCAAGACCCTATCTCTACTAAAAATAGAAAAACTAGCTGGGCATCACGGCGATGTCTGTAGTCCCGGCTACTCGTGAGGCTGAGGCAAGAGGATCGCTTGAGCCCAAGAGTTCGAGGTTGCTGTGAGCTATCACACCACAACACTCTAGGAGCAACAGAATGAGACTCTATCTCAAAAGAAAAGAAAACAAAGACAAAAACAAAAACCCTCACTCTCTAAATCAGCTAATGGGCCCCATCTTCCTAGCTGTTGGAAAATTCTATCTAAGTCACGTTTTAGGAGGCCCTCCTGTCTGCAGGGTTGTGTGAAAGTTCTCAGAAGCTTGCGCCCAACTTGTGGCCCGCAGGTTGGATGCAAGCTTCAACCTGTGGCCCAACATGCAGATTATTTGAGGACTGTTGTGCTTATCTGTGGTGTTGGAGATCATTAAAAGCATGCACAGGATTTTTTTCCACTCATCAGCTGTCATTAGTGTTCTTGTATTTAGTATGTGGCCCAAAACAAGTCATCTTCTTCCACTGTGCAGTGGAAAAGTAAAAAGGTTGGACACCCCTGGTAGAAGATTCAAGGATTTTCTTTTTTTTTTTTTTTTTTTTTTTTGTAGAGACAGAGTCTCACCTTATCGCCCTCAGTAGAGTGCCGTGGCCTCACACAGCTCACAGCAACCTCCAAATCCTTGGGCTTAGGCAATTCTCTTGCCTCAGCCTCCCGAGTAGCTGGGACTACAGGCGCCCGCCACAACGCCCGGCTGATTCAAGGATTTTCTGATCATCAGCCTACATGGCACTCTGCTAGGTCTGTTGTCCCTTGAATGTGGCATTTCTGCTGCCTTGCAGTCAAGCTTGAGCACAGAGGTCTTTGTCCAGTCCAGGGATCTCTGTGCATCAGAACTCCCTCGGCTCAGCCCACAATCATTGCCATCAGAGGTCCTGCCAGCTTTGCTTTTCTGGAACCCATAAAACCTCTCTGTTCTTCCCTTCCTGTTCCCTGGAGAACTGTCCCAAATTTCTCCTCTTTCTTCTCCCTTCTAAGGGCTGCCTTTGGCTCACTCCATCTCTCCCAACATTTGGAGCTTCATCACCTCACAGACAGTTCCGGGGAACCCCAGTCTTAGGCACGGGTAGTGAAGGGCCCAGATTTAAGGAGCCCTTGAACCTCCTGTTCTGGCCGCCTTCTTGGGTGAGGGAGGGGAGACCACCATTACAAAAGTAAAAACAGCAATCAGTGTCTCAGCAGATTACCACATACACATAGTAGTATGTTCTTCACACTCCTTAAGCAAAGTATGATTTGAGGTTAGCTTGGATTGTGTTCTATTCTATTTTTTAAAATAGAGTTCTGTTTTATTTTAGTTCTACGTTCTCATTTTAAAAAAAGAGATCTATTTGTTTTTCAGGCAAACCCGTAACTCTGGAAGAAAACTTACATGCCAACCATGTGCTCTGACCAAGGTTCCAACACCAACTGGACAGAGGTCTGCCCGATTGCTGGTTCAGTTGTTTTAGAAGCAAACACATTTCCCTAAGATGAATGGGTCCTGCTGACTGTGCAGGGGAAAGACAGTCTCCACAGAAGGTTACTAAGGAAAGGAAAATATTCCAAGCCCCACCCTTGTCTTCCTCCCCCCATCACCCCTGCATTCTTTCTCGCATTTGGAAAATATTTTGTCTCTCCTTCCTCCTCTTTTCAGATAGGGCTGTTTACTTTAGAGCTGGAGGTCACTGTCAAGGAAAAACCCAACTACCGTGGTGCTTTTTCTGTGACGCAGGACCAGTGCTACAAACTAGGACTTTACTCTGAGACAGAAATAAATCTTGAGGCCTCTATGCAGAAGAGGGTGGCTTGATTGCTGGTAAGATAACTTTATGCTTTTTTTTATGAAAGAGAGAAGGAAAACAAGGTTGATAATCTGAGGAGAGAAGAGAAAGGGTAGGTGGAGCTCATTCCCAGGAAAAACACTAAAATACTCCTGATTCTCGAAGTGGGCCATAAACTGACGGAGTGTGCTTTAGAGGAAAACGCAAAAGCATGAAGATCTGTAGGGGACACCAGCTGGTGAGGAAGGCGACTTCTGCAGGGGGGGACTAGGGCTAGGGCTTTGGAGACATTGGTAAATGGGGTCAGGGAGAAGTTCGGCTCACCTGCAGCATATTAAATTTTGTGACGAATTTATATTCATGCAGTACTTGTGCAATTGAAATTAACATTTAAAAGTTTATCTAGGCCAGGCATGGTGGCTTTTGCCTCTAATCCTAGCACTTTGGGAAGCAGAAGCTAGAGAATTGCTTGAGGCCAGGAATTGGAGACCAATCGGGGTAAGAGCAAGATCCCCGTCTCTATAAAAAATTTTCAAAACTTAGCCAGGTGTGATGGCATATGCCTGTAGTCCCAGCTACTGGGGAAGCTTGAGCCCATGTGTTCAAGGTTGCAGCGGGCTGTGATGTCACTGCACTCTAGCCCCAGCAACAGAGCAAAACTCTCAAGATAAAGTTATCTAGAAAAGCAAACATACCCGATTTAGAGTCTTAATTTCTGGGTATGAGAAATGAGTCTTTCTCACTTGGAAACATTCAGCTGTCATTTATTGAACAACTATTTATGCCAAGGAATATGTCAGGCACCAAGTGTACAAAGACGAATAAATGGAACCACGGTCAGCTGGGCACAGTGTAATCCTGGCACTCTGGGAGGCTGAGGCAGGTGAATCCCTTGAGCTCAAGAATTCGAGACCAGCCTAAGCAAGAACAAGATCCCGAGATCCCATCTCCACTAAAAATAGGAAAACTAAAAAAAAAAAAAAAATTAAAATTAAAACAGGAAAACTAGTTGGGCATTGTGGCGGGCACCTGCAGCACCAGCTATTTGGGAGACTGCGTCCAGAGTATCACTGGAACCCAGGAGTCTGAAGTTTCCATGAGCTGGGCTGACACCATGGCACGCTAGCCTGGGTAATTGTGTCTCAAAAAAAAAAAAGAGCCACTGTCTTTTAAGATTTAAGATCTTAACTTATCGAAGTCTCAATTTATTTGTCTCTACAATAGATATGATCATTTCTACCTCACTTTCAAGCGCACTAAATGAAAGTATAGAGACATGGTTCTGTTCACTATAAAACACTGCATGAATGCCTATTACATTTTTATTGCAAGCCTTATTCAAAAGAAGGCTTAAAGCAGTAACTTATTAACTGCTCTCTCTTTTAAAATTTAATAATTTTTTTAATCAATCACAAATTTACAAAAAGTTGGAAAGACAGTGTGCTGGTAAGTGTTTAACAATGGGCCATGCAGAGTAAAAAAGGCCCGAGTTGTAACATTTGCCAATTTTCATGCTGTAAATACTCCCACCGTAGGCAGTTTCAAGCTGCCAACATGATGTCACTTCATGCAGAGTTGGGAAGCTGTAAGATTCATCATGAATTGTCTCCACACTAGCCTTGGAATCTGCCATTTTTCCTAGATGTCCTGGTTCCTTGGGCTTCCTAATACCCACGTGCAGAATGGCATTTAGAAACCAAGATCTGTGCTCACTGCTGTGAGGATACCACTGCTCCAAGGTCCCAGTGGGCAGAGATGAAGAATGTACACGCCTATATGCGCTCACACGTGAACGTCACATTTCAACCTGTATTTCTTTCTACTTCTATTCATCTACACATATTGAAAGCCCCAAGTTCTAATTCATAGAACTAACTCAGAATCAGTTTCTTTAACGTATCTCCCTTTCCTTACCCTTCTCCAATAGTGAAACATTAGGACCATTTTCTTCTTGAAACATAATTCACATACCTTAAAATTCACTTGTTTAAAGTGTACAGTGCAGTTTTTTTTAGTGTATTTTCACAGTTGTATAACTATCATCATTATCTAATTCCAGAACATTTCCATCACCCCATAATTAAACCCGAGGCCTGTTAGCAATAACTCCCCAAATCTTTCCTCCCTAATTCACTAACCAGCGACTACTAACCTACTCCCTGATTCTACATATTTGCCGATTCTGGACATTATAAATGGGATCATACAACGCGTGGCCTTTTGTGTCTGCCTTCCTTTATTTGGCATAATGTTTTCAAGGTTCATCTATGTTATAACACGTGTCAGTAGTTCATTCATTTTGATAGCGGAATACTACGCCATTGTCTGGATAGATGACATTTGGCTTATCCATTCATCAGTTGACATACATGTGGACTACTACAACTAAGGCTGCTATGAGTATCCCGAGTTTTTAGATAGACATAAAATTTCAATTTTCTTAAATATATACCTAGAAATGGAATTGCTGAGCCATATGGCAATTCTATGTTTAACTTTTTGAGGAACTGCCAAAATGTCTTCCAAACTGGTTGCATGATTTTTCTTTCCCACTGCCGTGACATAAGGTCTCCAATTTCTCCACATTTTCCCCAACACCTGCTATTGTCTGCCATTTTAATCATAGTTACTTAGTGGGTGAAGTGATAATACAATTTCACAGTGGCTTGGGTTTGCGTTTCCCTAATGACTAAGCATATTGAGCATCTTTGGGGAAATGTCTGTTGAAATTCTTTGCCCATTTTTAGATTGGATTATTTGTCTTTTCCTATTAAATTATTAGAGCATATTAGGCATTTTGAAACTAGACTCTTATCAAATACAGAATTTGCAAATATTTCCTTCCACGGCGTGAGTCGTGTTTTCACTTTTGCCACACTGTCTTTGAAGTATGAAAGTTTTTCATTTTGATGAAGTCATTATACTATTTGTTCTTCAGTTGTTTCTGCTTTGTGCGTCACATCTAGGAAACCATTGCCAACTCAAGGTCATAAAAATTTATACCTATGTTTTCTTCTAAGAAAGTTATAGTGTTAGCTCTTACATTTAGGACTTTGATTCATTTTGAATTAAGTCTGGTAAAGGATGTCCAACTAACTTCCTTCTTTTGAATGTGGATATCCAGTTATGCTAGCATTATTTGTTGGAAAGACTATTCTTTCTCTATTGATTGTTTTAGCATCGTTGTTAAAAATCAATTGACCATAAACATATGAGATTATTTCTGGACTTACAGCTCTATTCAATTGATCTCTATTTCTATTCTTATACTAGTGCCACATACTCTTGGTTATCGTGGCTTTGTCGTATGGTTTTGAAAGTGGGAAGCCTGAACCCTCCTACTTCATTCTTCTTTTTCAAAACTGTTTTGGCAATTCTAGTCCTTTAAATTTTCTATATGAATTTAAAGACCAGCTTGTCAGTTGGGAGCTGTGGCTTATGCCTGTCATCCTAGCACTCTGGGAGGCTAAGGTGGGTGGATTGCCTGAGCTCAGGAGTTTGAGACCAGCCTGAGCAAGAGTGACACCTGGTCTCTACTATAATTAGAAAAACTAGCCCGGGGCATTGTGACAAGTACCTGTATTCCCAGCTACTGAGGAAACTGAGGCAAGAGCCCAAGATCACTTGAGCTTAAGAGTTTGAGGTTGCTTTGAGCAATGATGCCATGGCATTCTACCCATGGCCACACCGTGAGACTCTGTCTCAAAAATAAATAAATAAATAAATAAAGATCAGCTTGTCGGTTTTTGCAAAAAAAAAAAAAAAAATCCAGCTAGGTTTCTTACAGGTATTGCATTGAATTGGTAGATTAATCATTTTAACAACATTAAGTCTTTTAACCCATAAATACAGAATTTATTTCTATTTATTTAGGTTTTCTTCGATTTTCCTGCAACAATGTTTTGTAGTTTTTAGAGTATACATTTTGCACTTGGGTTAAATGTATTCCTAAGTACCTGTATTTCATTCTTGTGGCTACTACAAATCCAATTGTTTTTACATTTCCTTGTGGAGTTGTTAATTTCCAGTGTATAAAAATAAAGCAGTTTTTTTTTTAGATTGATCTTGTATGTGAGTCTTACTGAATTCATTTATTAGCCCTGATTGTCCATATATAGGACTGTCTGGGGATGTATTTCTTGGGGTATTTTGTCATCTGTTTTACATCTTCCTTTCTTTCCTTTTCTTTTTCTTTTTTCCCCTTCATTACCCTGTCTAGAACTTCCAGAATAACGTTGAATAGAAATGGCAATAATGGACATCCTTGTGCTTACTCCTCTCAGGAGGAAATCTTTCGATCTTTCCCTATCAAGTATGATCTTAGCTCTGGATTTCTTATAGATGCCCTTTATCAAAGTTAGAAAGTTCCCGTCTATTCCTAGTTTCTTGAGTATTTTTATCTTGGAAGTGTGTTAGATTTTGCCGAAGGCTTTTTTTGCAACTGTTGAGATGACCATATAGTTTTTGTACTTTTCTATTTAAATAGTGTATCACATTAGTTGATTTTTGTATATCCAACCAAGCTTGCATTCCTGACATTACTCCCACCTGGTTGCAGTGTATAATCCTTTTTATTCACTGCTGGATTTGTCTTGCTAGTTTTGTGTTGAAGATTTTGCATCTACATTCACAAGGAATATTGGTTTATAGTTTTGTTTTGTTATGTTTCGCTTTGTTTTTCTTGAGATGTCTTTGGTTTTGTTACTAAGGTCATACTGGCCTCATACTGTGAATGGGGAAGTATCCCCTCCCTTTCTATTTTTGGGAAAAGTTTGTGAAGAACGGATGTTAATCCTTTAAGCATTTGATAGAATTCTGGAGCTCTCTGGTCCTGGGCTTTCCTCTTTCTTTGTGAGAAGTTCTTTATTGCTAATTCAATCTCCTTCTTTGTTATAGGTCTAGTCAGATTTTTTATTTCTTCTTCAATCAGTTTGGTAATATGTGTCTTTCTAGGACTTTGTGCATTTCATCCTGGTTATCCGATTTGTTGGTCTACAATTGTTCATAGCGCTCACTCATCTCACAATTACTTTTATTTCTATAAGGCCAATATTAATTTCCCCTTTTTCATTCATTATTTTAGCAATTTAGGTCTTCTCTCCTTTCTTTGGTCAGTGTAGCTACAGGTTTGTCCTTTTCATTGTTCCTTTCAAAGAAGCATTTTTTGGTTTCATTGATTTTAATCTATCCTTTTTCTCTATTTCATTTATTTCCCCTCTAATCTTTATTATTTCCTTCCTTCTGCTTTCTTTGGATTTAGTTTCTCTCCTCTTCCTCCTCTTCTCCCTCATCCTCTTTCCTCTTCTTTTGTTTCTTGAAGTGGACGTTTAGGTTATTGTTTTGAGATTTTTCTTATCCTTTAAAATAGACATTTACCCCTATAAATTTCCCTCTGATTTTTGCTTTAACTGCATACCATACTTTTACCATGTGTTTCTGTCTTCGTTTGTATTAAGGTATTTTTTCATTTCTTCTGTGATTAATTTCAAACCCTTGGTTATTGAGGAATGCGCTCATAATCACCACGCATTTGTGAATTTTCCCAATTTCTTCCTATTATTGATTTTTTTTCATTTTAGCAGTGTTTCATGAAAGTTGCATATAAGATTATTTTATTCCCGCATCTTCTCAATTGTTTCTTCCTTATACTTGCCCTTTTCCTTTCCTACTTGGTGGGATTTGGCTTTTCGTTCAAGGATCTTTTTGCGGTCTTTGTCCAGTTTAAGCCTAGTAATGACCACCTTGCTGGGGTGAATGCCCACATGGACAGTTGTGCCATTAGCCTTTTCCCGCTGCACCCGCTCAATGTAGATGACGTATTTCTTCCTGTAAACCTGGACTGCTTTGCCACTCTGCTGACCTTTATAATGCCCCCGGACAACCTGAACTTCATCATCCTTTCGGATGGGCATGGGTTGAACATTGTACTTCTGTCTCAGCTCTTTGGAAAGAGGGGAAGACATAATCTTCCTGCGAATGTGGGAAGGTGCATTGAAATGCCTTTTGCAGTTCTTGCTTCGGTCCGAAGTCACAAAGGGATTGAACTTCACTTTGGCTAGGCAATCCTCACCCGCTGCCTCTCCGGCGATGGCCACCCCTATTACTGATTTTTAATTTTATTCTCTTGTGGTTGGAGAACATAACGTATATGATTTCAGTCCTTTTAAATATATTGTGACTTGTTTTATGGCCTAACATATGATCTGTTCTGGAAAACGTTCTATGTGCCCTCGAGAAGAATTTATTATATATTCTGCTGTTGTTGGGTGGAGGCTTCTACAGATGTCTGGTCTAATTGCTGTTTGGTGTTATTCAAGTCTTCTATTTCCTTGTTGATCTGATTATTCTATTCATTGTTGAATGTTTTCAAGTCTTCAACCATTATTTTTGAATTTTCTGTTTCTCCCTTCAATTCTGATAGCTGTTGCTTCTTATATCTGGGGGCTATGTTGTTAATGCGTTTATGTTAATAGTTGATAACTTTTCTTTTTCTGGTTATATACTGTGAATGAAAATGATATATTTTCTTTATGAATTAACACTTTTATCATATCTTTTATAAAACGTCCTTTGTCTCCACTAACAATAGTTGTCTTTAAGTCTGTTTGGTCAGATATTAGCATAGCCAGTCCAGCTCTCTTTTATTTACTAATTAATGGTATATCTTTTAACCAATTTATGCCCTTGAGTTTGAATTGTTTTTCTTATAGATATTATATAGCTACATCATAATTTTTATCTTGTTATCCAGTCTATTTTTAACAAGAGTATTTAATCAATTTATATTTATTGCAGTTGCCAGTGACATAGGATTTATGACTGCCATTTTGCTATTTATTTTCTATATGTCGTTTTTTGTTCTTCTACTCCTCTGCTACTGCTTCTTGTGGGTTAAACAATGTTTTCTAGTGTGTTACTGAAATTCCTTGTCATTTCTTTCAGTACATATATTTTCAGTTATTTTCTTAGTGGTTGCTGTAGGAATTACTAATTTTTTTTTAATTTTTTGTAGAGATGGGGTCTTGCTATGTTGCCCAGGTTGGTCTTGAACTTGTGGCCTCAAAAGAATCCTCACACCTTGGCCTCCCAAAGTACTGGGATTGCAGGTATTAGCCACTGCATCCAGTCTGGGATTACAATTAACATCTCAATTTGTCACCATCTAGTTCAGATTAATATTAACTTCAATAATATACAAAAACTTTTCTCCTTAATACCTCCATTTTCTTCCCTCCCCTTTATGCTGTTATTTTTATTTATTTATTTATTTATTTTTGTAGAGACAGTCTCACTTTATCGCTCTGGTAGAGTGCCGGGGTGTTACACAGCTCACAGCAACCTCCAACTCCTGGGCTTAGGCGATTCTCTTGCCTCAGCCTCCTGAGTAGCTGGGACTATAGGCACCCGCCACAAGGCTCAGCTATTTTTTTGTTGCAGTTTGGCCTGGGCTGGGTTTGAACCCGCTACTCTCGGTATATGGGGCTGGCGCCACAGGCCACTGAGCCACAGGCGCTGCCCCCTTTCTGCTGTTATTAACATGCAAATTATATCTGCATACATTTTGTGCCCATCAACACATTTGTAATTACTATTATTCTTATTTATTTTGATTTTTTTGAAACAGTCTCACTATGACGCCCTTGGTAGAGTGCTGTGGTGCCACAGCTCAGAGCAACCTCAAACTCTTGGGCTCAAGTGATTCTCTTGCCTCAGCCTCCCAAGTAGCTGGGACTACAGGTGCCCACCACAATGCCCGGCTATTTTATGTTGCAGTTGTCATTGTTGTTTAGCAGCTTTGGGCTGGGTTTGAACCTGCCACCCTTGGTGTATGTGGCAGGCGCTGTAACCACTGTGCTATGGGCACCAAGCCTATACTAAGGTATCTTATTCATAAACTTAGCCCCTCTGAATCTCAGTTTCTTCTCCTGTGAAGTGAGACTAAAAACGCTTATCAATCACTTGCACAACAGCCTTGACCAGACCCAAGGGATGGGATCTGGTTCCCAAGGGTTCCAGCTTTAGGTGGAAGCCAGGAGCTCACCTATGAGAATAGGAGCGATGGTGGCAACGTGGGGGCAGGTGCTGGTGGGAGGGCAAAAAGGAAGGGAGGCAAGTCAGAAAGTTCTCTTCTGATTATATCAGTATCTCAACAAAACGGGCAGCAAGATGAACAGTAGAAAGTAAGGATGGGGAGGGATCTGAAGAAAGAACAAGGAGTGAAATAGCCAGACTGCAGAGGGGAGAGTGAGCGGACCAGAGACATGGCCAGTGCTTGCCTGACAGCCCTGAATTCACCCTGGAAGATCATAGTGGGAATTTCAAAGTGAGGCCAGCCAGTGTGGCTGTGTATTTTTCTCCATCCTTGTTTAGCTTCAGCAGTGCAGGCACAGGACAAGTGCAGAAGCAGAGTGTGTCAAAGAGTTAGTGATTGTCATAACTGGCCATAGGACTGCAGCTGGTGAAGGAGGGAGAGGAGGATGTTAAGGGACGAGGAGGTCATGAAACACACAGTGATCAAGGACTGCCCGAGTTTGAGGACAAAAGAGAATGAGGTTGAAAGACAAGAAGTGGTTGGTGAAGAGCTGGATGCGTGAAGTTGATGTAGTGGCTTACTGGTAAAAATGCAGTATGCTTATGGGAGCAAGGGCTGAGGTTGAGATGAGGTCAAGATCGTTGGAGGGGAAGTGGTAGAGGAGCCGAGGGACCTGAGACTTAGAAGGATCCTCCACATGAGCAAAGATCACAAATCCAGGCTGGAGTCAGGAGAGACAGCAACAGAGAGCCAGGAACCCAGACTGCTGAGAAATGAGGGGGAATGAGCCAGAAGCCAGCGGACGATGATGACCATAAGGGGTGGAGGAATGTGTGATCTGACGATGAAGGTGGAAAGTCAAAGCTGAGTGGTTTCAGGGTGAGGGGAGGGAGAAAGTTCTGCGGATAGCATGAAGGAGCAAGGAGGACACCTGCCCACCTGCAGGCCCAGAGCACAAGGGCTGTGGGAGGAGAAACAGCCACAGCTGGAGAAGGCAGGGGCCAAGCAGAGGCCCACGGAGCCAGGTTTCTGCGATACCAGAGCACAAAAGACCTCCAGGGAAGAGGTCAAGTGCAAGGATATTTGCTGATAATCAACATGAACTCCAGATGGCACAGCAGAGGGCTATCAGGTGGTGGGGAGTTGGGGGGGGTGGGCAGAGGACAGAACAGAACATGACAAAGCCTCTTGGAGATCCACAGCCCACTAGGGGAGTGGGGGGGGGGGGCAGAGGACAGAACATGACAGAGCTTCTTGGAGATTCACAGCCCACTAGGGGAGTGGAGTGGGGGGCAGAGGACAGAACATGACAGAGCCTCTTGGAGATTCACAGCCCACTACAAGGGATGGCTTAGAAGCCTGGAGTCCTAGAGGTTATTGCCAAACCCAAGGTTAAAGGACCTAATGGCAGACTGTGGAGGCAAAGCCAAGTGTCGGGTGTTTAGGGCTCCCTTTTTGTCACTGAGGGGACGCAGTCACTCAGGCCTGGTGGCCAAAGGTGGATTTAACTCAGAATGCATTGCTCCATACAGACTCCACCCCCCACCCCCGCATCAAGAACACGGCTTCCAGGGGGCTGGGTTAGAGCAAGCAGGGTCCCCTCTGCACCCCAGATGCTAGGGATAGAGGCCTATGTCAGGGAGGTCTTAGGTCTTATTCAAGGGCTCCTCTTGACACTGGATAGCACAGAAAATCTGCCATGACCGAGAAACTCTTATGTCCCAAGCAATGCAAGGTAATGTACGCACATCATCTCCAGGCCTTGTGCAATTTTTTAAAGTAGACAATATTGTACCCTTCTTACAGATGAAGAAACTTAGGAGGGAAGGAAAATGGCAGAACAGCCCTGGGGAGCTGTCTCATGATGAAGGCAGTATCGCATAATGGTTAGAGCACTAACTCAGGAGCCAGACCCCCCAGACTGTGTCCTGGCTCCCAAGTGCTAGCTCAACTTAACCTCTCTGTAACCAGTTTTCTTCTAGGTGTGTTGTGAGGAGTAAATGGCCAATCCGTGAAAGCATTCAACAAACAGTAGATAGCTCTTACCAGAGCCTTATGGTCAAAATCAGCCACATAAGCCAAGAAATGCCCTTTCTTTGTGGGTCATTCCAGCTTTAGTTGAATTTTCCAACTCTTCTGACCAAAAGATTCCTGATGCAAACACTGTTTTGATTTCCACTAGGCAGATAAGGAAACAAAATCAGAGGGATTGCTCAAAGACACACAGTTAAGATTTGAACACAGGTCGGTCTGACCTGCCAGTCTACTCAGAAATAGCCATCCCACCCTCCACTCAAAGTCCATGCACTCAGGACCCTCCTTTGCTTCCAGATGAGCATCTTCTTCACAGGGGGACTATGCAGAGACCACAACTGGACATTTTGGAAGAAACAGAGAGGCCAGTTTGGCAGCCTTCTGCCCTTGGGCTGATCACCCCAGAGAGTAGTTTAATGGATCACAGACCATGCTTGGGAGGATTAATTTTCACATGGTCCAGTGGTCCAGATCTCAGGTCTGTGCTCCCTGGAATGTGGCGAGCCGAGAGCAGGTGCAGAGGCGTTCTCAGACAGGCTCATGTCGTCTCCAAGCCTTTGCTCTCCAGGACAGCATGAGTCCAAGGAGGCGGATGCCCAAGAAAGCCAGAGGCTAGGACAAATCACACACCCACACTCTCCCCCCACCGCTGCCTTCTGTCCTATATTTGCCACTTATTTCTCTTTCTTTCTCACTTCTTTTCTTCTCTTTTCTACCTCTCCTCTATCCACAATTAGAATTATTTACAAGAAATATGTGTAAGTGATATATAAATACAAAAATCAAACATCAGGCATCAGGAGCAAATAAGCCATAAACTAGAATAGGAAGTATAAAGAGATGGAGGTGGAACACAGCACCACATACCAAATGTGATATTTCACAGTTGCCATGGTTGAGCTTCCTGGTGGTCAGTGCAAAAATAGGTAACGGAGTCAATTATATGGTTCAGAATATCTGAGTAGTATGGGCAGACATAATCTGTCATCAGAGGAAGCAAAAAGCTTCTTCCAGCACTTAACCCCTGAAGAAAATTTTTTACATGCTGTATTTAGGTGACACTAAGTACTGTCATGTACAGTGTCCCTGCCACATCTTGAATATAAATAGAGTAACAGGTTTCATGACTCTATTTCCTGGAGCATCCTTTGAAGGAAACCAACAGAATAGTCCCGAAATACAACTCAGTAAGAGCCTTTATTTTATTTTTGAGAGAGTCTTATTTTGTTGCCCTCAGTAGAGTGCCTGTGGCATCATAGCTCACAGCAACCTCAAACTCTTGGGCCCAAAGGATCCTCTAACCTCAGCCTCCCCAGTAGCTAAGACTACAGGCGCCTGCCACAACACCTGCCTATTTTTAGAGACAGGGTCTTGCTCTTGCTTAGGCTAGTCTTGAACTTGTAAGCTCAAGCAATTCACCTGCGGTGGCCTCCCAGGGTGTGAGGATCACAGGCCCGAGCCACCACGCCCAGCCTACTGAGAGCAAAACGCACAGAGCAAAATGCAATTTCCCAATAGTTTGGCTTGATCCAATAGCATTTTCTAAACTGTGTCTCTCAGAACCCTAGAGTAGTATAATGCATTAATAAATGTTTTATAAGGGTTAAGCAAATAAATTAGAGATAAAGTAAGGATTAAACAAAATCAAAGAGGTTTTTTAACTGCAGGATTTCTAAAAGCTTTTAACACTCTAATGTCCATTGTGAATCTCCAAGGTCAGGTGAAAGATGGATTATTTCCCAGACTTATTTGTCTATGGAACCCTCCTCTGCAACTACCCCAGTTTTTATAGAAGTATCTTTTAGAAATCACAGAAAATGAGAAATGCCTGATCCACAGTTTGAGAAATACTGATCAGGAGGAATGGATGAGCTAAATGCTGCCCAATAAAATTTCTTTCAGCCAGGTGTTTGCTAAGGGTTGACCATCTGATGATTAAGGCAATAATGTCTGATGGAGCCCAGACTTCAGGTGTTTTGCTATGTGGGTGGAGGGTGGACCCATCTATGCTCTTGAATAAATAAGAACAACTCTCCCTAAATTTCTTTTTTCCAGCATTAACATTCTTAGTCCAAACAATTGGAGGATGGAAGAAATTGGTCACAGAGAATACATTCAAGAATATCTCACAACTTATGAGAATCTGTCTCTGATGGTGGGGGAGGGGAGGTGTGCCCAACTAGGGGTCTGGGTCAGGTGCAAAGGTAGGATTTCTTTTGCTCACTGGCTTAGCTTCATAGAGTTGAGGGAACAGTTAAGCATGGGATTGTCAAAACATGCAAGATAAGTCCCAGGAAATGGTCAGAAACCAAGAGACCAAGCAGAAGGAGGTTAAAGAAGTCCAAGCTAAAGCCTGAACCAGAGCTTGGCCAGAAAGAAAGACAGGCAAGTCTAGAGATGGCAGTGGGAAATGGGGAATAGAGAAGGGGGGGGAACCTGAGGCGCGGGGCCACCTGAGGCCTTCTGGGTCCTTGAATGTGGCCTTTTGATGGAACACAAATTTTGCAGAACAAATCCGATAATGGAATGCTGCATTCTCTGATTGCTGTAACCTTAGGTGTAGTTGCACTCTGGTAGTTCTGAGTCAGACAAAGGGTTTCTTCTATGGCCACTTAGTTTATAGTTCCAGCCTTTGTGGCTTAAATCAGATTCACAAACAGCTGAGCATAGATCTGAGTTTGGGATCTGAACCACTGCCAAAAAGGCAGATAGAGAAAACAGCGTACATTTAGCAGCTCTGAAGGGGTCCAAAGTGAAAAGTACATGTTCAGCCAAGGGTGCTTGCCACTGGGCTACTGACAACAGTGAAAAATGGAAACGACCCCGGAGAACTCATTAATTAAAATAGGGTACATTCATTTGAAAGAATACTTGTACAACTTTCAGGAATGATTTCAAATACATGTATTAATATGGGAAGAGATACACTGATGAGCTATTAAGTAAAAATACAGATTACCAAAATGCAAATAGTAGGTTCTCGTTTTAGTGGAAGGAAAAAGCATATCCGTGGAAGTCTGCACAGAGAGAAATCTACAAGGAAATAGGCAAAATTAAAACTCGTTCTCTGTGAGCTACAAGATTACTGCTGTCTTCTTGTTCATCGGTACTTCTATTCTTTTTTCACGATCAGTATGGATTTATTTTTCACATAGTTATTTTTAAACAGCCAGGAAAAAAAAAATGAAAATGAAATGCAATTTCCCAACTTCCTGCAGTTTGTGCCTGAGGCATTCACTATCTCTTCCACATTGTCTTTCTCTCTGTGTGTTCCTTATTTTCTCACTTGCCATTTCAGCTCCAGATCCTACTTCTCTGTTTCCCCCTAAATCCATCCTCAGAGGCAGGCATTCTTTGAGGGCAACGGGGGCGTAGGCTGCTGGGTTCTGAGAAGCACAGAGGCACAAATTCTGGGACAAGAGTGAGAGCTAAGATCCTTGCCAGCCAGCCCAGGGCAAAGAGAAGAGTGGGGAGCAATAGGAATTTTGCTGGAACCTGGCTCACCATGTCCACTGGAGTGTGGGGTCAGCATGAGCCGACTAAGGACTGAGGTCAGGGAAGGGCTGGAAAGTTTGACCTCATGACATTATGGCCCCTGACTCCTTTCTCAGTGAACTTGATGTGTAGCCTAAAGTGCAGATCAGAAATGACTTTGTAAGGACATGGGTCTGGGGTGACCAGTATGGTATGATTTCTGAGGTGATCCCTCTCAACAGAACTGACTCTGGCTTCCCCACTTGCAACTGGGTGTGAAATTCTACCCCCACTGGAGGCTGTGAGAAGTCACAAGATGGAAAAAACCTGCATTTCAAATGGAAGAAAACATAATTTTACTGAAAATTAATGAGTTGCTCTTTGTACAGCAATTAAAACAAATCAATATGTTTTATTTGGAGACTTGGAAGGATTTATTTATGTTTTGGGATTCTAACATTACAGCATGCACAAATACAGTATGAGAAGAATATGAAATCTACATGAATTGAACATTTTAAGTCTCCAGAGACCCTGGGTGCTTCCCCCGGGACAGATCTGCTTCGGGATACACCCCGCCGCTGTCCCCATTCACTCGTCAGGAAGCCTGAGCAGATCACCAAACAGATCACCACCTTAACTGTACGGGAGGGAGGGAGAGATCCATTACACACAGGTCAGTTACAACCTAAGATGCATAAATTACTGAGGCTCCTCTGAGCAGGTTTTAGCGGGTGCAGGAGGTTTAAGTAATCTTAAACAAAATGTTATTGTCTCCATTTTTAAAATTTTTATTGCAAAGTATTACAGGGGTGTGCACATTTTTGATTACAGAATTCACATTTGTGCATTTTAAGTTGATGTTGTAAGTATGTGCATTATGCCCATTGGGTGTGATTTTTAAGACTGAGCTTCCACGGAGTTGAAATTCTTGCCCAAGGTCACATCACTAGTAAAGTGACAGGAAATGGATTTCCAACTATAAAGTCAGTACGGATGATAGGTAAAGCAAGGCACCTTTAGGAAGAAAAGTTGTTCCCGAGCCAGGCTGTCAGGATGGGGACAATAGGAAGGAACACACTCTGAGAAGAGACCATTTCTCAGGAGCGGTAGTAAACAGAACTTGCACGTTCTACTTTTTTTCTGTAATATATGTGTTGTTACAACCAGTATGTTTTTTTTTTTTTCCACAGTGGCTTTCCACCAATGTCAAAAGATTAATTTTTTGCCCTAACCCCAAGGAATTCCCCTTGGTCTGATTTCAACCCTGCCTTCTGACAATTTGGCTTCCTACTGAGCTGGAGAGCAGAGAGGCGGGCACTGGCCAAGCCAACGTCACCCATGCGAACCACCTGATTTTCTATTTCTCCTTATAAAAGAATGTGGTTCAACTAATTTTTTCTTCTCCTCCCATCCCCAAGCCTTCTTAGGAGCTAGCAAACAGAAAGGAACATTATACAGAGCAAGCAAAAGCAGAAAAAAAACACAGACTCTTTTAGCACAGTAACCCACAGGCATGAGGTCACTCTCATGGTCTCTCAAGGCTCGATCCTTTGTCGGAGAGAGCTAGTAAAGTCTTTTTTCTTCATCCATTGCTGTGTTACTCAGAATTCTTTTGCTTGCAAGGGACAGAAATCTAATTTGAAATGACTTAAGAATAAAAAGTGGGGTAGATGTTATAGGTTAGTATATAACATAACATAACGTAGGAAAAATCCAAAGTTAGATCCTAGCATCAGGCATGGCTGGATCCAGGTGTTCAAACAATGTCATCAGTACTTTGATTCTTTTCTTATTGTATCTTTTCTGCTGACCCTCCTCTTGGGCAGGTTCTCTGCACCCTGTGGTCCCAGCAGCCCCAGGGTTCCATCCTCTAGCTTGGAAACCTGGCAGAAAGAGAAACTTCTCCTCAAGAGTTCCGACAGAAGTCCCAGAACTGAATCCAAGTGGCTTGGCTTAGATCACTGCAGATAGTGGGAGGGAGTATGCTGATTGTTCTGCTCAGAAGCCCATCAGCTTCTCTTCCACAGAGCTGGAGAGAGAACCACTCAGAACCACTTCCCTCCCCAGAACCACTCAGAATGATGGCGGGGAGCAGTGGTCGCTCTAAGTGAAAAAAGGCCATTGTTACCCCCAAAGGACATTGGACTTGGGGAAGGAAAGAAATGCCCAGTGCTAGATTTGAGGCCCCCATCAGATTGCTCTAGGGAAAAATGTGACAAAGAAAAAAACTGATATCAAGCCAAAAGGTGAGGAGAAGAAATTGAATGGGACAGTGCAGGGACTGGATTTCAGAAACAGCGGGGCCTGGGGCAGGGGAGAAGTCAGGATCATCGAGCTGCCCCTTAGGGTGGGGGCAAGAGCTGCATCAGAGGAGTAGGTCCCCGGGGAACCCCTCGACAGCTGGTACAACAGCAAAAGACCCCTCGCTCGTGCTTCTGGACTCTGAGTGGACCGAATGAGATGTCTTTTGAGAGAGAGGGTGCCACCCCACCCTGGACATGCAGGACAAGGTAAGGGAGTCACGTTTTCTTAACTGCTATGCTATTTATGTCAGCCCATCCTGTTAGCTTGAATCACCTGCCCAGAGGCCAGTTTTGTCGCCACCAAATGACAAGATTGATTTCCACGAGACTGAGAACCCGACCTTGGACACTGATAGATTCCACAAGGTCCTGCCCTGTGGAAGGCCCCTTGGCAGGCAGCCAGCAGGCCTACGCTGACCACACCCTGCCATTGCCTCCAGGCCTTCCGTTCGAGGCTGCGCCAGGACTCCGGGAGACCGCGGATGAGGACCCCTGGCTCAGGGCTTGGCTCAGAGTAGGCCCGCATAAACCACAGCTGTTCCGAGTGCTGTTGGGTACTTGGCATGCCAAGCATACAACAAATGACACCTGTTACTAGGTACATGCAGTGCACGGCCGGGCACCAGTGGCCAGGGATGCTCACGCTTCAGTGACTGTCAATCCAACTGTGGGACCGTAAGGAACTGAATGCAGCAGCAGGTGCTAACTCCCGTGGGCCATTTGGAGTTTTGTTTTTCTGGGGCTTTCTGTCCCTTCCACTCAGAATACTTTTCTCATCACTTCTCTCTTCTTTATAAGGCCACCTCCTTGCCAGTGTTCTCGAAGCATAAACAAACTTACTTCTGCTCATCTTGGCATCCAAAAGGTTTTGTCTGAGACCCGTCCATTGCAGCTTTTCTCAAAGTGGGGTCCCCTGATCCCCTCCATTGGAACCACGAGAGTGTTTGCTAACTGTGCGGATTTGTTGATCCTATCCTAACTCAGTCAGCCTCTGGGCTTGGGTCTGGAAATGTGAGTTTTTAAAAGGGTCAGGGGGCCAACCCAAGGGGGATCCTGATGCATCTCAGAGCCTGTGAGCCGCAGCTCTGCGGGCACTTGTCAGTTGCCCAGCCCCAGCAGGAAAGGCCTGACTCCCCAGGCCCTGCCCCCTTTGGCCCTTCTATCAGGCAATTCAAAGTCTCCAGACCCATGAGTTACTGATTAACCCTAGGTTTCGAGGAAAGAAATAATAACAACGGAAGGGACATTGCAGGCTAAGAAACAAGCTGGGCAGCCTTGGGAGAGAGTAGAGCAAGAGAGCTGTTTTCAGCAGGTACCTGGCGAGAGCGAAAAGGAGAGTCAGTCCCAGACTAAGTTCCAGCTCTACCAACTCTGGGACTGAGCAGCCGCTTCCTACAGGTTCCTGTGCCCAGAATGGCCTGTCCTGAGAGCCCAAGGCAGCTCCAGCCCATCTCCGCAGCTGCCACCACCACCCCAGCTGCCAGCCCCACTGCGAGTCACCGTGGCTCCAAGGATTGGGACCTGGAGTGCCTGGTGTGCCGGGAGCCCTACAATTGTACCCGGTCACCCAAGCTGCTGGCCTGCCAGCACACCTTCTGTGCCATCTGCTTGAAGCTCCTGCTGTGCGTGCAGGACAACTCCTGGTCCATCACCTGCCCACTGTGCCGCAAGGTCACTGCCGTCCCCGGGGGCCTCATCTGCAGCCTGCGAGACCAGGAGGCACTGGTGGGGCGACTAGCCCAGTCACGCCTGGAAGTGCGGCTCTGTCCTCAGGGGCTGGCGGATCCTGCCACCTCCACAGCAGGGCACCCCAGCTCGGCAGGAGAAGACGGGCAGGATGCAGTAAGTGCCAACCGAGCTGCAGCCCGACGCCTGGCCGTACACCTGCTCCTGCTGGTCTTGATCATTGTCCTCATCATGCCCTTCATCTACCCGGGCGTCGTCCGGTGGGTGCTTGCCTTCATCATCGCCCTGGCCCTGCTGATGTCCACCCTCTTCTGTTGTCACCCCAGCCAGGGCAGCTGCTGGCCCTCCCCCAGGACTCTCTTTTGCAGAGAGCAGAAACCCAGCCAGATCTCTTCCATTGCCTGAGTCACTCTGACCAGGCGGCCCCTTTTTGCCTCTTGGGCCCTCTTGTCCTCCAACAAATAGAGTAAAGGCTGTGAACTGAGTCTGGCTCCCTTAGGAAATCACATGCCACCTGGACTTGTAAGCCAGGATGGCCATCTTGGGTCAAGAACTTGTGCCTGGACAGTAGGCTTGCAGCTGCTCTTGGGATAGCACGGTTAAACCGCTGCAGGGTAGGGAAGGGGGCACAAACTTCCTGTTCCTCTTCTTCCAATGCTCCCAGTTTTTCTTTATATAACTTGAAAGTTTTGCAGTATTGACCCTGGTGCTGAACAAATAGAACTGAGACTCCTTTTTATTTTTATTTGTTTTGTTTGTTTTGCAATGTATATAAACTGGTTTTATTTTCTTGCTTTGGTTTGGTTTGGTTTCTTGTGTTTGGGACCGTTTGTTCACATTTCTGGCTCCCTCCTAGGAAGCTGGAGCCCAAAGGGCAGTCCTCCGGTGCTTCCACTGGAAGTGACCACCCCAACCTCACCAATGTCCTGGCTGCTTGGGTCTGCCCTTCAGTTGCCCCAAGGTTGGTGGGTGAAGGGACCGTACTTCTGATGCCGCTGGGAGGGTGGGGCACATTTAGCTTGCAGAGTTGGGCAGGGGTAGAGAGGGTGGACCTGGGAATTGCTCCCAGCACCCCCACCAAAAGTCCTGGCTCCAGGCCATCAGGCCCTGACTTTATCAAGGACCCTGGGGTTATAAGGACTTCCCTCCACGTGGAGCAGCTCCAGCTGCCCATCTAGTGCACAGCCCCAGTGCACTGGACCCACATCTTTATAGATGTTGTTTCCCCTGTTACTGCTTCTCAAGTCCCACCTGAGGTTCTGTCATAAAGATAAGAGTCCCCATAAATGCAACGGTCTTCACCAATAACCCCACCTCTCCCGCCTCACCCTGAGAGGCACAGTCATTGAAAGGCGTCTTTGTGCCTTCTCCCAACGATTTCTGCATGTTAATGTGGGGGAGGCATCTGCTGGAGGTTGCCAGGGGCAGGCCTCGGCCAGGGGTTGCCTGGGAGAACAGGGGAGCCAAGGGTCCAGGTGACGTATTATTTCCTTCCAGAGGCCTCTAATTGGGAAACTGACTTGAAACCTGTTCAGGCCCAGGGTGTGGTCCTGCCCTCTCACTCCATGCTCCCCCTGGCCAGAGGGGAGTCACAGCCCGGACACTGTTCACGGTGACTGTGCCTTTACCAGGGAGGGATGAGAGAACTCTGCCAACTGGAGCACAGGGAGTTGCCCTGGCTCAGTGGTTACGTGTTGTCAAGCAAGGCCTTTTGCCTCTTTCAGCCTCCTTTTCCCCAAAGTGAGGGAGGGGTCTGATTATTCATAAAAAGAAAACCCTGAAGCCCTAGGGCTGAGGCCACCAGCAGGGCCAGAACAATGGGTCATATTCCCTCTAGACCCAAACAAAGAGAAATCAAACTATGTATGTGCAATTAGCTGTTCCTAAAATCTGGGTGCTTTCTTTTTTTCTTCTAAGGTACTTCCAGGGCAACTCTGACACCCATGCCCTGGGCCTTAGCAACTGAGAGGGGGCGTGTGAGTGTGTGGGCATGCATAGACCCATACTTTTAAGCCAGACCAAGTGGGCCTGAAGAACGTCCTGTCTCACAAGGATGAGTAAATGGGGAGGATGGCAGGGCATTTCCTGAGCTAGCCTCAGGCACGTGGAGTTCAGGATGGCTGCCAGTGGGATAGGAAAGGAACATTCTCTCCCTAATCACTCCTCCACTCCCATTCTCTCTAGTTCTTGAACAAAATCTCCACCAAGGTTTTAGTTACTAATGACAACACCATTATCTACCCCAACCATGGCGGGTGAGTGTTTATCTGGTACTTACTATGTGCCAAGCATTTCACCAACCTTATAGGGTAGAGACCATGGTGACCCCTCTTTTACAGAGGAGGAGTCAGAATCAAAGAAGTGAATACACCTGCGTAAGGTTGCACAGCCACCCAAAGCCAGAGCCCTTCCCCCACCAGGAATTAACCCCAGGCTCTTTCTGCCTCATCACGCTGCCTCTTCCTGTGCAGCTCCAAACACCCAGAAGACTGCTCACCACATGTGGGCTTGTCAGGAATTCCACGGAGAATGAAACATCAAGAGCTCCCAAGTTCCAGCAGTCAAGTGTTCAGAGAGGCCAGAGAATTCCAGACCCTATCATCTATGGTAAAGAAAAGAGAATGATAAAACGGGACAACTCTCCTGTAGACATTTGCCACTCAGCCCCAGCCTCCCTGCAGGGAGCTAGGCCAGCTGAAACATCGGAGGCCCAGTTTGGAGACCTTACCTTCCCCTTCCTTGCCCTTAAGCAGGACATTTTACTTCCCTGAACCTAACTGTAAAAGTCAGAAAGATCCCTACAATAGTGAATCTCTTGTCATCATTCCTGGCATGCAATGCCTCCCCCCCCAAAATGTGCCCTCCATCCCTGGGCAAAAGTGTTCTGACACTGCAATTTCCCCCTGCTTTGAAGCCTACCTGGTCCTGACCATCTTCTTCCCCTAGTGATGTGGGAACAGAGAGCCCCAGAGGCTAGTGTCAGCCCAGACCATCCAGGAAGGAGCAGAGGAAACTGCACAGCTGCAAAAGGACGTGAGCAGAAGAAACCAGAGAGCCAGCTTGGGACCCAAAGCCAAGCTCTGACCCAGTGTATGACAGGAGGAAGTTACAGAACTTGTCTGAGCTTTAGTTTGCTCACCATTAAAATGGGGGAAGGGTGGCACACCCCTTCCAGGGCCTCCGGGAAGATCCAAGATGCTACTGGATGAGATTCCGTGTCCAGACCAATGGATGAGATCCAAGGTGCTACTGGATGAGAGTCCCATGTCCAGACCAATGTCCACCTTCATCATCAATCATTGACCTTCTCAGGAGAATGGGTTCTTTCAAGCCTGTTCAGGGTGACAGCCAGCAGAGGGTCAGCGTTGATGACAGGTGGAGAAACCAGTGTAGAGTGGGGAGCATTGTTCAGGGCAAGCTGAGTGGGGAGTTTGTGCAGAAGGATGAAGGGGATCTGTAGGGGAAGCCAAACTTCACCTCTATTAAATGCACCTCCCTCTTCAGCATCCCCGGAGTCAGACATACCTGGCTTGAACTCTAGCTTCACCACTTCCAAGTCACTGTGTCTGAGTCTTGGGTTCTTTACACGTGAAACAGAGGTTACTATACATATTTCAGAGGGTTTGGGGAGGAATTGGTGAAATAATCTATGGCTAAGCACTTAGAATCATGAGGAAGTAGAGAAAGGGAAGACGGGTTGAGTTCTAGAAATCCCTAACAGGAAGGGTGAGAACGGACTCATTTATTCAAACCTGAACTCTAGAATTTGCCTCTTCTATTATCAGCCTTGGTGGCTTCAGTGGCCTCCTTAATCACACATAATAATAACAATAATGGCTGAGATTATTTGAATGCATCGGCAAAGTGTATTGCATATATTATCACATGCGCTAAAAGGTAGGTACTATCGTTACCTCCAAGTTATCAGTAAGAACCCTGAGGCACAGAGAGGTCAAGTAACTTTCCCAAAATCACACAGTAAGACAGTGGCAGGGTCAAGAGTAGACTCCAGGAGTCTTTCCGGAGTCCCGGATGCAACATTCCAGGTACAATTTGCCGTCCCGGATGCAACATTCCAGGTACAACATAAGTGCTTAAGGTATGGGGGTCCCTGCTCCAAGAAGAGTTAGGATTTTCTTGTTTGGTTACAGCTTCCTGATTTAGTGGCTGCCTGGAGCAAAGGGTTATGGGTGTGCACCTGTCCCATCTCCCCAGCCCTTCCTTCCCTCATCTCATAGCCCTGATTTATCGCAGGGGCTCTCTGTTCATTGTTCAGAACCTCTTTTCAAATGACTGAAGGCGCCTTCTCAGCCTTTGCTAAAACAGTTACTCTTTTGTGGCAAAGTAGAATATTTCTAGGAATGAAAGACTTTACTGCGATTTTTCCGGCTATGGAAACAGCACAGAGCGCATTAAAAAGAGAAATCAGGGGTGGCACCTGTGGCTCAGTCGGTATGGCGCCGGCCCCATATACCGAGGGCGGCGGGTTCAAACCCAGCCTGGCCAAACTGCAACCAAAAAATAGCCAGGCATTGTGGCGGGCGCCTGTAGTCCCAGCTACTTGGGAGGCTGAGGCAAGAGAATCGCTTAAGCCCAGGAGCTGGAGGTTGCTGTGAGCTGTGTGATGCCACGGCACTCTACCGAGGGCCATAAAGTGAGACTCTGTCTCTACAAAAAAAAAAAAAGAGAGAGAGAGAAATCAGATCCAAGCTCTTGAATCTGCTTGAAGCAGCTCTTACGAACTTTGTATTTTCGTCTGAGTATCTGGAAATCACTTTTCTAAAGGGGAGGGGGCATACCTCTTGGGTTAGTAGAGAACTCTCTGAAGAACTCAAAACTCCTTGGAATGTAGAATCTATTCACCCATTTATTCAAGAAATATTTATGGAGGTTCTGCTCTGTGCCAGGTACTGAGCAGGGCATTCAATCCGTTTTGAGGAGAAAGGAAAACTAACAGATGCTAAGCACTGGTTATGGGTTGATCTATGCCCCCCCTAAAAAAGATATGTCCTAACCCCCAGTACCTCAAAATGTGACCTTCTTTGAAAACAGCATTTTTATAGAGGTAATCAAGTTAAAATGAGGCCATTAACCTGTGTCCTTATAAAAAGGGAAAATGACACAGACAGACATGTAGGCAAGGAAGATGGCATGAAGACACACAGGGAAAATGACATGAGACAGTGAAGACAGAAATCAGGGTGATGTATGAGGCGTGACAATTAAGTTCACAAACTCATCCTAGACAAAGTGCTGCAACCTCACTGCTGAATATCACTATAGTCCCCTACAATGGATTCCACTTGGCCATCTGGTCACCATAGTGATATTCAGCAATGAGGTATGTAGCACATTTTCTAGCATGAGTTCCCCAACTTAATTGTCAGACTTCGTAGGATGACAGCTCTGATGGTCATTCCAGAAAAAGATTTCCAAAATTGCTTTGAGGGCTGGACTAGACACTGGCATGGGTGCACAGCTTCCCAAGGGGAGTACCTTGAAGGTGACCATAGTGATATTCAGCAATGAGGTATGTCGCACTTTTTCTAGGATAAGTTTGCCAGCTTAATTGTCAGGTCTGGTGTCTACCTGCCAAGGAAGGCCAAAGACTGCGAGCAAACCAGCAAGAGCTAAGAGAGAGGTGTGGAACAGACTCCCCCACATTCCTCATGGGAAACCAATCATGGTGACACCTTGGTCTCAGGCTTCTAGCCTCCAGAACGCTGAGAGATCATAAATTTCTGTTGTTTAAGCCAGTCCTCTTGCCATGTCATCCCTAGGAAACCAAAATAGGACCTATTCTGTGTCTGTGCTTGCACTATGCCCATTGAGCTGAGCTCCTTCAAGTTTGACTAAATAACTTTCCCTGAGTCTCACAGCAGAGAGGTAGCAACATTGGGATCAAAATCAAGTCTGATCGACTCCCAAGATCAAGTTCTCCTTTCTTCTTCCATTTTGTGGATGGGAAATCAAGGCTCAGAAGAACCTTGTGATTTCCCCCAAAAAGTCCCATATTTCATAAATGAGTTTGAAATCAGAGCCTACAGTTCTTCAATGATCCTTTAGTCTTTGTAATAACCATATGAGAACTGATGAATTATTATCCCCATTTCATGGGTTGAAGACTTACAACCCAGGGCAATAAAGTATTTGCCCAAGGTCACAAGCAAGTGGATGAGGTACCAGAATTCTAACTTACTCTGACTCCATAGCTACACCTACACTTTCTGCTTTCCATGATGCCTTTCAGTGGCCTGTCTGTACAAAGAAGCAAGCAAGCTTGTTTGCTCCAAGAAGAGAGGATCATGATGGACACTTGTCTTCTTTCCTCTAAATGTCTTGGATTCAGCCGCCCCCATGCCCATCTCTCTTTCTGAGGAAATTGCCCTGTGTCTAATCTTGTTGAATGCAGAATTCTACCAGCAACCTCTACACCAACTGGAGCTCCTGATCCTCCCCAACTTACCACCCTGTTTCACCTGAGCACATTGCATGATCTAAGTTATTCAAGTTAGATGTTCTTTTCCAGAACTTTCCATTTGGAGCTAGTAATGCAAAGGGGGATGAATGTTTGAAAGCTGTAGCAACAACAGCTGCAGCAGACAAGATAATCCCCACAGTTCTGGTCCATCTGCATCTGGTTGAATCAGTGAAGCCTCAGGTTCCTTCCCTACAATTAGTATTTTTTTCTTCAGACAATCACTATCAGTTTCTGTTGTTTGCAACCAAAATCCCTGGCCTAATGCAGGAGCTGTCCAGGATCCCAGCTGCTGAAAAATCCCACCAATAAGCCTCAGCCTTTCCAAAGACCAGGCAAAATGCAATGCTACAGGCCAGTCAGCCAGGAACCCTCCTACACCCTCACTACTCTCCCAAGAGCCAGCCTGACCTTGTGGAGAGGGTCCCCTGATGGCAGGCCCAGGAAGGTGATATCCAGCTCTGCCCAGATGTGGAATCAGACAGAAAACTTGGTGTTGGAGCTCAGGCCAGTTACCATCAGAGGCTAGTCTCCACTCTGTTGACTTAACGATCTCCAGAAGAAACAAGCTCTAGTTCCCCTGAGACACCCAGCCAGAGCCCTTTACGGGGGTCAGTCTGCAGAAGAAACAGTCTGCAAATAGCTGTAGATACAGCAAGTTTCCAAATAACACCAGGTCAGTGCATGCCCATGAACATGAAGGTTGAGGGAAAACAACAACAATAATGGTGACTAGCGCTCGTCAAGTGCTTACCACACGCAGGGTACTATTCTATTAAACCTATTTCTTTTATTTTTTTTCCTTTTTTTTTTTTATTGCTGGGGATTCATTGAGGGTACAATAAGCCAGGTTACACTGATTGCAATTGTTAGGTAAAATCCCTCTTGCAATCATGTCTTGCCCCCATAAAGTGTGACACACACCAAGGCTCTACCCTCCTCCCTCCGTCCCTAGGAGTCTTGTGGTTGAGTCTTTGGGATTCTCTAAGTATAAGATCATGTTGTCAGCAAAGAGGGAGAATTTGACCTCCTCTGCTCCCATTTGGATTCCCTTTATTTCCTTGTCTTGCCTAATCGTATTGGCTAGAACTTCCAGCACTATGTTGAATAGTAAAGGTGACAGAGGACAACCTTGTCTGGTTCCAGTTCTAAGAGGAAAAGCTTTCAGTTTTACTCCATTCAGTAAAATATTAGCTGTGGGTTTGTCATAGATAGCTTCAATCAGTTTTAGAAATGTGCCACCTATGCCTATACTCTTCAGTGTTCTGATTAGAAAAGGATGCTGGATTCTATCAAATGCTTTTTCTGCATCTATTGAGAGGATCATATGATCTTTATTTTTGCCTCTGTTAATATGGTAGATAACATTTATGGACTTGCGTATGTTAAACCAGCCTTGCATCCCTGGGATGAAACCTACTTGAACATGATGTATGACTTTTTTGATGATAAGCTGTAATCTATTGCTAGGATTTTGTTGAGAATTTTTGCATTTATATTCATGAGTGAGATTGGTCCGAAATTCTCCTTTTTGGTTGGGTCTTTTCCTGGTTTTGGTATCAGGGTGATATTTACTTCATAGACTGTGTTGGGGAAGATTCCTTCTTCCTCAATTTTTTGGAATAATTTCTGAAGTACAGGAATAAGCTCTTCCTTGAAGGTTTGATAGAATTCTGGAGTGAAGGCATATGGACCAGGGCATTTTTTGGTTGGAAGCTTTTTCATTGTTTCTTTAATCTCAGTGCTTGAAATTGGTCTGTTCAGGGGCTCTATTTCTTCCTGGCTAAGTCTAGGGAAAGGGTGTGATTCCAAATATTGATCCATTTCCTTCCCATTGTCAAATTTCTGGGCATAGAGTTTCTGGTAGTATTCAGAGATGATCTCTTGTATCTCTGTGGGATCAGTTGTTATGTCCCCTTTATCATTTCTGATTGAGGTTACTAGAGATTTTACTTTTCTGTTTCTCATTAGTCTGGCCAATGGTTTATCTATTTTATTTATTTTTTCAAAAAACCAACTCCTTGTTTCATTAATTTTCTGAATGATTCTTTTGTTTTCAATTTCATTGATCTCTGATTGATCTCTAATCTACTGAGTTTAGGCTTAGATTGTTCTTCTTTTTCCAATTTCATAAGATGGCTTGTGAGTTTGTTGATGTGCTCTCTTTCTGTTTTTCGAATGTAGGCATCTAAAGCGATAAATCTTCCTCTCAAAACTGCTTTTGCAGTATCTCACAGGTTTTGGTAGCTTGTGTCTTCATTGTTGTTATGCTCAAGGAGGTTAATGATTTCCTGTTTTATTTCTTCCTGCACCCATCTGTTATTCAACAGAAGGTTGTTTAATTTCCATGCCTTTGGTGGGGTCGAACGTTTTTGTTAGAGTTGAGTTCCACCTTTAGTGCCTTATCGTCTGAGAAGATACAAGGTAAAATTTCAATTCTTTTTATTCTGTTGACACTTGTTTTGTGTCCCAGGATATGATCAATTTTGGAGAATGTGCCATGGGGTGATGAGAAGAATGTATAGTCCTTATCTTTGGGATAGAGTGTTCTCTATGCGTCTATCAAGCACAGTTGTTCTAGGGTCTCATTTAAATCTCTTATATCTGTTTAATTTCTGTTCAGAGGATCTGTCCAACTCTGTAAGAGGAGTGTTAAAGTCCCCTGTTATTATGGTATTATCGGATATCATATTGCTCAGACTGAGTAAGGTCCGTTTCAAGAATCTGGGAGCAATTTATTGGGTGCATAAATATTTAGAATTGAAATGTCTTCTTGTTGTATTTTTTCCCTTGACCAATATAAAGTGACCATCTTTGTCTGTTTTGACTTTAGTTGCTTTAAATCCACATGTATCTGAAAATAAGATTGCAACTCCTCTTTTCTTCTGAATTCTATTTGCCTGAAAAATTGTCTTCCAACCCTTGACTCGGAGCCTTAATTTGTCTTTTGAAGCCAGGTGTGTTTCTTGCAGACAGCGAATGGATGGCTTGTGTTTTTTAATCCAGTCAGCCAATATATGCCTCTTCAGTGGGGAATTCAAGCCATAACATTTATTGAGATAATTGATAAGTGTGGTAGTATTCTATTCATCTTATTTTGTGAGAGTCCATTGCTTAGTTTTATCTTTTGCATCAGTGTGGAGGTTAGGTTCTGTCCTTTAATTTCTGAGTTCTTACTTTGCTGCTGATCCATTGTGATAGTCAGTGTGTAGAACAGGTTGAAGTATTTCCTGTAGACCTGATCTTGTGTGGTGAATTTCCTCAATGTTTGTATATCCGTAAATGATTTTATTTCTCCGTCAATTTTAAAGCTTAGCTTAGCAGGGTACAGAATTCTGGGCTGGAAATTATTCTGTTTAAGTAGATTAAAGGTAGATGGCCATTGTCTTCTTGCTTGGAAAGTTTCATTAGAGAAGTCTGCGGTCACTCTGATGGATTTGCCCCTGTAGGTCAACTGGCGCTTACTCCTGGCAGCTTGCGGAATCTTTTTTTTTTTGGTCTTGACTTTGGACAGGTTCATCACAATGTGTCTTGAAGAAGCTCGGTTAGAGTTGAGGCGACGTGGGGTCCGATATCCCTCTGAAAGCAGCGTGTCAGAATCTTTGGTGATATTTGGAAGATTTTCATTTATGATATTCTCTAGTGTGGCTTCCATTTCTCTGGGGCATTCTTCTTCCCTTCTGGGATTCCTATAACTCGTATACTGGAACGCTTCATAAAGTCCCATAATTCTGACAGTGAACGTTCTGCTTTCTCTCTCTTCTTTTCTGCCTCTTTTACTATATGAGTTATCTCAAGAACTTTGTCCTCTACCTCTGAAATTCTTTCTTCTGCATGGTCTAACCTGTTCTGATACTTTCCATTGCATCTCTAAGTTCCCTAATTGACTGCTTCAGTTCCTTCAGCTCTGCTATATCCTTTCTATATTCTTCATATCGTTCATCTCTTATTTGATTCTGTTTTTGGATTTCCTTTTGGTTATTTTCCACATTATTAGCAGTTTCCTTCATTGTTTTCATCATGTGTATTCTAAATTCCCTTTCTGTCATTCCTAACATTTCTTTATAGGTGGAATCCTCTGCGGTAGCTACCTCATGGTCCCTTGGAGGAGTTGCTCTGGACTGGTTCTTTATGTTGCCTGAAGTTTTCTGCTGATTCTTCCTTATGAGTGATTTCTTTTATCTGTTTCCTTGCCCTAATTTTCCTTTCACTTCCTCTTACTCTTTAAGTTCCTGTGCCAGTTTCCCACTGTTTTTGTACTCCTCTTGGAGTCCAGAAGTCTCTCACTGACTCCCTATATCCTCAAAGGGATGACTATAGGCAGATCCCACCAGCCAGATATGCCTGGAATCTTATCTCCCCAGACTCACAGTGCCCAGATGCAGGGAAGCTGTTGCTCGGCGCCATTTTGCTCGCTATCTGAACACAGAGTTTGGTGGGTTAGAAGTCTGACACAGATCTCATTGGGCTGACATCTTCATGTTAGCAGGACTACACTCCTTTCTATGGCCTCTAAAGGAAGAATCCATTGCTTTGCTATTCCCAGATTTTAGAAGGTGTCCACATTCCTTGGCCAAGATCCCTCTTTCTCCATCTTCAAAGCATATTTCTGACCATTCTCTGTAGTCACAGCTCTTTCTCTTTTTTCCTTTTTATTAATTTTTATTTTAACTATTTTTAAAGCTCTATATCTCTTTCTTTTTCATAAACCCAAATTTCTATCTGGTATCATATTCTTTTTTTTGTTAAATCATAGCTGTGTACATTAATGTAATGGGGTACAATGTGCTGGTTTTATATACAATTGGAAATATTTAAATCAAACTGGTTAACATAGCCTTCATGGTATTTTCTTAGTTATTGTGTTAAGACATTAATATTCTACATTTAGTAAATTTCACTTGTACCCTTGTAAAATGCACCATAGGTGTGGTTAACTCTCTTATTCTTCACAACAACTCCATGAGGTAAACACGATTATTTGTGCTGGGCATTTTATATGGTATCTCATGGAATCGACACAAAGCTCCTATTCAAGCAGGAAGCTGAAACACAGAGTAAGGTCAGTAACTTTCCCAAGCTGGAATTTGAAACCAAGAAGGCCAGTCCAGCTCCAGAGACTCCTCCTAACCCCCACACCTACAGCCCCCTCCCACCCCACTTTACTCCCTTCTTTTCTTACCTGCCCCTTCTCCCATCAAAACGAGTCAAAACAGACTTGGGTTCAAAATCAAGTTCTGCTATGTATGCTCTGTGTGACCTTGGCGATGACATATGACTTCCCTGAACCTTACTTTTCCTAGTTTGGAAATGTAGGATAATCAACCCTACCTCATTGAGATTTTATAGACATTCAATCAGATGACACATACAACGTTTGGCACAGTTCTAAACACCTCTGGTCAGCTTGTCAACGAACACGTCTGAGCACCTTTCATGGGCCTGACAAAGTGGGAGAGGCAAAGATGTACAGTGTAAAAGATGCTCCTTACTAACCCCTCTCCCATCACCATCACACTACATAAATATATGTGTATTTAGTAAAATCAAAAAACTAAGGCCGGTGCTCATGCCTATAATCCTAGCACTCCAGGAGGCCGAAGTGGGTGGATTATCTGAGCTCAAGAGTTCAAGACCAGCGTGAGACCCTCCATCTATAAAAATAGCCGGATAATAACTAAGAAAATGCCAGGAAGGCTGTGTTAGCCAGTGTGATGAAAATATGTCAAAAGGTATATAAAACCAGTGTATGGTGCCCCATGGTTGCATTAATGTACACAGCTATGATTTAACAATAAATAAATAAATAATAAAAATAAAAATACCCGGGTATTGTAGTGGGCACCTGTAGTCCAAGCTACTGGAGAGATTGAGGCAAGAGAATCGCTTGAGTTCAAGAGTTGGAGGTTGACGCCATGGCACTCTACCAAGGGTGACAAAGTAAGACTCTGTCTCAAAAAAAAAAAACTTGAGTTATAAAGTAATACAGGGGATATCTCTGGAGAAGGAGGTTTTGACTGAGGAGAGTCTTCTGGGATGCAGGTAATGTTCTATTTCTTGTCTTAGGTGGTAGCTACGTAATGGGTATTTACTTTCTAATTATTTACAAACAGTACATACATCTTCTATGTGCTTCTCTGTACATCATAGTTTAAAAAATTTATCTCTAATATAACAATACTGTAGAGTTTAAGAGCTTGGTCTGGGAATCTGCTATCTGGCTATAATCCCAAGTTGGAATGGCATCTGCTCCGCTCACATCCACCACACTGAGGGTTTCAGAACTTTGTGGATTGGAAACTATCTGGCTTGAATCCATACTCTGCTACTTCCTAGTTGTGTGACTAAGTCTTGTAACCTTATGAACCTCAGTTCCCATGTCTGTATAAAGGGGAGAAGCAATCATGGAATTGTGAGCCTCAAAAGAGATCATTTGTAGAAACCACTTAGTACAGTGTACCTGGCCCCCAGGATGTGCCAAGAAACACTAGCTGCCCATGTTAAGCAAAAAGAGGAATGTATTGGCTTGTTTGGCCAAATCATGGCAAAGACAGCTTCCCGCTAGGCCTTGGCAATGATGAAACTGAGGCCTTGGACTTCATTAGGATTATTGCTCTCCATTTTTGTCTCCTTTTCTCTTTGCATTTGGGCTTTGTTCTCTCTGACCAGCTTTTTCCCAAGAGATTGGAAATTTGGCCAGCTCCTATTCACATATTCCCAGCTTCACCTCTAGAAAGAAAGGAGCAAACTTTCTTTCTTCAGTTAAAGAATGAGAAAACTCCAAGGAAGGACTCTGATTGGTCCTCTTAGGTCACATGCCCGCCTTTGTCAGCAGGGCTGTGATTGGTAGCTTCAGTAGAATCCTACTGTGATTGGGGAGATGGTTCTCAAGCAAAGCAGTATGCTGTTTGCAGAAGAATGAGGGGCCTTGGGCAGACAGATAATGGTTGGTCACCCAACAGAGAACGTATGTAAGCAGCAGGTTTGTGAGTCAAGCCCCACTCCTGCCACAGCTGATTCCTACATGATTAGGATTGTCTTTGAGGGGCCTGCCTCTCCCCACCCAGTCTCAATCCAAAGGGGTTCTGATGGTATATCTGTCTTTTGGGGGGAAAGCATTGTCTCAAACCTGCCAACCAAAAAATCACACCCTCTGGCCACAGGGCTGTGTTCAAGGTTAAGCCAATGATAGCTCTACTCAGGAATCTTGCTAGAACTATCTGGAGGAAGTGTTTTTTTCTGCCAGAGTTGCTAAGCTGTTCAAATATTAATGTAGACTTTCTGGTGAAGATCTTGCCACCCCATGGGGAGGGCTTTCCTATGTGTGAAGCCAACCCAGGGGAAAGCAGAGTCCTGTGATAGAAGTTCTCAATCCTATTACTTGAGCACCTAGATGTGGCCGTGCCTGAAACTTGACTTTCCTCTAGACTTTTCAATAGTTATATGAACCAGGAAACTCCCTTTCTTTGCTTAAACCATTTTGAGCTGGTTGTTTGACTTGCAAGTAAAGGAGCCCTGATTCATTTCTGCGTGCCTGAAGTACAAGGTCACGTAGAGTGAATGCTAGGATGGCCAATATGGAGCCACGTGCACGTCAAAGGTAGGAAGCTGGATGTGAGAAAAGTGACCAGTAACTCCCTGTGATCCAGGGAGGCACACATGAGGGAGGCCACAGGGCCTCTGAGAGGCAAAGAGAAAAACCTTAGGTCTTACCTTTCTAAATCACCAATTGTGGCGAAGTCAGGCTGATTACCATCCTATCCTGCCTGTCTTTCCATGAGAATGCCTAACACAGCCTTTAAATATCCCTCTCTTTAAACAACCTAGCTATCCAGAGAATTTTGATAGATACCACCCCAACCCTTCCCAGCACAGGACCTGGTGCAATACAAGGCCTACAGGCCTCCATTGAATGTTCAATGGAAGAGGCCCCCAAGGTTAAGACTTGGTGCATATAAAGACGTGAGAAAGGGGTTTGAGTGGCCTGGACAAACCTTAGGAAGGACATTGGAACTAGGTGGGCCTTGAAGCAAGGATTTGATTTGAATAGCCAGAAAGAATGGAAAGAATTAGAATGCTATTCCAACATCAGGGCTAGATAAGGAAAGCACAGAAACTGGAAGGTGATAGCATATTTGGGGGAGACAGTGGACATATCTGAGTAGGGGGTTTGTCAGGGGCAACAGAGGAAGCTGACTGGGCCTGACCAGAAGGGGTCCTGTGGGCCAGTCTGGGGAGGTCCACCAAGCACAGAGAAGGCTCGGTGTGAGTATTCTCAGAGCTCCCTAGCTGTCCTAAAACTCAAAAATTGTAAAACAGACCCTCGTCAGCAGACTCTGAGGGGGATATCTGTGGCTATGTGCATTGAAAAGGTATGTTTACTGGAGGGGGATATGGTGGGGAGGGGGCTTCAGGGGAGAAAGTGTTGAGAGTTCTGTGCTGTGGCTATGCTATGGTTGACAAATTCACTCCTTTGGTATTTCCCTTCTAGATTCTGATTTCCAGAGTGATGGAAAGCACTGTGTCATGGGGACAGTTTCAAAAGGTATCAATAGTGATATTAATGCATTTGCTGATTCAATAAATATTTGTTGAGCGTCTTCCATATACTAGGCATTTGGTTTGGATCCAAATGTCAACAAGATATAAGACCCTTGGCCCCATTGAGCTTACACTGGGGAAGACACTAAGTTCTGCCTGAAAAAGCCATCCCACCTTCTACCTTAAGAGAAACTTGTAGGCTGCTCTGTGCAACAAGAGCAGTCTTGGCTCAAGGCCCATCCTTGAGAGGGCCTCCTTGTGACCTTTTCTAGCCACACCCATCCGCATGAAGAGAGGAATCTACAAGGCCAAGAGTTTGTTTCATGTAAGCCCACACCTGGTACCCCCAAATTCCTTGTCCAAACAGCTTCAAGCCCACTTCCAGCCTACAAGAGTGAGGATTTTCGCTGACCCATTCTACCAAAGGTATAGCTGATATGCACACTCCTAGGCTGGAGAAGTGACCAAGAGGCAGCCTTGTGGGAGGGGCTGGAGCATCCACACTCCTGTGTGTGAGACTTCATGATGTGTGGGATGAGCTGAGGATGAGAAGAGAAAGAAGACACCCAGTGAGCCAGGGGCTACATCCTGGCAGGAAGCACTCAGGAGCTGAAGGATTCAAAATTCAAACCTTGTCTTCCAGATGATTTTCCAGGTGTATCTGTCAGGGTAGAGGTTAGGACATGTCTATTGACCATTTTGCACTCTTGTCCTGAGCTCTGCAAATATAGTACTGGCTGGCTCCCACCCACTGGGGTCTGAGTCAATCCCCTTTGCCAGATCTTTGCTTTCCCAGGCTCCCTTGCAGCCAGAGGTGGCCATGTGATCCCAGCAAGAAGGCTTCTGGGAAACATTTCTCTCTGACTATGGGAGGAGGACCTGCCTTTCTCTCTCTCTTCCTGCTTTCGAATACAATTGCTGAAGGAAATGATGTTTAGAGCAGAGGGAGCCACCTTTGGACCTCAGAATGACACAGAAGGACAAGAGCCAACATACGGAGGGTGATGAAAGATGGAGAGCACTTAGGTCCTGGATGACATCATTGAGCTCTGGAATCACCCACCTCTGGATTTTATGTCCCGTAAGTCCTTGGTGTCATTATGGTTCAGGTTACTATGTTGGTCAATGTGTGATACTCACAGTAGTGACAGGCCATTCTACCAAAAACTAACGACTAGTGAGAGAAACTAGTGTGGCTGGAAGACTTCCCACCCTATAGGAGGATTTTCTGATGAGTAAAGCCAACCCAGAGGGAATTGAGAATTTTTTTACATACCTGCATACCCCTCTTACTATTATTGTTCTTTTTCACATCCTCTCACTTTTCTTTGCTCCATGTCATAAAACAAACAAGCAAACAAAACCCAAAAGCCATAAGCAAAGACCCATAAACAAAAACCAATATCATTTGCCATTATAGAAAGTACTAAAAATATATAAAATGAAATCAACACTAAAAATAAATTTTAAGAAAGAACACAGAATATTTAAAGATTCAATAGTCTCAAACCATGCTCTCAACAGAATAAGGAATGAAGGGAATAACCTTCTCCACCATATGATTCAAGATCATAGACTAGATCCTAGAACAAGTGTGAGGACGTTACTGGGAAAACTGGTAAATAAAGTCCACACTCTAGTTAACAATAATGTATCAATCTTGGTTTTCTAGTCTTCCTTTCTGTTTTTGGTTAATCAGGCCCAGGCAAGGTTTGAACTCATCTCCCCTAGTGTGCGAGGCAAGCACTCTAACCACTAAGCCATGGCACCCAGCTGGCTTTCTAGTCTTGATAAATGTGCTGTAGTTACAGAAGATACTAACACGGGGGAAAACCAGATGAAGAGTATACATAGTTCTTAGATAAGACCTTTCAGTACTCTCTTCTGTCAATCTAAAATCCTTTCCAAGTAAAAAATTTACTAAATAAGTAAAAAGCATAATGATTAAATCTTAACTCAATATGTTAGAGATGCTCTGAGCAGAGGCTTGTTTTCCCTTCATTAAAAAGGAATATTAATAAATGTCAGAGGAGATTTAAAGATTCAATAGTATCAAACTGTGCTCTCAACAGAATAAGGATAGAAGGGGATAACCTTCTCCACCATGTGAGTCAAGACGATTTAACACAAGCTCATGCACCAGCTAAAGGTATATATACATTAGTGATATGGATCCCACATATTGGAAAATATCAAAGCAGGGGAAAGTGCAAAACATTCTTAAATAAGAAGCAGATGAAGGTCATGAAGGTAAGGCAGAAGACTACAAAATCATTACCTAACACGTGAGGACAGTGGATAAAGAAAATATTAACCCAAGCGGCTTAGACTCCAAATCCCTGCATCTTAGCTCTGCCAATTCCAGTTGATGGTCCAATTAACAAAATGTTGTTCAGCTCTTTGGGTCAAAGATGCCTTTGTGCCCAAAGAGACACAAACAAGATATTGTTCAGCAATGCAACACCCATGGTAAACCACACATCATCTGGTGCATTCTCTGCCCTGGCCTTCCTCTGAGGGAGTGTCCAGTCCCTCCCCATGAGAGTTCGGTTTATTTCAGTGTGTGGTTAGGAAAGAAGAAGTGATCGTAAATGGCCTTCTGGCTCCTGCAGTCTCAAGTTCAGGTCAACAGCATCATAAGGATACTCTACAGAAAAAGATATGGGAACCTTCAGTAATATCACTCTTACAAACTCAGTTCCATTCAGTCCTAAGATAGGCATCAATGGGACACGGCAGAGGAAGCTTCCTCCACTGAGGAGCCATTATCTGCAACTCACCTAAATATCTTTGAACTTGTATTGATATTTAGGCCTAAGAGAAGGTAGATAGCAGAATGAGCCAGACCTGGGTTCAAGTCTTGAGTCTGCCACCTTGTAGCTCAGTAATCCTGGTCAAATCATTGAGATGGCTCAGAAGTCCTAACTCTGCCACCTTGTAACTCAGAGATCCTGACCTCTCTGAGCCTTAGATCCTTCTTCTGAGAAATGGTATATACTGCATAGGATTCAGTGATGTAAGGGATATATGGAAAGCACATAGAGCTCCCTAAACAATATTCATGGTTACCCCTATACTTTCTGGAAAAATTGAATCCAATAATTTAGCTGTTTCAAACCACCAGAATCATCAAGGGAACTTGTTAAAGATATACATTCCTAGGCTCTTGCACCCCGGAGAAATTCTAAATTGGGCAGGCCTGAGGCAAGACCCAGTAACCTCTGCCTCTGTTATACACTCTCATTGTGCCTCACAATGGTAGGTGCTCAATAGATACAGGCCCCTTCCCTGGACTATTGCTTCCTAACCAGCTGCTTCTGTCCACTTTTATTCCTCTGTCCTCTGCACGGCAGGCAGTGGGATCTTTTTAAAAGGTGAGGTCTTGGGCGGCGCCTGTGGCTCAAAGGAGTAGGGCACCAGCCCCATATGCTGGAGGTGGCGGGTTCAAACCCAGCCCTGGCCAAAAACTGCAAAAAAAAAAAAAAAAGGTGAGGTCTTGTCAATTTGCTCCCCAAAACTCCCTACAACGCTCTATCCACAGCCCTCACCAAGGGGGCAAGGCCTGGCATCAGTGGTTCCTGACCCTGGGCACACATTAGAAATATTTCGTGGGTACATGAACAACACCTATGCCTAGCCCTAATCCCAGAATCTCTGGGGGAGTTACCAAGTAAAATACAGGACATCCCGTTAATTTGAATTTCAGATACACAATGGATAATTGTTTAGGGTAAGTATTATTCTGTGCAATATTGGGACATACATATTCTAAAAAACTGTTCACTGTTTCTGTGGAATTTGAATATAGAAGAGTGTGCTATATTTTTATTTTCTAAATCTGGCAACCCTAACCCCCAGCACCATCATTTTTTAAAAAGCTCACAGTGGTATGACACTCCCCCCCCAACCACTACCTCTTTGATCTGATGTTGTCTCATCTACTACTCTCCCCCAGCTCTCTCCACTGTAGTCTCTGGCCTTTTCTTTAAAAGTGCCAGCCACACTCCCAACTCCACACGTGCGCAGTTGCTGGGTCTGCTCTTGTTGCTCTGCCCCATAATCTAATGGCTTCCCTTCACCTCGAAAGTCAACAGCAGGGGGTGGCGCCTGTGGCTCAGCGGGTAGGGCGCCGGTACCATATGCTGGAGGTGGCGGGTTCAAACCCAGCCCCGGCCAAATTAAAAAAAAAAAAAAAAAAAAAAAAAAAAGAAAGTCAACAGCAGGCGTTCCCTGGCCACTTAATCCACAATAGCACACCCTCCCTGCTTTACTTTTTCTTTATTACACTTATAAATTAAAATGCATTTGTTGGCCAGGTGCAGTGGCTCACACGTGTAGTCTCAGCTACTCAGGAGGTTGTAGCCATGTGTTTGAGGTTGCAGTGCGCTGCGATCACACCACTGGACTCCAGCCAGGGTGACAGAGTGAGACTTTTGTCTCAAAAAAACAAACACACGATTTGTTTATGGCTCATCCTCCCTCTGCCCATCCCCCAAACCAGAATGTAAACACCATGATTTTGCACGAAACACTCTGATTCTTTCCTCTGCTGATGACTTTCGAGGTGAAGGGAAGCCATTAGAATCAATGCCTAGAATCCTACCAGTGACTCAATAAATCCTGGTTGAATGAATCAGTGATTAATTGATTGGGCGGCGCCTGTGGCTCAAAGGAGTAGGGCACCAGCCCCATATGCTGGAGGTGGTGGGTTCAAAGCCAGCCCTGGCCAAAAACTGCAAAAAAAAAAAAAAAAAGGTGAGGTCTTGTCAATTTGCTCCCCAAAACTCCCTACAACGCTCTATCCACAGCCCTCACCAAGGCTTCCCTTTCCAACACAATTCTCAAAACATTCCCTTGGTAGAGAGCTCATAAGAAGACAACTTGTCAGAAGTATATTTCAGAGAGGATAATAGCACCTAATTTTTATTATGTGTCCCATATGCCAAACATCGTTCAGAGTACTTCATCCATACATACCCATTTAATCCTCATGACAACTCGTAAGGGTTGTGGGGGCCATAATTATCCTGATTTTACAGACGAAGAAACTAAAGTTTCTATCCTATTCCGAACCTAAAAATCTCGGAGGCATAGACAGAAAGGGAACATATTCTCTTCACCTTTTCTACCTGTAGCCTTGATAAGGGGACTAGTGCCTGTGTGTAGTGGGGATGACTGGGGTGAGAGATGAGTAGTGGGCAACAGCTGAACTGGATTCAATGCCTGAAGCCAGTGTATTCAACACACAGTCTCTAACTGAATAGAGACAGGCCAAAGCCATTGTGTAGAGTGGTGCCTGGTCCCACAAAACCAATCTGGCTGGAAGGGCCACTAGATATAGAGTGAAGGAGGGCTGGCTGAAAGCTTCAGGTCTGGACAACACCCACCCACTCAGATAGAACCTCTTATTCTCCTAAAGCTCATACACTATTGGCCCATTTGACCCTCACAATATTTCCATAGGTGCATAGAGCTGCTCTTGTTGATCCTGATTGGCCGGGGGGAGATGGGCAGATAGAGGCTAGAGCATTCCACAAAGTGCATGAGTCATAGGCTCTGGCTGGAATGCTGGTCTATGACTCTCTCATCAGTATCTTCTCCACTCAAAGTCCTAGCCTGTCTCCACTGGGAGAAAGAGCGACAGCCTTTGAGGTCATGATGACTCATGCTCCGGCTCTGGCTGGCATTAGCTCTGTGGTTTTGGTATTCTCCTGACCTAAGCCCTAGTTTTCTCACCTGTAGAATGGGTGTGACGAAGATCTGCAGGTTTGCTAGGGGAATAAGATCCATTCATTAAGTGTTTCTGAGCACCTGCAGAGTTGCCAGGTACAGTTCCTGGGGCTGGGCACACAGCAGACGGCAAGGCAGCCAACACCCGCACCCTCAAGGCTTTTCAATTCTAGTTGGGGAGGCATACCATAAACTGGAAAACAGGAAAACAAAATAATTTTGTAGAATGATAAATACTATAATCAAAATAGAACATGTACTTCTGTCTTGGACTCAACCAAAAAAAAAAAGAACCAAAATACAAAACAGGACCAGATGCTTGGTGTGTGGCTCCCCAGCCCTTGGATCAGTACCCAGCACATAGTAGGTGCTCGGTAAATTTAGTGAATAACTGAACGTGCTGGGTGGTCAGGGAAGACTCACAGATGCCACTCCAAGTGGGGACCAGAATGGGAAACAGGAAACATTCTGGGAGAAAGGTGGGTCTGAGGGGCAGAGATCAGGCATGGCAGCCTCCAGTGCAAAGGGCCTGAGACAGGACAGACCTTGGCATTCAGAAGACAGAAAGAACCAGGGAGTTTTGGCTATCTTAACACTCTGCCAACTTCAAAGTGCTGTGTACACTTACGGGAAGGCTGTTTCTGTGTCTGGTTCTTTACTTTTGTTTTTTTAAATTTCCATCCCAGTCGCTTCAGGCCCGCTACCCTCCAGCAGCTGCTCCAAAGCCCAATCTGGAAGGTCCCTCTCAGGCACCCCACTGCTGCTTGGGCAAATGCACCCAACTAACAGGTTTCCCGCCACAGCTTGGCCCGTCACTTCCTGAGGGCAACACCCCTGTGGCGCCGGGTGGCGGTGGGAGCAGCTTGGGCCACTCACCCCGTGAGCCTGAGCCCGGAAGGCCCGGCGGGCGGCGACCAGGCGTGCCGGGGGCGGGCTGAGCAGCGGCGGGACCAGCCCGGGCCAGCGCGGGGCGGCGGTGCCGGGCAGGAGGAGGGGCCGAGTCGCCTTCGCCTTCGCTGCAGCTGCCGCCGCCTCCAGGTAAGGGGACTAGGGAGCCGCCGGGTCGCCGTGGGGTTACCCCACCTGGCCACTCCCCACCGCCCGCCACTGGCCCCACGCGGGAGTTCCCGGAGCTCGCCAGGCCCGCCAGCCCTTCGGCTCTTCCCCGCCCGTCCGGGCACCGGGCCCACGCAGGAGCGGCCACGCGCTGCCCCGGCGCTGGTGGCTGGTCAGTTTACAGAGCCGGAAGTGCCCTTAGAAATCGCATAGTACAGCAGATGGGGAAACTGAGGCCGGGCAGAGCTCTCCTGCCTCCAGCTGGGGCTCTGGGCCTTTAGAGATCACCCAGCTACTGCCTTGAAAAATGGTCAGAGCCAGGGAGGAAGGAGACTTGCCCAAGGTCACACAGGTTAAGTGGGCTTCCCCTAGCCCCACACAGCCCCTCCAGGCGCTGGCGAGGAAACCCCGAGGTTTTTATCACCCACTTGTCTCACCCCTGCAGCCCTCTGCTCTCCCACCTAACCGCAAATTCCAAAGGAGCTTGGGGAGCCCAGGCTCCTAATGTTATGGCAGGCCACATCTTCTGGCCCTGCTGCCTGAAGTTTACTTTTTCTTTCTTTCTTTTTTTTTTTTTGAGACAGAATCTCACTTTGTGGCCCTGGGTAGAGTGCCTTGATGTCATAGCTCGCAGGCCTCAGCCCCCAGAGTAGCTGGGACTAGAGGCACCCGCCACAATGAGGGGCTAGTTTTTCTATTTTTGGTAGAAACAGGTCTGGCTCTTGCTCTGGCTGGTCTCAGAACTCCTGAGCTTGGGCCATCCACCCTCCTCAGCCTCCTAGAGTGCTAGGATTACAAGCATGAGCCACTGTCCCAGGCCACTGCTACTTACCTTTGAGTGGATTTTACAGCTGGGTAAACTGAGGCTCGGAGAGATGAAGTGATTTCCCCAGGAGTACATCCCTACAAAAAGCAGAGGGTAAGGACCTGGGCTCCTTGACTGGAGAGGCTGACCCAGGGGGCACAGTTTTGGCCTCCACAATGTCTCTGCCCTGGAGTCACACAGGGACTAGGCCAGGCTAGAATCCAAGACTATTACCTAACTCAAAATGGAAGTAAACATATAGTTTTGTTTTTTTTCCCTAACTCAGTGTTTATTTCACTGCAGAGCTTTGAGGACACTCATTCATTCATTCACCAAATAGGTATTGAGCACCTACTTCGTGCCACGATGTGCACTGTTCAGACACTGAGGATATAGCAGTGAACAAGATGAGGCCTGCCCTCAGGGAGTATGCTCCAGAGGGTGGGGTAACACACTGCCCATCAGTCTGGGGAGTGCGTGCTGAACACAAAGGAAAGAGGAGGCTACTGGAGTCCCCCAAACTGGGAAGTACCTGAAGAAGGCAGAAAATGACTTCTCTACTGATTCAGGGTGTGGTGTTAGAATGGCCTCAAGACCTCTGAGCTTTTGGTCTTCATGGACCTCATTTAAGATGAGGATTTGGGGGGCAGGGGTAGGTGAGTAGAGTGATCCAAAGGAAGCCCTAAACCACAGAGATGGAGACCTGGGCGATCAACCTGGTACTGCCACTTCCTTGCTGTGTGACTTTGAGTAGACCACTCAACCTCTCTGGACCTTGTTGTACAACACAGATCACATCTAATAGGGTTGGTGAGGTTGTCAGAATGCTTTGTCAATGGCGAGACACAAAGCGTGGCCTGAATCAGAGAGCTTGCAACTGAGTTGTGAGCGAGGTGTGTTTATTTAGCATGTATTTATTTAGAGTCTCTAGTGACTTCTGTTGATAACCTGTTACTATTTGCAGTAAAGAAGTGTAAGAGGCAGAGAGGGGGTGGCTGGGTTCCCTGCCTCAGCTCCAGAAATGGGATGCTCGTGTCACCATCAGCGTTTCTGTCTTTACGACCCCTGCAGCCTCACACGCAGCATCAGACAAAGGTGGGCTCAGGGGCTAGCCTTGGGAGCTTCCTAACCACTCGGTCATGACCGCTCTATGCTTCCCTTTCCTCATTTGTAATATACTTTCTCCGAGGTTGTCGTGAGTACTAAAGGAGCGGAAGCCACAAAGGCCTGGTGTGGTGTCTGGCATGGTGGGAGCCTTTTATTTTTGAGGCCTAAGGTCCAAAGAGGGGATGGAGCGGCATGTTGACTGATGCTCAGCGTGTGGCTACCGTGAAGGCTGGCACTTACAAAACTCCTCATAAGACTCAAACCACCCTGGGTACCACTGGCTCCAAAAGCTAGACCAGCGACCTGGGCCTCCCAATGTGACACCTGAGAAATGTCATGAGGTGGTTTCTCATCACCTCCTCTATGGCCTGTGTGTTTTGTAAACACTGCTCTGTACACTGTAAGCCGGGGCTGCTGATGAGGAGTAGAGCCCTCCCTTCCTTGGGTGTGTGACAGGGGCAGGAGGGGGAATCCAATCTGCTTTCCACTTAGCCTACCTCTACTTGGCAGCCAGCCTAATCTGATTCTAATACCCTCTGCTTCAAACCATGCTGTGGCTTCCCCTTTTTCTTAGGGAAAATAACAAAAACCTTTAACATGGACCAGAAGGCCCTGCACTCCCGTGGGCCTAAACTTCCATAGTAGCCCTCTGTGTCCAGCAGGTCCCTCCCTCCTCAGGGCCCTTGTACCTGCTCTTCCATGCCCCTCCTTCTCCCTGCCTCCCATTTCCCAGGTAAATACTTCATTCTTCAAAGTTTAGCCCTACACAGACTTGCGATCCAAATGCCCCAGGCCATAAGACCTCCACTGATATGTTGGTGGTTAAGCTCAGGGTGGAATTACACACTCCTTGCTGGGATGAGTTTCTGCCTGCACTTTGTACACCACCGACATCTGGGGCCAGGACCGAGTTTGCTCAGCAGGTGCTCAGTAGTGAAATCTGCCCATGGGGAGGACCTCTTGAGCAAATTGGGGACCTTGTTTTATATAAAACTGTCCTTCAAAAAAATATGCTGAAGCCATTTCTGAGTTGTGGGGGTAGGAAGGCATTTATTCATTCATTCATTCAGCACCCAGAGTTGGACACCTGCTATGCCAGGTACTATTCTGGGATACGTCAGGGAATACAACCCAAAAGCCACTGCCCTCATGGAGCTTTCTCTAGTGAGAGGGACAGACGATCAACAAATAAATCTGTGGGTGCTGGGACTGGAGGTGAGGATCAGGGTGGCTGCCCTGAGAATGAGATTTGAGCGTAGACAGGAAGGAGGTGAGGGAGTTGGCTGTGTGGTTGTCTGGAAGAAAAGCATTCCCTGTAGAGAGAACAGCCAGTGCAAAGGCCATGAGGTGGGAATATACCTGGAGGAGCCAGGAGCCGTAGGAAGATGGCAGGAGCAGCATGAGTGAGGGGCGTGGGAGTGGGAGGAGGGCAGAAAGGCCACTAGGCCTTTTGTAAAGGGAGTTAGCGACGTGGGTGAGAAGGGAGTTGTTGAAGGTTTGGAGCACAGTCTGCCCCATTCGAGATGGAGCTTTCTGGATGCTGCGTGTGAACAGCTCAGGGTGAGGAGGCACCTGCCATGACCCACTTGAGAGGTGATGGTGGCTCCTGCCAGGGTGTGGTGAGGGAGGACGGAAACAGTGGCAAATGTGGGCATACAGCACTGGGCCTGGGGGTCTGCCCCAGTGGCACTGTCACCCCACCCCACCAGGCCTCTAGCCCATCGTCCAGGCTGCTGAAGTGAGGGTGGGAGGTGAGCTTCCCTTCCCTGCTAGCATCTGTTTTCCTCTGACCTGTAAAGTGAGTGTCCAAAACCCTTCCAATTCTTCTATATTGGAACTGTTGCCATGGAGACCTCCCAAGATGCCTCATTTACCTCTGGCTTCCAATTTGACTTCCAGATAGAAATGTAGAATGAATGAATTTCTCCCCGAAAATGCTGCACGGGGTGGGTGGTAAGTTGCACCTGCCTAGAATTCACTCTTCTAGGAACATCTCAGGATTGACTTATTTGGGGTGTAGGAGTGTGTATGTATCTTAACTTTCAGCTATGGTCTTTAGGGTTTCTGACCTAAGAATGGCGCTGTAACTTTATGTGTTGGAAAGGATTTCTTCAGCCAAATTCTTTTATCTCTCCTTGACACCAGAATAATTAGTCTTCAGCCTTCCTATGACACTGTAGACATCTCTCTATGAATGCTTATTTAATTGCACTGCAGAATCATTTAAAAATCCAACGGTGGGCTCAGCACCCATAGCACAGTGGTTATGGTGCCACCCATATACACCAAGGCAGGTGGGTTCAAACCCTACCCAGGCCTGCTAAACAACAATGACAACTGCAACAAAAAAATAACTGAGCGTTGTGGCAGGCACCTGTAGTCCCAGCTACTCAGGAGGCTGAGGCAAGAGAATCACTTAAGCTCAAGAGTTTGAGACTGCTGTGAGCTGTGGTGCCATGGCACTCTACCAAGGGTGACACAGTAAGACTCTGTCTCAAAAAAAAAAAAAATCCAACTGTGACCAGAAAAAGAGAAAAAGAACCCCCCCCAAACACCCACACACACACTAACATATTCATAGAAAATTTGACCTTGACCTTCGCGAACTGCTCTAAGGGGGAAAAGATCACCACTGATAGCAAGTAACAAAAAATAGAAGTTCATTCTTGCATGTGATCTTCTAAAGTCCCAGGTCCAGTTTTAAGGATAATGAAAAGGATTTCCAAGGATGATATTGACCATATTTGATTTTCTTCTTGCTGCTGACTTTAGAATTTTTCATCTCCCCAAGAAGAAATCCCACAGTGTCGTTTACGGCCTTCATCAACAAATAGTCATTAAATGTGCACCGTGGGTGCTCATGGAGCTGAGGACAGATATTTGTGGAATGGCTGTCTACCCCCACTGCTGACAAGAGTGACTCAGCATTTTCTTTGGTGGTGGATAATGTGACTGACCAGACAAAAGTCATAATTACAGAGCATCAAAACAAGGTCCAATTCTAGACTAATCCCTGTCCATCCTAAGTCTAGGCTGAGCAATCAGGCAATAGGCATGGGTTGACCCAGATATGTTGTTTCCCTGAGAGTTGGGGCTTTTCTAGGTCAAGGATGGGCCTTTCTTAGAGTTTTTTGGTATCTTGATAGTGCCTGGGCAGGGACAAGACCACCACCCTCCCCCCCCCCACACACACACATAAGTTACTCCCTCTATTAGTGACTCCTGAACACCAGGGTGCTGCTGGATCAGCCTGGACACATTAGGTGAATTCAGGGCACAGAGCTACTGCAGGTCCTGATTAACAGGCTCTTTATCTCACTGTTGGAATCTGGCTCTCTCTTGGAATTGGAATCAATGTTATTTCTCAGACAGTTGAGGAATCTCAATTTAACCCTAGAGTGGATACTGATCCCAAATCAGATCAAGGGGTGGAGGCAAGATCCAATATACATAGCAGGTGACACAGCCACCACCCCACAGCTGCCACCACATTCACTCAGTTTGGGGGTCCAGCCCATTTAGCTAGACAGTGCCTAAAGTTGGAACCACATGCTCCTCCATCCCAGCACCGTGAATAGCTGAGAATCACCTCTGTCTGTCACACCAATCCTTGTCCGTTTTATTACTAACAAGATTTGTTGGTCAAATGAATGGGCCTTAACTGTGACCTTAGCCCCACACGGGGCTAGGGCTTTCTGAGCTAAAAGCTCCCCTTCTAGGAATCAAGAGGCAGAATTTTTTTTTTAATTTGAGACAGAGTCTTACCTTCTCACCCTGGGTAGAGTGCTGTGTCATCATAGCTCACAGCAACCCCAAACTCTTGAGCTCAAGTGATCCTCTTGCCTCAGCCTCCCGAGTAGCTGGGACAATAGAGACCCACCACGATGCCCAGCGATTTTTAGAGACAGGATCTCTCTCTAGCTCAGGCTGGTCTCTTAACTCCTGAGCTCAGGCATTCCAACTGCCTCAGGCAGAATTATTTTTAATGAATTTTTTTTACATTCTAAAAGCACCAATAAGCTCACAAACAAAAATGCTAAAATTACAGAAAAATAGAAAGAACAACTACCAATCACCCATCAGTCCCTCAGCCCTACCACCTAAGAGACGATGATCATGAATGTTCCCGTATGTTTCTTTCTGATCTTTTGCTCTGTAAAATATTTTTAAAAAATAAAACTGGAAGTGTGTTATATATCCAGTGATATGCTAGTAAACTACCTCTCTAGAACAAAGAAATACCTGATTTGTAGCATTTGCCAATTTCTGTGGTGTAAATATTCCCACTATGCCAATTTCAAGATGCAGGGTTGGGAGGGGACATGCCAAGTCCATTCTCACCCGCTGGGATGACTTGGGTCTAGCGTACCATATTGTAATTTAAAATTGTATCTTTTTTCTCCGGATTTTAAAATCAATTACTCGTTATTGAGGATTCACAAAACACAAACGTGTAAAGAAAATATTAAAATTGTCCGGAATCCAAAACTCCGTCCCCTTTAGAGTCAGCCCCTGTCAGCACCCCAATGCATGTTGTAACAGTCCCCTCTCTATCGATAGAGACGTGTACAAAATAACCTTCTAGGGAGTTCAAAAGCAAAATGTGTGCATGGCAAAAAAATTGGGAAATACAAAAAATTCTCTGATCTCACCTTTCAGAGATAATTTGGGGGGATGTCATTCCAGTCATATTTCTTCTCTGCATCTTTTGGCATGATTGGACTCATAGTTGGAGTATCCTTATTTTTAGGCAGCAGTACGGGCAACATTCTCATGCCCCAGAGGAGGGTGACTTCCAGGGGAAGGATGTTAGTAAAAAACACTACCGAGGCTTAGAGAAGTGAAAAATCATATTCTTTTCCCCCAGCACTGACAACCAGGGTCCCCCCAAACTTCAAATACTTTGAGCTTTATTCTCATACCCAGCAGGGGAAACGGGATGGTGGTAGGGACATACAAGCAGAAAGATGATGACAAAACTGTGGGATAAACACTGTGATGGAGGAGACAGAGAGATACCAGGAGGGGACTCGGAGCCCAGCCCTGGAGAAGGTGACAGTTCAGCTGAGACCTGAAGAATAAATAGGAGTGAATCAGACAGGGATGGGGTGGGTAGGAAGGGCATGTCCTGGGCAGAGGGGACAGCATGTGTTAAGACCCAGAACTAGAAGAGAGACAGTATTTTTGAAGAATTAAGAAGACTTTCGGTGTAGCCAGGGCTTGGACAATAGGAGCACAGAGGGTTGGGAGGGAGTGGAAGCTGCCAAGGGCTACACCATGCAAAGCCAAGGTCATCCAGCTAAGTTTAGACTTCATGGTAAAGGCAATGGCCATGAGGGAAGCTGAGTGAGGTACAAGGAATCTCTCAGTACAGCGTCCTGTGAATCTATAATTATTTTAAAACAGAAAGCAAAAACATTATAACTCTATATTTCTATGGAATATTAAAGTCCTTTTCTTAAGGCCTAAGAGTAAACTGTAAATAAATATTTCCCTTTCAACCAGTTATCAGGCATCCTCAAACTTTTTAAACAGGGGGCCAATTCACTGTCCCTCAGACCATTGAGGGACAGTGAATTGGCCCCCTGTTTAAAAACAAAAAACTATGAACAAATTCATATGCACATTGCACATATCTTATTTTGAAGTAAGAAAACAAAACGGGAACAAATACAATCACACGCCGCATGTGGCCCATGGGCCGCAGTTTGAGGACCCCTGATAACTAATCGAATCAACATGTACCATCATCTACTACAGTGGTGATAAAGACAGACACACAAAAACCCCCTAGTAGGAAGGTTGTATTCTAGCGAGGGAGACAAGCAATAAATACGTAAGCTCAGAAGTAAGATGATTTTAAATAATGGTTGGGGTGGGGTGCTAAAGAGAAAGAAACCTTAAATAAACCCAGATTTCAAGAAACAACTATGGCCCTTCTGCCCCAGGTCTGAAGACAGGCCGCTCAGCTCAGGTTCTACAGAGACATATACAAACTGCCCTGGCGGAACAAACAAGAAAAACCAGCCTGTGGGTCAGCAGGGCGTGGCATGGGAATCTGCAGAAGAGGCAGCTGGTGCAGAAGCTGGTGTAGGTGAGCCTTGTCATGCACCCTTATTCCCCTAGGCTTTGCCCCAGCTGGCTCTGCTCCTTGGGGTGACCTTCCCAGCAGGTGGCTGGTGGCTATCCTTGCTGAGCACTCACCTGGCAATTTACACCATTGTCTCATTTAAAGCCTTTGTTCTATTTGTATGGTGACCTGTGGTTACCGCACCCAGCTCCTTGGCAGGCACTGTATCTGCTCCACATCTGTACCCTTCTGCCCACTGAGGTCCTGCCACAGAGTGGGTGCTCAGAAAATGCCATTTATATGAATGAATGAATGAATGAACCAAGTAGTTTTTAGGCTTAAGCAAGAGCTAGATTTTCCTATTTCTCTCCCTCAAGGTACTTCCATTCTCACACACTCCAAAGAAGTATTGGGTTGGGGGCGGCGCCTGTGGCTCAAGGAGTAGGGCGCCGGTCCCATATGCCAGAGGTGGCGGGTTCAAACCCAGCCCCGGCCAAAAAAAAAATCACAAAAAAAAAAAAAAAGAAGTATTGGGTTGGGAAGGAAGCTGGAACAAGGGCCAAGCATCTGAAATTACCCAAGAATGTCCCTAGATCAAAAACCAGGGTCCCCCAAAACTTCAAATACTTTGAGCTTGATTCTCACACCAAGCAGGGGAAACAGGACGGTGTTAGGGACATACAAGCAGAAAGATGCCTTCTCCCACACATCCTGTGACTGCCAACCGGCTTCTGCTGGAATGACACCTTTCACTTGCATGTAGTATTCAGCCCCTTCAACCCCATCACTTCATGTCTCCCCACCCTGCCTAATTGCCTTTGCCCCTGCCCACTTCCTGAACTGATGCTTACTTATTTTTTCAGTGGGCTGCAAAGGACTTGGATCCTACAGCCAGACCTCTGAGTGTGAATCTTGCCTCCACTACTTCCTAGCTCTGCAACCTTGACCAACTTACCCAAATCATTTTGTCATCATGTATCAGCGTATTATTGCCTGTCTCCCACCAGGATGTACACCCCTTACAAGCAAGGAATCTGTCAGTTTTCCCCCGATCTGTCTCAAGGTCCAGAACAGGGTGTCCCACATCAGATCCCCTTCTCCCTTCATCCGAAAAGAATCGGTCAAATGCCTCCAGTACCCCAGGGCCTGCGCGCAAAGCCAGGGTGCAGCAGTGAGGAATGACCAGGGGGCCTGCTTCAAGAAGCTTACATTCTACTTATATATACAAGTAAACAAAAAAAGTTTGTTTTTTTAACCATGATTTTAGAAATATAATAAAAATAAGAACAGGGTGCTGAGATAGAGGGGCAGAGATACTTTAGCTTTGGTGGTTAAGGAGGCCTCTCCAAGGAGGTGACATCCAGGCAGAGGCCAGGATGATACAGGGTCAGGGGTAAGGTGTTCAGGCAGGGAGAATGGCAGGTGGGGAGGTGGGAGGCGGGAGCAGAAGGACTGCCAGTGTGGGTGTAGCGTAGTGAACACACAGGCATGTGGCCTGAGGTGGAGTTTAGCAGCAGGCAGGGGCTAGATCACCCAGAACTTTGGGAGTTATTGTTTTTTCCTGGTGTAGTAGAAAGCCTTTGGAGGGCTTTATACAGGTGAGTGATGTGATTGGTATATGTGGCAAAAAGGCCACTCAAGCCACTATGTAGAGGTGCATGGTACTGAATCCAGAGTGTATTGTGTTGAATGAATGAATTTGGTTCGAGTTGAGCTTTTTTGTAAGCTACGCACATCCGCCTTCCTCTGTGTTTAGAAACAGGCTGGCTCATGCTTCCTGTTTGTTTGTTTGTCTGATTTTTGAGACAGAGTCTCACTGTGTCGCCCTTGGTAGAGTACTGTGGGCATCACAGCTCACAGCAACCTCCAACTTTTGGGCTTAAGCAATTCTCTTGCCTCAGCCTCCTAGTAGCTGGGACTACAGGCGCCCACCACAATGCCTGGCTATTTTCTGTTGCAGTTGTCGTTGTTTTAGCTGTCCCTGGCCAAGTTTGAACCCGCCAGCCTCAGTGTTTGTAGCTTCTGCCATAACCACTTGCTACGGGCACCAAGCCTTCCTGTTTGTTCTTGAGTTAAGAACTGACATGGGGCTTCCCATACACCAGCCCAATAAAAACATCACCTTGGGCTCCTCTGGGTCATAGGTGCAATTACCACAGCCTCCAAGCATGTGAAACTGGTTAAACGCAGTGGAAATTGCTGAGCACGTTGACATCACGGCTACCCATCTCACGCTGCCCTTGTTTCTCCACCACCATGATCTGGGCTGATCCTCGGAGCTGGGGAAATCTGCTGTGAATCTCAGACATGGGTTCCTGGATTCACAGGCCTCAATATCTCAGACTGGGTATTGAGGCCAGTCTTGCCTAGTGACTTTGGGCAAGATCTTAACCTCTGTGGGCCTCAGTTTCTCCATCTGAAACAAGAGAAAGAAGTTCTCTGTGCTGATCCAGAGGAAGGGGTTCAACATTTGCAGTTAAAAGTTGACTTGGGGCTCAGCACCTGTAGCTCAGCGGCTAGGGCGCCAGCCACGTATACCAGAGCTGGCAGGTTCGAACCCAGCCTGGGCCTGCCAAACGACAATGCAGTTATAACCAAAAAAAAAAAAAAAAGGCCGGGTGTTGTGGCAGGCACCTGTAGTCCCACTTACTTGGGAGGCTGAGGCAAGAGAATTGCTTAAGCCCAAGAGTTTGAGGTTGCTGTGAGCTGTGATGCTACAGCCCTCTACTGAGGGCGACATAGTGAGACTCTGTCTCAAAAAAAAAAAAAAAAAATGTTGACTTGGATCTTACTTACTATGTAACTTTGGAAAAATCACTTGGCCTCTCTGAGCCTGTTGCTCAGTTGTAAGAGGGAATCTTGGTTTACGTACTGCTAAACCTTACATGGTACTTGTGAGGATTAAATGGATTGGAAAATGCTTTGCAAACTGTTACATGCTGTAAAAATATTGATTGTTCTTTTCAACTACTTAAGGGTAGGGGGGGTTGTTTGTTTTTAGTGGAAAGGAGGGCTTTGGGTTTTTTTGAGACAGAATCTCACTCTGCTACTCCAGGATAGAGTTCCATTGAGTTCAGTCTAGCACTCAGCAACCTCAAATTCCTGGGTTCAAGCAATCCACCTGCCTCTCAGTAGCTGGGACTACGGGTGCCCACCACAATACCCAGCTATTTTTCTATTTTTATTTATTTACTTTTATTGTTATTATTATTATTATTTTGTAAGGACAAGTGTCTCACTCTTGCTCAGGCTAGTCTCGAACTCCTGAGTTCAGGCAATCTTCCTGCCTCGGCCTCCCAGAGTGCTAGGATCACAAGTGTAAGCCTCTATGCCTGGCCTTCAGGGTTGTTTTGAAAGATAATGAATTATTATTGTGGGCAGACTTTTACATAACTCCTATACAGAAGTCATATTTTGAGAACAAAAATGTTTGTTGCTCAGCTAACTGGGAATAAATTTAGGGATTGAGAAGTGTGGAGTGTGGTTATTAGACTAGAAAGCTCTTGGCAATGTGACTAGTATTTAAAAAACAGGTGGTGGCCAAGAGCTGCGTCTCTGGGCTCTGTCAGTCTGCCATTTACTAGCTCTGTGTCCTGGGTGCAGTTACTTCCGCCTGTCTGTTTCCTAACTTGCAGACTGGACATTATAGTCCTACCTGCCTCATTGAGTTGGCTGAGATAACGCACATTATAATTGCAGCCCCAGCGCCCAGCTCTCAGTAATAACTCGGTAATGTTAGGTCTTCTGATTGTTTATTACACCTTTGCTATGTGCCAGGCACCACGCTAAGCATTTTACTTATTTGCTTGTGGATTATTTTATGCACGTATTTCTTTAACAAACATTGATACAGCATAAGCCCCGTGGGCTGCGTTCTAAGCGCTTTACAGGTACTAACCCACGCCCCGGCTGTGACGTTTACTGCTGACACAGCTCTTCAGGTGCGTCCCATATGGTCCCACTTGTAGGTGAAGAAACCTAAGTATGAGCTGGGTATTGTATCTCAGTGGTTAGTGTGCCAGCCCCACATACCAGGGGCGGTGGGTTCAAACCTCGCCTGGGCCAGATTAACAAAAAAAAAAAAAAGAAAGGAAAGAAACCTCAAGGTTGAAAAATGAAGCTGCCTGGGTCCCATATCTACTAGGTGACAGTGTTTGTTTTCAAACCCAGGTCTGTGGAGTCCTGAGCCTCTGTTCATATCCTTGGTGTCCTGTGGTTGAGGCTACCCTTCCCTTTTGTCATAGGTACCCTTCCTGGCCACTCCTAGGGCCATTCTTGCCCCATGGAAGCCCGGCTTGGCTTGTCCCTTCTCTCGTCGCCTCCCCACTTCCCTGCGTCTCTTCATGTCCCCTCCTCTGCAACCCTAACCCCAGAAAGAAGGAAGGAAAGATGGAGGGAGGGAGGAGGAGAGGAAGGACAAGCAGGAGACCCTCTTCCTTCTTTCTTCCTTCCTTCCATTGAGGTCTACTGTACATAAAGTGCACAAATCTTCAGTATTCAGCTCAACGGATTGTTAAATATATTACACACAGGTAACCACCTAGACAGAGAACATCTCCATCACCCAGAACACTCCCTGGTGTCCCTTCAGATCCAATACTCCCTCCCACGGATAACCTCTCTTACGACTTCTGTCACCATCGTTGGGTTTACCTGTTCTTCATTTCCACACAGAGGAAGTCCCACGGAGCATACTCTCTTGTGAATGGCTTTTGTCTGTGAGATTCATCCGCGTTGCTGTGGTTAGCCGTAGTTCATTCTTTTTTCTGTGCTGTGTAACGTTTCACAGTATGAGCTTGGCACAGTTGACCTATTCTCTGCAATGGGCATGTGGGCTGTTCCCAATTTGGGACTGTGATGAATGAGCTGCTACGGGCATCCTTAGATGTGCCTTTGGTGAGCACAGCCCTCATTTCCCAGGAGCAGAATTGCTGGGGCATACAGAAGACACATGGTCAGCTTCGGTGGATACTGTAGAACCACTTTCCACGTGGCTGTACCGGTTTACACTCCAACCAGCAGTGCAGGCATGTTCTGTTTGCTTTTCATCCTCGCCAGCACTTAGTATTGTCAGTCTTTTTAATTTTTACCCACTAGATAGGCAAATGGTAGTATCTCGCTGGGGCTTTCATTTCCGTTTCTCTGATGACTGATGATGTTGCACATCTTTTCAATGGCCATACCTTACTGGCCAATGCCGTATCTTTAATGAAGTATCCATTCAAATCTTCTGCCCATTTTAAAGTTTGCATCATTTCTTTTTCTTGATGGTTTATAAGAGTTGTGTATGTACTGAGGATGCAAATCTTTTGTTGATGTACACATTGAAAATCTCTCTCCCAGCCCCAGTCTGTGCTGTTTTCACTTTCTTAAAAGTGATGAATAGAAGGTCTTCATTTCAACGAAGCCTAATGTATCTGTTAGGGTTTATAATTTTTGTATCCCTTTTAAGCAATGTTGCTTACCCTTGGAAGCGTTTCTCACTGGGATTTTTTCCTGCAGGGCTGGGAATGGCCACGTGGGACAGGCCAAGCCGGAGGCTGGCCCACCAGTCTCAGGTGCCAGCTTCGGAGGGGGAGCCACACCTGCCCACAGGCCGGGAGCTGGCTGAGGCCAACCGCTTTGCCTATGCCGCCCTCTGTGGCATCTCCCTGTCCCAGCTATTTCCAGAACCTGAGCAAAGGTGAGTTTTTTCATCTCACGGAGGGAGGGTCGTGCTTCTGCAGGGAGGCGATTATGGACAGTCATGCGGCCTACCAGAGACTACAGGACAATACAAAGAGAGGCAAGTCACTGTCCTTGCCGTTAAGGAACTCACAGTCTGGTAGGGGGTAAGACATCCCCTCGTTCAGTTATTCATTCATTTCTACCTTCACCAAAGCATACTTTAAGCACTTACTATGTGTCAGGTACATGGAGGGTAAATGGGAATGAGATAGACACCATCCCTCCCCCCGAGTAGGATGCAGTCTAAGAGGGAGATATTTATTCATTCATGCAACATGGATTTGTTGAGCACCTACTATGTGCTTGGTGTTGTACATGGTTCTGTGGAAGAAACAAAGAAGAGCAAGGCCTGGCTCCTGCCTTCAACATGCTTCTGTCTAGGTGGGGGCACCTGGGTGGCTGACTGTAGCCGTGGACAGACACAGGTGAGTGCCATGGCAGGTGTAAACAGGGTGTTGTGGGAGCAAAAGAATGTTCCAGGTTTAACAACAGTGTTATAGCGAACCCTATCATCACTGATGCTTACTCTGTGTGTGTGTGTGTATTTGAAACAGAGTCTCACTATGTCGCCCTGGGTAGAGTGCCGTTGTGCCACAGCTCACAGCAACCTCAAACTCCTGGGCTTAAGCGATTCTCTTGCCTCAGCCTCCCTAGTACCTGGGACTACAGGCGCCTGCCACAGTGCCCGGCTATTTTTTTGTTGTAGTTGTCTGTGTTGTTTGGCAAGCCCCGTTTGGGTTCGATCTCACCATCCCCAGTGTATGTGGCCCGTGCCCTAGCCACTGAGCTACAGGCACCGAGCCTACTGTGTGTTTTTTAAAATCGTATACTTAGAATCAGAATAGCAGAATTGTTAACACCATCAGCTTTGGCCTTCAAGGATTGAAAGGGAGTGTTTGGAGGGAGGGGAGGCCAGTTAGGAGGCCAATAGGGTCGACCAGGGGAACCAGAACAATGACCGAGGGCTGGAGGGAGGGCATAGCTGGGACAGACTGCTCAGGGAGAATGGAATTGACTTGGGAGCAGGGTCAGACAGAGGCAGGAGCTTACTATGGCTCCAAAGGTTCAAGAAGAGAGGAGAGCATAGGAGGACAGAGACGTCATTGCTAGCAGAGGGAACACAGATTAGGGGGCAGGAAATGAGAAGTTTTTGCATCTGCAGAGTTTCTGCTATCCTTCCGCTCACTGAGTAAACTTCCCTCACGCCTTGGGTCTTAGCCGTTTGGAGGTTTTGGTTTTGGTTTTGGTTTTGGTTTGTTTTGCTTTTTGGTACAGAGTCTTACTCTGTCACCTGGGTTAGAGTGCAGGGGGATCATCATAGCACGCTGCAACCTCAAACTCCTGGGCTCAAGTGATCCTCTTGCCTCCTGAGCAGTTGGGACTCCAGCCCCTCACAACCATGCCCGGCTAATTTTCTGTATTTAGTAGAGATGGAGTCTTGATCTTGCTCAGGCTGGTCTGGAACTCCTGGTCTCAAGTGATCCTCCTGCCTCGGCCTCCCAGAGTGCTAGGATTATAGGCATGAGCCACTGCGCCCCAGCTTGTTTTGGTTTTTATCTTGGTGTCTCCACTAGACTGAACACTAGACCATTTTCAGCTCTGTCGGGGTCACCTCCAGGAAGCCTCCCCTAACCTGTGCCCCTGACCAGGGTGCCTCTCCCCCTGTGTGCTAAGGGATCCATCACTGTAACCTCTACACCTGCCTTCAACAGGCAGGAAGGCTTCTGTTCCTACCAATCTTCTGGTTTGAGCTCCTGGGGCCAGAAGCCACCTTGTTAATAGCTCTGAGTCCCCAGTGCCTTGCAAACAGCTCAGTGTAGCAAAGACACTCGATTCATGAAAAGAAGAGATGGGTAAATGCTGGCTTTATTAACAAGGAGACATTCTATAGGTTTTGGACTCAGATCTGGATTCACATCCTAACTCTGCCACTTTCCAATTGCATGTGCCCTTGGGCAGTTTATTTAACTTCCCTAAGTAAGTATCAGTCTCTTCATCTGTAGAATGGAGCTAACGATATCCACCCTACAGGGGGATTACATGAATTTAAGGTGACGTAGGTAAAGCACATCATAGATGCTCAAAAAATGATGGTAGTTACTTGCTTAACTCTGTGATTTACTTTCTTTGCCTAGTTTTCTCCTCCAGAAAATGGAGATAATATTGAACTTAGTCCTCCTACTAGTCAGGGTATTCTGGACTGCAAGTCATAAAACATGGTATAAAAGAGATGTAAACAATAGGAGTTTTTTTCCCCCACTTACCAAAAGATCCAGAGGTAGATAGTTCTGGAGTCGATTCAGTGCCTCAACTGTTGGCTTCTCAACAGTTCTATTGGCCTCGTGATCACAAAATAACTGCTGCAGCTCTGTGCATCACACCTTCGCAGGACATTTGCGATATCCTGTTACATGCCTGATGCTCAGCTGCAAGGGAGCTTGAGAACAAATAAAGGCCTTTGTCATCTTGAGTCTCCATTTTGAAAGGTGTGTACTGCTAAATTTCTCTGAATTACTGCTTCAGAGAATCAGAGTCCCATGAAGAGAATTGTCATAAGGATGGCATGTATTAGTAGCCCCTGCAGAGGCTGGCACAGGGATACTGCCAAGCAAATGTTGGCCATCATCATCGATAACAGAACCCCTCCCAGATAAACCAGCACAGAGCCAAAGAAGAGCTTTGTGTAGTTTGTTTCCATAAACAAATATTTATAAACCTGTACTATGCACCAGGCCTGTACTAGGCACCACCTCGGAGGGCACATAGGACAGGGAGCTCTTGTCTGGTGTCCCACTCCCCACCCCCAGTCCCACAACATCCAAGCACAGGCATCTATAACCATTTGCCCTGGGATGTTTCTTGCGGCAATGTTTCTTCCTTGAATGTTTCCAATTCAGTCTCTCAGTTGTTCCCACACGGTTGATCTATCTTCTGAGGCATAAAACACATATTTTTTAAACCTCAATCTTTCTAAAGCCCAGACGTGCTGTTGATTTCAGTAATCTTTAGAAAACATGCTGTGGCAGTTTTTGACCCCGTGGGGTATAAAAGGAAGCCTCTAAAGTATTTCTTTTCCATGCTGTAAACATCACAGATGCTGTTCCCTTCAATTAATTCCACTTATTAAACATAGAGAAACTAAAGGGATAGAAGAGGGATCAGTAAACTTCTTCTGCCAAGGGCCAGATGTGTTTGGCATGCAGGCCGGGTGGTCTCTGTCACAGTCACTCAAGGAATGTGTAAAGGATATGTAAAGGAATGCATGTGCCTGCGTTCCAATAAAACTTCATTTACAAACACGGGCTGCAGGTCACATTTGGCTCATGAATGGCAGTTTGCTAAGCCCTGGTGAATGGGAGCAGCTCTGGAGTAGGAGACTGGAAGCCTGGATTCCAGGTGAGGCTTCGCCCCTTCCCTGCTGTGAGGCCCCTGAAAAGACGTTTAACAAGCAGCCTAGGAGAGCCATCTGTAAGGTGGGATAGGACAAAAGGGGCTGTTTGGTGCCCTTGTTTTGTGAGCCTCCAGTGCATGGTGAATGCTCAGTGGTGGAACCACTGGAGAGGGGCTGTCTCCACAGTGGGCAAGCATGGCTTCTGGGGACCCAGAGAGGTAGGTTTGAACTGACAGCTATCCCTTAACCTCTCAAGATCTGGGTTTCCTTTTTTTTTTTGAGACAGAGTCTTACTATGTCACCCTCACCCTCAGTAGAGTGCTGTGGTGTCATAGCTTACAGCAACCTCCAACTCTTGAGCTTAAGTGATTCTCTTGCCTCAGCCTCCCAAATAGCTGGGACTACAGGTGCCCACCACAACGCCCGGCTATTTTTTTGTTGTTCTTTAACAGGGCCGGGTATGAACCCGCCAGCCCCAGTGCATGTGGCTGGCGCCCTAACCACTGTGCTACAGGTGCCGAGCCTAGGTCTGGGTTTTCTTATCTCTAGCATGGGAGTAAAACAGAACCTACCTCCCTTGAGGGATTATGAGCATGAAACAACTCTGTGTGTAACGCACTTGGCACAGGGACTGCCAGGCAGTGGCTGTGTATTTGCTGTCGCTTGGTGTTGATTTGTGTGTATTTAGACCAGACCACCAACCAAATTAGTAGCAATTGCCAAGGCCCTGCCGATCTAAAACGCTACTCATATGATCAATTGCTGCATTGGCACTTTACATACATATTTGTTCATTTATTTGCCCGTGTAAAGAAACACACTTACAGTGTCACACATATACAGATGCCAGGTATTATTCTAATCACATGTCAAATATTAGTTAATCCTTCCATCTACCCTATGAAATAGTTTTTATCATCTCTACTGTTTTACAGATAAAGAAACTGAGGCCCAGAAAGGTGAAGTAACTTGTCCAAGATCACATAGCTCGTGGCAGAGCTGGGATTTGAACCAGAGGCTGTGCTCCTCGCACTGTATTGTACATCCCAAGTCTCTACATCCAAGACTTTCTTCAAAGACAGCAGGGTCAGGCCATGCTGCTGCCCATGGCCCTGGGTAATTTGTGCATATAAATTCGCCCCTAAGTAATGTTCAGTTCACTTAGCAGTCCCCTCCCCCCGTACACACCTACATACCATTTACCAGTGCATCCCTGGTAAATTGCACTAGGGTAAATTATAATCATTGTAATGGCAGTAGCTGACATTTATCAAGGGTTTCCTGGTGCCAGACACTGTTGCTATGACATTTAATCTTCCCAGTGAAGCTAGAGGTAAGCCCTGTTATCGTCCACATGTTACTTCAGAGGAAGATCAAGCTGGGAGAAGCGAAGTGAGGACACAGTGGGGCTGGGACTCCCCCATGTGGCTGGACTCCAGGGTCTGACTCTTCATCCTGGCTCCACTAACTCTCCTTGTGCCCTTGTACCTATAAGTGATGGTGCTGGGTGATGTTATTGAGCATCTATTATGTGCCGGACCCTCTCTGGGGTGTATGTATACCTCATTTAATCCTCAGCCAGCATTATGAAGCTGTTCGCTTGAACCCATTTTGCAGATAAGGACACTGAGGCACAGAGAGGCCAAGGTACTTTCCCAAGGTGCTGTGCCCTCAGATCCTCCTTCAAGAATGAAGAATGTTTACCCCTGTTGGCTGCTGGGAGGGCCACCCGCCCAGCCCTGAGCTACCTGTCCTCTTTGGGGCCCATCTCCACTAACAAGAGCCACTTGCCCCATATTCTGCCCCCTCTCTGGGACACCTGCGTTCAACAGTTGGCTGATGTGAGGCTATGAAAAGCCAGCTCTCTTGACCCCCTGGGGCAGCTCTTCAGAACTCCTCACGGAGTGGGCCGCAGCCTCTCTTGAGACTTCATGATGGCTCGACTGCCCCCTCTGCTCAGCCTGTGTCTTCCCTTCCCTCCCACAGGTATTCATCCCAGGGGGAGCCCTCATCTTCTCCATTTCAGGGCAGCTTCCTGGGAATCCAACCATAGGATTCAAACCCAAGCTCTTTGTGGCTCCCATCAGAGGCCCTGGCCTCAAGTCTCTCCACCCTGCAGCCACACTAAGGAATGTGATGGGTGGGCCATGTGGTGCAAGGGCAGGGGTGGGCTCCCCCACCACTGGGAGTTCTGCTAGGAAGCCTGAGTCTACCCCTATGTGGTCACAGTCCCTGTAGGGTGTAGAACCCACGGCTGGAGTCCCAGGGCAGTGCAGTTCAAGGCAGGCTGGCACTCTGGTTTTGGAGATAGCCTCTGGCTGACAGCCTCTTCCCTGGGCTGTTGTCATCTCCTCTTGGTCCACTCCCCTGCTCCACACCCCCCAGTCCCACCACTCAGCTCACACTTGCTTCAGAGGAGGCTGTACATCAGACTTGCGATGTGGACTCTGCCAAATCCCCAAGTGCCATGGGCTCCCCGTCTCTGGCCCATACAGCCCTCCACTACAGCAGCCCCCATCAACCCTCCCCTGCAGGACCCCACTCAGATGCCCAGTGTGGACAGAGACCAGCAGTGCCAGTGCATGTGGTGGGAAAGGCAACTGATCTTCACTTTATCCATTCGTGCAGTGGCTTTTTTCCAGAAAGCACATCCTTGGTTTCTCTAGGAAGCCTTTTCCTGCTTTTGCCCTCACCTCTGCCGTTGACCTGGGGCTGCATCTCCTGGCTGCTTGGGACTGAATTCCTGCTCTGTCCTAGGGCACCACAGGCCCTGGGGTCATTTACTTACTTGAGCATCTCCACCCCACATGAGCTTCCTCATCAGAGACTGAGCCTTGTTCTCCTTTGATTCCTCAGCCCCAGTGTTGTGCCCAGATCCTGAAATCCCCCACAAAGACCACCAGGGAGCCAAGTCCGATGCAAAAGAGCCATTTATTGCGAGTTCGAACTTGGGCTCCCAGGGACTCTGCGACAACGGATCCAAGCCAAGAGCCCTGAGCTCTGTAACAGGGGTGTTTTTATAGCATAGCACAGCAAAGTAGGCGTATACAAGTTAAACAAAGGGACCGCTTCTGGATTGGCTGCCACTGGTCCTGCCATATGGCCCACTCCAGAAGGCAGTTTCTGATTGGATGCCGATGACTCAAGGTGGAAAACCGGTGATTCATCAGTTTTGAACAAAATGGCTGAACCCTTAAGATGGCATTGGTCTGGTTCTCTCACCAGCACAGCCAGTAACTGTCCAGTGCCCCCTCCCTGTGGCTTAATCAGCCTCTTTGATCAAAGTTTTGGTGGGAGAAGAAGCTAAAATCCATGTCACCTAAAATTATGTATTTTGTATTTCATGGATCACAGTTGCTAAGTTGTGTGTGTGTGTGTGTGTGTGTGTGTGTGTATGTGTGCACGTGCCCCCTGTTCATAGTCATGACCACAACTGATCTGTACCTCCCAATGGCCTTCGGAGGCCAAGTTCCCCAGAGCTTTGAGATCTGAGCCCTGTCTGCCTTTCAGCTCCTTCTGCACAGAGTTTGTGACGAGCCTGGTGAAGTGGCTGCAGTTGTCTGAAGCCGTCTTGCCAACCATGACTGCTTTTGCTAGTGGCCTGGGAGGCGAAGGAGCAGACGTGTTTGCTCAGATTTTGTTGAAGGACCCCATTTTGAAGAATGACCCATCAGTGATCACTCAGGTACACCTAATAGCTGGTCACAGCGATATCCTCATAATATCCTATTATTACAATCAGAGCTGATGTTGAATGACCGTTTTTGAATATTTACTACGTGTGTATTGATGTAATACTATTCTAGTGGTGATTATGTGCTAGTAAGTTTACCTTTAACTCTCAAAGCAATGTCGTGAGGTAGGTATAGGATCATCACCATTTTGTAGTTGAGGAAACTGTGGCATAGAGAAGTTAAGTAATTTGTCCAGGGTCACACAGCTGACAAGTGGCCAAATCAGGACTTGACCTTGGCGTTTGCCCAAGCTGTGGTGCCTTTTTTCAGAACAGCAGGTTTGCCATGTCTCCTTGAGCATGTCACGTACCTGCTCTGCAGCTAAGGCACACAGAGGCTTGTGACATGGGCTGTTGACAGGCAAGTGCATCCATTCAAACCGCCCCTCCCCCTCCTTTATTTAGCTGCCTGAAGTTCTAGTTATTTCTTCCTTTCTTTGCTTACTAGTTTGTTATCTGGCTCACTACTAGAATCTCGGGCAGAGGCTTTTTGTCTGTCTTGTTCTCCTACTTAGTAGGAGCTAATAAGTGTTTGTCAAATGCGTGGGCTGATTGCATATCGACTTATCACTGATCCAGTGCCTTTTCCCTCAGGACCTTCTGAGCTTCTCACTCAAGGACGGTAAGTTGATTTTCTAAGCTCTATAAATTGTGGGTACCCTCTCCACCCCCATCCAGTGAAGCCAATAATAGGTGCTGACACCTGGGGCCAGGGCCCCCGCGGCCTTTTTGGCACAAAGAAGGAAAAGGCCCCAGCATCACTCGGGAGCTAGGCAGCCTCTCAGTCGCGCCCAGACGGCGTGGTCCTTCTCAGCGCTCGCTTCACTATGCAGCTGTACCCGCTCAGCAGCTCTTGAATCTGGCCCTTCCCCACCCTCATTCACCCTGGGTGTGAGCCACTGTCACCTCTCCAGGGTGACAGTAGAGTCTCCTTACTGGTCTTCCTACTGCCACTCTGCAGCTCAAGTGATCTTTGCAAAGGCCTGTCTGAGCAGACCCCTCCCTGCTGACTGCCTGCCAGTGGCTTCTGCTGCGCTCAGGAAAAAGACTTGCCCCTTTGGCTTGGCTCTTGAGGCCCTACTGGGCTAGCCCCTGTCCCCTCTCCCTCTCCAGCCTCATCTCTCAATACTGTTGCCCCCACAGTGTGGCTCGAGTCACGCCGGCCTCCTGACAGCTCCCCGGACACGTGTGCTCACTGCGCCCGGCGTCCCTGTGCACTCTCTTCCCCTGGCTGGAAACTTCCTGCCCCACTTTGCCTACTTACTTCCTACCTTTCCATCATCCCTCCCCTCCATCATTACTCCCAGGGGAGGCCTTCCTGCTATCCAGACTCGCACCTGCCCAGCACCTTGTTGACCGTGGTGACAGCCATTTACCTTATCATGTAATCCTGTGATCAGTGGCTTCCTTACCCAACCACAGGCCCCATTCAGGCAGGGTCCATGGTTGATCTCGTTCTCTTCCCAGGCCTGACACAGCACCTGGCACATCGCACACACTCCATAAATACCAACTGAATGAATTAATGAAAGAAATCTATGGCTCCCTGTTAAGGATAAGGAAGTCAGTTCAGAGAGGTCAGTTTACTCAAGCTTGCTCAGGAAGTGGCAGCCTGGGCGTCCACCTGTGCGCTGCTGTAACAAGTTAACAGAGACCAAGTGGCTTAAAACAACAAGCACTTTATTCCCTTACTGTTCAAGTCTGAAATGGAGGGGTCAGCAGGGTCGCCCTCCCTCTCAACGGCTGCAGGAGAGGTACTTTTGTGCCTCTTCCAGCCTCTGGTGGCTCCAGGCTACCTCAGCTCATGGCTGGGTCACTTCAGCCTTTGCCTTCCTCTTCCCATGGCCTTCTCCTCCTCCCTGCCTCTGCTCTGTGAGTCACTTATAAGGACACTTTCCACAGGGCAACCTCATTTCAAGAGGTTTAACTTCATTGCATCTGCAAAGACCCTTTTTCCAAATAAAATCACATATGTAGGTTCTGGGACACAGATATATCTTTGGGGGCCCCCAATCAACACCCCATATCACCCGGGGTGTTTGCTCTGGGTGCAGCGCCCATCTGCCCCACCACCACCCCTTCTCTGCCTGGGCTCCCTTCTTATTGCGTATGTGGGTTATTTTATTCCCTAGACTGGGGAGAAGTTTTGGGAGGAGCACCTCTGATGTTTATTCTGATGGCAAGCTAGGAGAGGGAAGGCAGAACTGAAAATTAATTCCCCTGTAATGGGGAAACGTTTTGCTGTCTCCCCACTGGAACTTTGCTAGTGATAGGAGAAGGAAGAGCAGAATTTTAAGAGCAAGAGCTCAAGCAGGAAAGAGCCCCCCGGGAGGTCAGCAGGGCAGCAGTGTGGTGGTCGGCGTTGGGCCAGGTGGGCAGCCTGGGTAAGCTGAGCTGGGCAGGGGAGCGGGATGGAGTTCACCTGGGCAGAGCTGACGACATGGCCTCAGCGGGGGCAGCAGGGACAGTAGGGAGAGGCTGGTCCAGGAGTCAGCTCAGGGAAGGGACAGGGCATGCGAGAGAGAGGGGACTCAGAGGTGAAGTCTGGGGTTCTGGTTGCCAGTGCCAGCTGTGAGGGGGACTGGGGTCCTATCTCAGGAATTCTGTCATTTGTCTCTAGTGACCCTTGTAGAGAGGAAGATGGTCAGAGAACCTGAAGAAGTGGGGCTGGGCCTTAGGTCATGTGACCTGTTTTCTAATGCTCACGGGTCAGTAAATGTTTATTTAATGTAGTATCTTCAGTGGCAGAGCACGTGGGCCACCCTACCTCGGGACTTCCTGTCAGGAGAATAATAAAATGTCTTCATTATTTTGACCTCTGAGATCTTGTTGTTCCTTGTGTGCCCCATGGACCCAGCGGTGGCAGCATCCCCATGTTAGAAATGCAGGTCTCAGGCCCCATCCAGACCCACCCAGTCAGGGTCTGCGTGTTGGCAAGAACCAGGTGAATCCCATGTGCTTTGTCGTCTGAGGAGCGCTGCTGGAGGGCTCAACCCCAAAGAAGATTTGGGGGCCTGCTCCATCCTAGAAAAAAACATTGTGACCCCATGTTGTAGCCATGGATGGGACCTCAAAGAGTGATTTGGGCCAGAGCTGCTTTCAGGCAGGCAAGGTCTTGGCTAATATTTCTGTTTGGCAGAGGGGACCACATGGCCCCCAAGAGAGTGGTGACATTGGCCTGAGAACACTGCTGGGTTGTCGGACTCTGAATCTGCTAGCACTTTCTTTCTGCCTGCCCCCTTCTGTTTTCAGGGGCTATGCATTCCCGGGAGTTGTCACTTATTTCATTAAGGAGGGACTGTATCACTTCACTTTTCTTTAACAGAAGAAAAGGAAGAGTAATAATATCTGATCTTCCTGGGCTCTCTTGGAAAGAGACGCCAAGTTTGCTGTGGCCTGAGACTCGAGTTGCTGGGAGAGCAGGGCAGCAGCTCAGCACGTAGCCTCTACCAGTATCGTCACCATGACGGCAAGGCCACCACCTACTGAATGCCTGCTGTGTGCCAGGCGTGGCGCCGAGGGTGGCGCAGGCATCTCACTCCCTCTTCTCCCAGTAAAGCTGTCAAGGCCATTGCTCCTGTTTTGCAGACCTGAAATTCACCCATCAAGGTCAACTTGGACAATCTTCTCATTTTCACAGGTGGAGAGATTGAGGCCCAGGGAGGGGAAGGGGCGTCCCTGGGAACACACCGTGGCAGAAGGAGCCTGGGAGTCAGAACCAGGTCTCCGGCCTCCCAGGCCAGTGCTGCCTCCATTGCCTCTTCACTGGGTGGGAGAAGCTGCCTTTGTCCAGAGTCTGCCGGACTTTCTCTTCCTTCACCTGCTGGGTCCTGTGCATCCTGCCCCGCTTCTTCTCGCTCTCCCCACCAACTGCAAACAGCAAACTGTCCTAATACCCCCGGGCACCTAGGACACCTCATCTCACCCCTGCTTACCCTGAGTAAGCTTGGGGGTGGCTCTTACAGAATAACTGAGCGGGTTTTAAATGACCTATCTTATGTCATTGCCTGGTGCTTCATGTCCTCCCAGGGAGCTTTCTGCTAGGCAACAGCCAACCAGCATTGCCTTTTAAATTTCTCTTGGAAATAAGCACCACTTACTAAGTGCCTGTCAGATGGGGGTGACCTTACCTGGCCCCTGTCAATCACTGTCTCACTTCATCATTGCAGCCATCCTCTAATGTAGGCACCCCACTCACCCACTCTCACAGATGAGCAAACTGGGGCTCCAAGAGGTGAAGTAACTTACCTAAGCTGGTAAGTGACAGAGCTGGGCACTCAAAACAAGTGCTATTAACCAAAACCTTAGTGGATTATACCCAGAAGGGTTGAGGAATAAAGTCCCTACAAGAATATAATAATTCCTCCTATCTAAAGAACACCTGTCTCTGATGACATCAGGGGTGTCAACAGCTAAGAACAGGAGCAGCATCAGTGGCACCCTGGAGCCCAATGGGAGCAGGTGCCAGAGCTGGAAAGGTCCCCAGAGGTAGGCGGCCCCTCAAATTGCCATACCACCCTCTCATCATATACATAGGGAAACTGAGGCCCAGAGAGGGGACTGGCTTGCTGATGTTTGTCATGTCCAACCTCTCTATCCTTTCTAAGGAATAATTAGGGACGAAGAATGAGAAGCATTGGAAGGCAGAGGAGGTCAGCCTGCCTGGGTGTTAAAATCCAAGCTGTACCTTGGCAAGTTACTGCCTATCTCTGTGCCTGAGTTTCCTCAGATGTCCAGTGGGAATGACGGCAGTCTTTACCTTATAGGGTGGCAGTGAGGATTACACGAGCCAGTCATATAGGGTGCTGAGCTCAGAGCTGGCACACAGCGCCCAGGCTGCCGGTGTGATGGTGGGTCATGGTGAAGTGGAAAAACCCTGGAGTCAGGAAACTTGGATTCTCATCCTATCCCTGAGATCCTCTGGTCAGTGACCTTGATTTAGTCCTTTAAGTTCTCTGAACTGCGATTTCCAGCACAAATAAGGGGCAAGAGCCAGATGCTCCATTAAACAACAACAAAAAAAAATTAACTGCCTTGGGTTCTAAGAACACAGTCAAGGTTCTTGTAAGGAAAAGTCCATGTCGTGGATGGGCCATTGTTGAAGTCCTTTCCCAGAAGCTGCGCAAGGGCAGCGCCCTGTCTGGCCTGCTCACCGTTGCATCCCAGCACTTGCAGCACAGACATAGTGGGGGGCATTTAGTGTTTGCGGATGGAGGGAGGGGAGAAGGTTGGTGGGCCTGAGGGTCGCCCTCCTACAGAGGTGGGGGGGCACTCCGCAGAGGAGGAGGCCCTGGGTTTCTCCCTGGGTGGGAGGTGGGGGGTTAGTCATGCAATCAGCCTAGAAAATCAACATGAAAAGCTACGCTTCTCAGAACTTCCTGGAAGGTTGACCTTTACTGACAGTTTGGGGATCTTAGTCACAAAACGTTGCCATATTGGCAGCTGGGTGGAATTTTTAGCATGTGCTAATCATTTTCTTCTCATCGAGGAGCAACCCACGAGTGCTTTGCCCACACAACTGAAGAAGAAAAAAAGTCTTTTATGCGATGAAGGTTAAACTGAATCTGAGCTGGTAATTCTAAATAAGGGTTTCTCAACCTCCGCTCTATGACACTCAGGGCTGAATGACGCCGTGTCATGGGCGGCTGTCGTGTGCCTTACAGGGTGGGTAGCAGCATTCGTGGCCCCTCCCTGAGTTGCCATGACCAAAAGTGTCTCCAGGCCATTGCCAAGTGTCCTTTAAGAAACAAAACTGAAAATGTGAACTAAGAAAATGTCAGGAAGGCTATGTTAACCAGTGTGATGAAAATGTGTCATAGTCTATAAAACCAGTGTATGGTGCCCCATGATCACATTAATGTACACAGCTATGATTTAATAAAAAAAAAACTGAAAATGTGGGCATGCCAGGCAGGGCCAATTTGTTTGCGTTTGGTGAACTTTGCAAGTCATCTGCTTGCTCCTCCAGGCCCCTGGCATACACTGCGAATGGTTGGATGTTAACACTCAGATTTACTGGTGAGGTAGATTCTTTTACATTTCTTTTTTTTTTTTTTTTTTTTTTCAGTTTTTGGCCGGGGCGGGTTTCCGCCACCTCCGGCATATGGGGCTGGTGCCCTACTCCTTTGAGCCACAGGCACCGCCCCCAGGTTTACATTTCAAAGTAAGTTTCAAAAGTCCTTTTAAGGCAAAGTGAATCTCACTGTGAACTCCGTATTCCTTCCCGGGAAACGGCATCGTGGCTTTTGCCCTCTGTACTCTGAATCCAAAGGCAGGGCTGGCTGTAGGCTGTGGAGCACACGTGAGCTGCAGCAACCTTCACAGCAAACTTGGCTTTACTTTTCTGACCTGGTATTTATTACCAAGTTGCAAACCCTGTCTACCATATGAATCACAGAGGCTTGAATCTTTGGTCCTGGTGAAACGCAAATATTGTCACCTGGTTGCTAGGTTCTCCCTCAGCATCCTTGAGAGGAAACACTCTGGCTTATCCATTCAGCAAACAAAACTAAGCCCTGACTGTGTGTGCCCAGCCCCGTGCAGGACACCGGGAATGATTCTAATAGCTGACGTTCACTGAGTACCCACTGTATGCCTGGCTCTCAGCTAAGGGTGACCCACAGTGACCCTAGGAGGCTTTTACTGCCCCCGTTTTTACAGCAGAGGAAAATGGCAGACCTCCCATAGTCACACAGCTAGAAAATGAAGCGTCAGGATTTGAACCCAGGCCATGTGGCTCCTGAGTCCGCCTTTTAGCTGCTGTTCTGCTTCCCACATGGAGATAAAGTGAAGGGTCACCCCCACAGCTGTCTTTAATAGGGTAGGTTGAGGCCTGAAGGAAGGCAGGAGCCCAGGGAGCAGTGATCTTGGTCGTCTTGCGAGCTGGTGGAGGAAGAGGAGGGTCTCAGATCAGCCCCTCCTCCCTGCCTTCTGCTCCTGACCCGTGGTCTGGAAGTAAGCTTGTTGCCACCCTAACACCTTTAATTGTCCTAAGCCACAGGGAGAAAAGGCAGGAATCAGTCCCAAAATGTTCTAACCACGGCCCATGAGGGGGTCGATAGCCAAGCTTAGCCTCACAAGTGACAGCCCTGGGCACACAAAAGAGCCTAACAGTGCTCAGCAATGGCAGGGCAGTGTGGGGCTGGAATTCAGTGTGGTTTCTGCTTGATGTGAGAAAAACTCACTTTGGGTAAAAATGCAGGTAAATAATAAATTTTCTAGGAAAAACATGTCATTACAAGAGTTGGTAACCTGAGGGGTGGTTGTGCAGTGGGCAGGGCAAGCAGTTGTTGGAGTGTGACCTGTGAGGTGTGGCCTCTGGCCCAGGAAGGAGAGGGACAAAAAGCCCCTCCCCAGGCACTCAGCAGGCAGCCCTGGCTCAGAGAGTGGCTTCTTAGCCTGGCTTAACAGAGGATGGGCCCAGTGAGGTGGCTCATGCCTGTAATCCTAGCACTCTGGGAGGCCGAGATGAGTGGATCCCTTGAACTCAGGAGTTTAAGACCAGCCTAAGCAAAAGCAAGACCCCGTCTCTACTAAAAGTAGAAAAAGTAGCTGGGTATTGTGGCGAGTGCCTATGGTCCCAGGTACTTGGGAAGCTGAGGCATGAAGATCACTTGAGCCCAAGAGTTTGAAGTTGCCATGAGCTATGATGACGCCATGGCACTCAACCATAGGTTGACAGAGTGAAATGCTGTCTCAAAAAAACAAAAGGAAGGAAGGAAGAAAACAGAGAAGATGGAAGAAAGAAAGATGACGGCTTAACCACGTGTCCCAGGTGCTGGCCAGACTCAGCACATGCGTCCTCTTACTGCACCTCAGCAAAGCCAGATTGAAAAAAATCTTCATAATCCCTCTTACAGACAAAGAACTTGAGGCTCAGAGAGATTAAGAGACTTTCTTGAAGCCATTCAGCTAAGTAGGTAGTGAGATAAAAATTTAAACCCAGGTCTGTCTGACAAAGGCTGAAGTTTCTGCTTCTGGGTTCCTTTTCTTTGGTCTGGAGGGCAGCCCCCAAGGACAGAGACTGACCAAAGGTCAGGACTCTTCCCAAAGGTTTGGGCTCCCCCTGCAGCTCTCTGAGCAGGCCCACCATCCCTGCACCCATCCTCAGAGCTGGAACAGATATCGAGAACAAAGCCTGGTTCGGTCAGTGCCTTGGGGTTGTCACATGGATCACAACCCGGGGAGCAACTGGCATTTGGTGCCAAGCTCCCGGGTGCTGCTCTTCTTCCGTGTGTAGAGTATTGGCCAATGAAGTGCAAAGTGCAGTAGCTCCTGTAGTGGGAGATTCTGGGAGGGGCAGCGCCAGAAATGTGCATTCTGGCTCTAGGGGTCATGAACACACAGGCTGGCTCGTGGGCTCTGAGGCCTCCCAGCAGTGTGTGGTTGTGTGGTGAGGTGGGCAGAGGGCTGTCCAGCAGTTCTGGGTGGCTGGTACCCCAGCACCTCCCAAATCTCCTGACTTTCCAAAGAACTGGTCTCATTAGGTGCCCGTAACCTTTAGGTTCACCTGTAGCCCACAGCCTAGAGCTGTCTCTAAGATTGTGTGTATATGTCCCGTCTGCATGGAAAGTGGGATTCACAGCTGGCCACGTGGGATTGTTCTAGAACCCTGGACTTACTCTAGATAAGTGGATTTGCTTTTAAAAGGCAGCCACAGTGAAATGAGCGGAAATGGTGGCATCAGCTAACTTTGGATTATAAACCAAACTCCAGGCTGGCCACAGTGGCTCACACCTATAATCCTAGCACTCTGGGAGGCTGAGGTGGGTAGATCCCCTGAGCTCAGGAGTTTGAGAGCAGCCTGAGCAAGAACGGACCCCATCTCTACTAAAAATAGAAAAACTAGCCAGGTGTTAAGGCAGACACCTGCAGTTCCAGCTACTTAGGAGGCTAAGGCGAGAGGATCACTTGAGCCCAAGAGTTTGAGGTTACTGTGAACTATGACACCACAGCACTCTATCTAGAGCAACAGAATGAGACTCTGTCTCAAAAAAAAAAAAAGCCAAACTCCAGCACTCTCCCTGCTGTGTGACTTTAAGAAAGTTTCTCAACGTCTCTGCATTCTATTCTGCCCTCATTTGCAACATGGAGCATCATGATAACAGCCTTGCAGAATGGTTGGGAGGATCAGCAGTCACGAATGCACGTTCCTCGTGTAACACCTGGCATTTAGCAGCAAGCCGGAGATGCTGGTCTCCCCTCCCTACACACCCCCTGCCTCCAGGGCAGGAGTGTGCACAGACCAGCCCAGACTGGGGAGAGGTCACTTGCAGGAGGGGATCCCACCAGGGGAAGAGGTACCTGCTTCAGAATCACCCAGGGCGCTTGTCAGAAGCACAGATTCCCACACTCCTCCCCAGACCCCCTGCATGGGGCCAGGGAACCTGAATTGTCATGAGCTCCCTATGACCTTTGAGCTCACTGAAGTTTAAGAACCACTATCCCATCGTGTGTCTCAAAACTCCACGTCACTCTATCTTTGTCGGACTGTTTCAAGTTCCTTTAACCTTGGACTTTTGAAGGTTCCTCCCCATGAGGCACAACAGGCACCCTGAGGCTGACCCTTACATCTCTGAGCTAGAAAGGACTTCAGGAGGTCAGCTCATCCCATGCTGGTCCTTCCAGCAGGTTCCAAAAGCACGGGCCCAGGCACTGGAGTCTGAGTGCTCTCAGGAGCAGCGTGGGGGTGGGGATGTTGCGGTCCCAGCACCCACTGCCCTGCAGTCCGGGACAGATTGTGGGCTGACACACAATTGGGAGGAGCAGAGACCAAAAGCAATGGGGGGAGTGTGGGAGAGACGAGCCTGTCTGGAAGACAGTGCTCTGCTGTGGATCCCATGTCATAGGTTGGGGGCAAGGGCACGGCTTCTGCAGCCAGGCTGCTGCTTCACTACCCACTGGCTGGGTGAGCCTGAGCAAGTGACCTAAGCTCTCTGCAGCTCAGTTTCCTCTTTGACAAGATGGAGTTCCTGACAATATCTGCCTCCTTGAATGGTCGTAAGGGTTCAGTAACTCAGAGGAGCACCCCAGCATCTGGCCTGCAGTGAGCGGCAGATAAATGAAGCTTCTAACTAATATGACTGTTTACCATAGACTGTTTCTGTTGAAGAAGGATACAGAGCTCATCTGGCAGGATCCTCTTCCCCTAGTTTGGGTCTTCCCCCAACAGAGGTCCTCCAGTCATTCATTCCTGCAAATATCTCATTCTTCACTCATGCAAAGATTATTAAACCTCTGCTCAGTTTTAGGCATGGGCCCATGGGTGCAGAGTGAATTTGGAGGTTATGTTCTAGAGCAGCAGTTCTCAACCTGGGGTTCGCGACCCCTTTGTAACAATGAAAATACATCGCGGCATTAGGAAGGTTGAGAACCACGGTAATCTAGAGGGAGAGATAGACAATAAACAAACAGGGAGATAAGAAATAACTCGTGGTAAGGGAATAGGAAGCAGAGGAGAGGGTCAGGGAGGGCTTCTCCAAGGAGGTGACATGTGAGGAAGGGACTGAGTGATGAGCAGATCTAGAAGAGAATGTTCCAGGCCTGGTCAAGACTTTACATTTGAGGATAATTCCCCTTAAGACCCCTCAACTTGTTAATCCACTCTCGCCCCCATCCCCTCAGGGAACAGGAGTTGGAGTGTTCTAGAAAGGGACAGTAAGTCTCAGGTGGAGATGGGAAGCAGGAAGAGGCCTTTTGTGCTGCCCGGGGCAGGTGGACACAGCAGAGAACCCTGACAAGTAAGGGAGAAGTTTGGTCAGTTAATAAGTCAACGCATCTTAACTGAGCACCTACTAACTGCCAGGCATTGTCCTGGGCACTGGGACAACAGCAAAGGACAAGGACAAGGCCCTTTGTGGGCCTGTCATTCAATGGGGAGAGCCAGACAATAAACCTACGCATAGATATAGCAATAGTAGGAAAGCAGTAAAGTACGGATCTAATTCTAGAGCCACTTGCTTCTCTAAGGAAGTGATATATAAGCTGAGACCTGACTGATAAGCAGAGTTCTAAGGGAAGGGCTTCCAGATTCCAAGGACAGCAAGTGCAAAGGCCCTGAGGCAGCCACCAGCTTGACTTCTTGGCAGGACAGAGGCTGATGCATGAAGCAGGGAGGTAGAAGTTGAGGTGGGAGAAGGTGGCAGGAAGGCTCCAGATAATGTGCAGTCTTGCAGACCATGGGAAGAAATGTAGATTTCTTTCTGAGTGCACTGGGGAGCCACTGGAGACTTCTAAGCCAGGGACAAAACAGGGTCAGATTGATAACTTTAAAGAATCTTCAAAAAAAAAAAAGCATCTTTAACTGCTGTGTGGCAAATGAAGTTCATAAGTCAGAGCAGAAGTTGAGAGACCAGTGGTGTGACTAGTGACTGGAGAACAATGGCTGGCAAGTTGCAGTGGAGATGGAGTGAAGTGGCCAGACTCCATCAGCATTGGCTGGTGGAGTGGATGAGACAGGGGAAAGAGGAAAATCAAGAACAATGCCCAGGTTTTTGGTCTGAGCCCCAAGGTGAATGGGGTACCTTTTATTGAGACAGCATAGATAGGCCTTCAAGGCATGAGGTGACCATCCAGGCAGGAGCGCCCAGACCAGAGAGCATCAGTGTCCTGGGTAGACTGGGACTTACGCCCCTACCCTCTAAGAGAGAAGATTTTCTCCTGGAGCTCCCAGAAAGAACACACCTTAAGCCACCTGCCTTAACTAGAACCTCAGATCCAAACTCAGCAGGCTGGCCACCCAAGTCCTTGACATGACCCTTACATGAGGCTGAGGCATAGAGCCCCAGACCTGAGATTACCACCGGAATATCAATCACCTTGCACCTGGTAGCCTGCATTCTAGAAGCTGAATCACAACAGCCTTGACCAGTGGAGTATGTATTAGCGACTAATTATAATTGCCACCAATTAATCATCATGCCAAGCCTTGGTTTCCACAACCCTGATTATCGCTGGGGCAAAATAGTCTTTGCTCCTACAAAGGAACTTTAATTGACCCAGTAACCCTGAGACACAACTTGCGGTGTCTGTTCTCCAGCACGTAGACAGTTCCTCGGCCTGGCATCAAGGCAGCTGAGCTGATGCTGGCAGCTCCATGAGACCAAGGCTCACTCCCAGGACCTGGGCCCAGGAAGGAACTGATTTCTTTTACAGAAGCTGAAACTCCAAACATCAAGACTTCAGAGGCTACATGGTGTTAAACAGTCTATCACATGGAAAGCTGAAGCTGGAGAAAGGAGGTCCCCACCTGCCAGCACACAGGAAACCTTACCGTTGGCAGGTTTTTCAAGATAATGCTGATGAGCAGCTGGATTTGAGAATTGGCATTTTAAACAACTAATATCTTCACAGGGCCTTAGCTGAATGCCACGTCCTTGTGACTTTTTGTCAAAAAAATCCTATTTAGAAGCATGAACTTGAATCATGAAGACTTTAAAAATCAAAAGAGTTTATTCATGCACCCATTCATTAAATCAAATCTTATTATGTACCACACCCCAGGGGAGTACTGGGGTTGGATAAACAAATGTGTAAGAAGCTTGTAGCGGCGTAAGGTACAGACAATAGCAGCCACAGACCTCCAAAGGGAGGGGTGATCCAGCCAGGGTTCAAGGAGGAGGTGATGTTTGAGCCACATCTTTGGGAAAATAAAAGTTCAAGACTTAACGAGGTCAGACATTTAACTTCGTAGACTCATCCTGAAAAAAGTGCTCTGTACTGGACAGCACCTGTGGCTCAAAGGAGTAGTGCACCAGCCCCACATACCGGAGGTGTGGGGTTCAAACCCAGCCCCAGCCAAAAACTGCAATAAAAAAAAAAGTGCTCTGTACCTCATTGCTGAATATCACTACCATCACCTTTGAAGGACTCCCCTTGGCCATCAGATGATCGTAGTGATATTCAACAGTGACATTTGTAGTGTTTATTTCTAGGATGACTTTGCAAACTTAATTGTCTGATCTCGTAGTGATAGAATAGTGGCTCCCCAAAAGTGTCCATGCCCTAATCCCTAGAACCTGCGAATATATTACCCTACATGGCAAAAGGGTCTCTGCGGGTATGATTAACTTAAGCATCTTGATAGGGGGGTGATAATCCTGGACTAGCCAGCGACGCCCAGGGTATTCATAAGACTTTATAAGAAGGAGACAAAAGGACCTATGAGTAGGAGATGTGACCACGGGAGCAGAGGGTGGAGTGATAAAGGGAGGGTCCAGAAGCCAAGGAATGCAGACATCGTCTGGAAGCTGGAAAAGGCAAGAAAACGGATTCTCTCCTACAGCTTCCAGAAAGAACACAGCCTTTCCAACACCTTGATTTTAGGATATCTGGCCTTCAGAGCTACAAGAGAATAAGTTTCTTTCTTTCTTTTTTTTTTTGTAGAGACAGAGTCTCACTTTATGGCCCTCGGTAGAGTGCCGTGGCCTCACACAGCTCACAGCAACCTCCAACTCCTGGGCTTAAGTGATTCTCTTGCCTCAGCCTCCCAAGTAGCTGGGACTACAGGCGCCCGCCACAACGCCCGGCTATTTTTTGGTTGCAGTTTGGCCGGGGCCAGGTTTGAACCCGCCACCCTCGGTATATGGGGCCGGCGCCTTACCGACAGCCACAGGCGCCGCCCGAGAATAAGTTTCTTTTGTCTTAAGCCATTAAGTCTGGTAACTTGGTGCAGCAACCAACTTCACACAAAGCACCATCTGATCCGCACTTACTAGCTCAGGAAACACTGGATCAGGAGAGCAAAGCAATCGGAGCCTTCGATAGGCCCCTTAGGTAGAAAACAGCAGAGAGAGGATCAAAACCAAGGCTGTCTGATTCGAGAGCCCCTCCCCGCCCTTAGCCCTGGGAAGGCATAGACCTTCTCCACAGGCAGATGGAGAGGGCATCCCTGTGGGCCCTGCCAACTTAGAGCCACACAGGTGAGAACTGAGGAAGGGTGTTGAACAAGGGGGAGAAAATGGGAGCTGATCCCCACGTGCCAGGAGTGGGGAGGATTGTGGGGACTCCCTGTCCTGGCTTGACTGGCTGGGTGGTGTCATGTTCTGAGGTCACCCAGGAGGAGACCCACAAGTGTCCTTCCTGCCACACAGGGATGCCTTGTCTGGCAGATGGGATGGAGGTTGACAGCTAAGGCTGGTGATAGAGTTAGAGTCTTAGTGGAGGAGGGAGCCTTTGGGGAAGGTCCCATCCACTGCTGTGCTGCCGAAGACAGAAATCCCTCCAACTAGATTGGTTCATTTTACCTTTTCAGATCTCCCATTGCTTACTAGCCAGATAAAAACATATTCTTATAAACTACTAGACGATATAATTAGGGTTTGGACAGATACTTTTGGTTAAATTTTGGTATTTTGACTTTTTTCTAATCATAAAGTTGACTCAAGTACATTACGGATAATTACAAAAAAGAAAAAACAATCGTATGTGATAATATTTCCTTCCCTTTTTCCCTCCATGCAGTGCTTTGTTTCTTAGTGGAGACCCTCTGGCAGATGATCCAGTCAGCCTTCTGTTTTTAGAATTTGTCTCATTGCATAGCATTTCTTTCCAAAAGTTATTATAGACTTTCCTTGGGATTCAATTTTTATGGCCCCATAGTCTTCCACTGGGTGGAGGCGAATAGTTTATGCGACCAACTGCCTGATGTTGTAAATCTCCAGATTGTCTCCAATTTCTTGTTATAAAGGCAGCCGCCATGCCACTATGTACTAAACCTTGTCCTAGCTCAGGGGTATTTTCTTTAGTTTAGAATTCCAGAAACATAATTTCTGGAGCCAAGTGGATAACACATTTTTTATTAAAGTTTTTGTTACATGTTATTTTATCAACTTGCCCCCCAGAAAGTCCACACCATACCCCCACCAGGGATGTCTTTGCGTACCCATTTGTATCGTTTCCCTCCCAGCTTTGGGATTTGAAAAGCCGATCTTTGCTAATTTGGTGGTAAATCCCATCTTGCTTTGGAGGAACATTTTTGACAGTTCTGTAAAATTCTGCCCAGGAAGCTGCCCCATTGTTTTCATTGACTGGCTGTCACAGGTGAGCACACAGGATGTTTCCAGGACTGGGATTTTATCAGTTACACTGCTGTTACCATCGCTGTGTTTCAAACCTAAACAGAGTCTTTGCCTGTGTTGTTTCTCTCATTTGAGGGCGCTATGATGCCCGGGCCAGAGTCCTCATTTGCCACATGACCTCCCTGCTCCAAGTGCCTTTGGAAGAGCTGGATTTCCTTGAAGAGACATTCGTTGAGAGCCTGAAAGAAACCAAAGAGGAGGAATCTGAGTAAGAGAGCCCTGCAACCCCATCAGCAATGAGGTGTTTTCACTTACATGCACTTTGGAAATGACAGAGTCCCCTTCTCCCCTTATTAAGAGATGGAGCATGGGAGGCCGAGGCGGGAGGATTGCATGAGCTTGAGGAGTTTGAGACCAGCCTAAGCAATAGTGAGACCTCCTTTTTACTAAAAATTAGAAAAATTAGCTGGGGATGGTGGCAGGTACCTGTAGTCCCAGCCACTTGGGAGGCTGAGGCAGGAGGATGGCTTGAACCCAGGAGTTCAAGGTTGCTACGAGCTAAGCTGATGCTGCTGCACTCTACTCAGGGCAACAGAGCAAGATTCTGCCTCAAAAAAAAAAAAAAAAAATCTCACTACTAGGTATCTACCCAGAAGAAAAAAAAAAATTTTATTATAAGGACATTTGCACTAGATTGTTTATCACAGCTCGATTTACAATTGCCACCAACCCGAGTACCCATGAACCCATGAATAGATTAATAAACTGTGGTGTATACATACCATGGAATGCCATTCAGCCATAAAAAAGATGGAGACATTACATCTTTTGTACTAACCTGGATAGGGTTGGAGAACATTCTCCTTAGAAAAATAGCACAAGAATGAAAAGCAGATATCCAGTGTACTCAATACTAATATGAAGCCAGTAGATGAACTAATACACACTCACACAAGGGAAAAACGCAATTTAATTCAAGTTGGGGGGGGAGGGAGGAAGGGGATTGACGTGCTCCTATCTAATAGGTGCAATGTAAGGGTACATAGCACATCTCCTCGGAGCGGGACACAACTACAACAGGGACCTTCCCTAAAAAATGCAGACATTGAAAAAAAATGCAGACACTGTAACCTAATTGTTTGTATCTTCAGAGTAACCTGAAAGAATAAATAAATAAATAAAAGTTTATATAGAAGGAAAACAACAACAAAAGAGATGGTGTAGTTACATGGAAACAGCACTGGACAAAGAGTCGCAGCTGTAGCCCCGATTCACTGGGTGGTCTTAGCAAGGCACTTGCCTTCTATGAGCCTTTGACCTCGTTTTCAAGAAGAGAAGATTGAATAGATAATTGCTAAGGGCCTTGAATCTGTGATTTTCATGTCCTGTATCCCTGACACCATATTCCACCTCGGGCTCTTATGATTCTTACTCCATGGACCCAAATGAGCTGGGTTCAAATCCTACTTCTGACATCCATCCGCTGTTTGATCTTGGGCAGGTGGCTTTCTTTTTCTAAGCTAAAATATTCTTAACAAGAATAAGGATAGTACCCTTTCCAGGTCATTGAGAGACATTAATGCAATCATATTATTTTTCCTTTTTTTTTGCAGTTTTTGGCCGGGGCTGGGTTTGAACCCGCCACCTCTGGCACATGGGGCCAGCGCCCCACTCATTTGAGCCACAGGCATCACCCTAATGCAATCATATTATAAAATGCTTGGCCCAGGGCTGACACATAGCAAGTGCTCTGGAGATGTGAGTCCTCCTTTCCCAGCACGTTTCTTGTACTCATCAGTCATAGAGCAGCTTTGCTATCCCTATATGGTCAGGAGTGTGTAGAGGGAAATAATCCTGATAACTTGGCCAGAGCTGAGCTCCTTGCAGAACACCTTACACAGGATCTAATCTCAGAGTAATAAATCAGTCCTAGCCACAGCGTAATCATGGCACCAGGCACGTCTCCCCACCTCTGGGTTTTATTCAGCCACAGTGTTCTTTGAGCAGCCGGGTTGCACCTGTTCTGTCCAGCTGGGAATTTAATCCCGAAGCTGAATTCAGAGCCAGAGCCACCCTTCTGCCAGGGTTTGTGGGGCAAAAGGGAAGAGGTATTTCCTTGAGAAAGGAAGATACTTGGTTTATTGAAATAACCTACAAACATACTTGCTTTGCCTCCCAGAGCTGTGTCAGGAAAGACTAGCCTGGATCCAGGCCATTTGCCATCATCTCGAGGACTGCCCAGATTCTTTGTATATATTGGAAATTTGTAGGGTCTTATGTGCCTTGAAATTAAGGAACCTCTCGTTTGTCGTTTGGAAATCTGTATTATCATAAAGAAATATATTACCAGATCAGTTTGTTCTGATAATACTAGTAATGCCATCAGGGAAAATATTAACCAAAAAGTTCTAACATAAGCCAGCGCTGCCACTTACCACATGTGAGCTTGGGTATTATTGAACTGCTCTGGGCCTCAGTTTCCTCACCTGAATAATGGGGCTAATAGTAGCACCCTCCGAACAGGATTCTTCTAGGGTCCCAAGAAGTTCACACGTGTGAAGTGTTTCAGGTGGGCCTGGGACAGAGTGCCTAGACCATAAATACTATTTGCTATTGTTAGCAGTATCTCTATAACTATGTTATGATTCCATCTAGACTCTTTCCCCCAGAAAACTGCTTTACTCATCTAATTGTTTATTCAATTTTAGGGACTTTGGGGACCTTTCCAATTCTATCTGTGGTCTCAGGAAGGATCTGAGACCCAGGGAAAAGCACAGCACCTGTTCAGCCAGGAGACCCTCTAATTTTGAGTCTGCTACTCACGCCCTTTGTAGCCGTGGGCGTGTTGCTCTCCCTCTCTGGACACCAGGACCGTTTTTGTCTTTTTTTTAACCTATACAATTAGGGTGTTGAATTATATAGAGATGTATTTTAACTCTAAGGTTTTGTGTTTCTGAGAGGTGACCTCGTCACTGGGCACTCCACGTTGATTCTTTGCAGCTGGGATTTAGAGTGTGACATATCAATTCCTGGATCCCCATCTGAGCCCTAAAGCCATCCAGGCTTTCTTCATTTGTTTAGTGACCTCATCTCTGGGGGCTTCAGTTTCATCTCTCACATGGGGGTAATGGTAGTATCTACATCACAGGGTGTTAAGAGATTAATTAGCACGCATCAGAGCAGCCTTGGCACACTGGCCTCAGGACACTTAGCTAATGTCCTGGGAGGGTGATACTGCTCACACCACAATAACATTGTCAACATCCAGTTTATGCTGAGTGCTTTCTAGATGCAGGCATAAGATGCCATCTCCTTTGATCCTGTAATAGTCCCCTAAGGGCCTTCGGATAAAGACTCAAAGTCAAAGGGTCAGGGCCAAGGTCACGCAGCTGGTCTACAGCATCCTCTGATTCATCCTCCATACCCAGGCTGAACTCACTGTATCCCTCAAGGCCTGGTTAATAATTCCAGGTTCCTTCCTTAATTCTGAAGAAAGTCAGAAAGATAATTCTTTTATGGGACTTCCCAGGCTTGTTCTGGAAAAGTATCTCTAGACCTCTCAGAGATATGCTCTCCTTCTCTGTCAAGGTAAGTAGGTGATAAAACAAGGAAGGTGGTGGTGAGGGTCATAAGGACGGGAAACACCCTCTGGTGGGAGATAAGATGAGTGAGTGAGATTCACTTGTGGGTCCCTGAGATGAGCCGGGCAGGGTCTTGCTCTTCAGAAGCTATCCTTGGCTTTAGCCCAGGATTTGCCTCCAATCTGCATGGCGGCTTTCTTCTGCATCTTTGAGAACGTGATGTGTAATGCCAACTCAAGTTCATTTCTGGCATTTTGGAACATGAGTGTGGCTGCGACTGTACGACAGTGTGGGCTGGCGATATGTCTAGTCATCGGACAAAGTCTGTGGATTTTGTGTTATTCTCTGACTTTTCACTTCCAAGGAAAAGGAAGAAACATTATTTTCGTGACTCAGAGCAAACATCTCTTGTGCTTTCAACATTGAAATTCGATCAGATAAAGTAACTGCAAGAGTGAGATGTGATAGTTAACAATGACTGGGAAAGCCATTCATTTTATGAACAGAACAATGACAAAGAACGTGAAAATGGGCACAGCTACAACAGGGACCTTACCTAATAAATGCAAATATTGTGACCTAATCATTTGTACTCTTATAATAATCAAAAATTTTTTTTAAAGAGTGTGAAAATCATTAATAGGGAAATAGATTGGCCATTCAGGTGAATATTAGGAAACAATGCCTTAACTCAGTAGTTTTAGGAAAAATACCTTCTTTTCAAATCAATAAATGATTCAAATAAACATTTAAATAATAATATAAATCAGAATAGTGCTAGAGACCAGAGCATATCATCCAGCTGGTCTTTGTAAAATTGATTTGACGCCAGGAACAGTGGCTCACGCCTGTAATCCCAGTGCTTGGGGAAGCGGAGATGAGAGGATCACCTGATGCCATGTTGTTCAAGACCAGCCTGGGCAACATAGGGAGACTTCATCTGTACAAAAATATATATATTATATTAATTAGCTAGGCATGGAGATGGGTGCCTATGGTCCCAGCTACTCAGGAGGCTGAAGCAGAAGGATTCCCTAAACCCAGGCATTTGAGGTCACAGTGAACTATAATCACATCACTGTACTCCAGCCTGGGAGATAGAAAGACATTGTCTCTTACAAAAAAAAATTGACATAAGGCTGGGCACAAAGGCTCACACCACTAATCCCAGCACTTTGGGAGGCCAAGGCAGAAAGATCACATGATTATATTAAAGATCATATCACATGATCTTTCTGGGGCTTTCCAGGCTTTTACTAGAAAAATGTGGGCAGGAATTTGAAACTAGCCAGCAAGACCTCATCTCTACAAAAAGTCAAAAAAAAGTTGGCTAGGCCTGCTGGCATACACCTATACTCCCAGCTACTTGGAAGGATTGCTTGAGCCCAGTAGTTCAAGGTTACAGTGAGCAATGATCATGCCTCTGCACTCCAGCCTGGGAGACCCCATCTCTGAAAAGAAAAAAATTTGAAATACTAGCATTCATGTGTTTAAGTAAAACTACCTTCAAGGACTGTATTTCCTTTTTATTTTATTCCATTTTGGCCCTGGATCCTCTCCCTCATCAAACTCATCTAAAAATGATTATTATCTAGGGCAGCAGTTCTCAACCTGTGGGTTGGGACCCACAGGAACCGTATTAAAGTCTCGTGGCATTAGAAAGGTTGAGAACCACTGATCTAGAGTCAGGGAACAGGAAGGTGTCACTGCAAGAACAACCCAGACGGAAGCAGATGATCCTGAGAAATGTCAGCAGCACTAACTCAAGAGTCTGTGTTCTTAAATCTGTGATAATCTGAAATTTTTCTAACATTTCATATTCATTCTAATATCCCAGAAGCTTCCTGTTTGGACAGTGATGGGCCAATACTCTGGCCGCTTTATATTTAGCCACCCTGTCCATCCTGTGCCTCTCTGGTTTTCTTAGATGTGGACAGTGAGTAGGGGAGCCTATAGCTATGGAGAGCTGGTCCCGCCAGTCCTTGTTGGAATGGTTAGGTTCTGGAGAAACCTTTTCTGAGCATCTCCCAGGTTCCAAGCCTGGGACAAGCTGCTCAGGATGAAGAGCTGGAAAGGGCCGGGTCTATGCCCTGAAGGGTTAGCCCTGCGAATTTCAAACTTGACATACAGCAGAATCCCGCAGGAGCCTATTACAAATACAGATTCTTCACCCTCATGTCCCACCCTTTGAAAGTGCCTGGTGTGGAATTCCAGGATAACATAATACAGAGGACTAGAGGGGCCCAGAGTCAGAGCCTGGGGGCTCGTGGGGCTCGTGGCAGTTTTCCTGGAGGAGGTGTCATGCATCAGGTGGCCCCCGATGTCTGGATGAGAATGTTGAACTAGACATAGGCAGGTGAGCAGATCCTCGGTGGCCGAGGGCCAAAAGGAACATGGGAACTGAGGCAGAGAACAGTATATGCCTGCAGGCAGGTCCGTGTTTTCAGACAGTAAGGAAATGAGAGATGAAGCTGCAGGAGGCAGGGGTCTAAGTGTCCTGCTGGGGAGGTGACAGTGTCCCTCGACAACAGGGTGGGCTAGAGGGAGGAAGAGAGGGAGGCGGGCAGTCACGGTCGCTGTGTCCTACTTGGCTCAGACACGGTGGTGGTGCTGTCTCCTCCTCCCACGTGGCCGTGTTAACATTTACATTTCCTAAGTGAGAAAATCAACGATTAGCAAAGCCGGGTGACCCAGCACGGTCATGCCAGAGCTGGGCTCAAGAACCTCTTCTCCAGATTTCCAGACTATTTCTGTGTCTATTAGACTAAGATGCCACTGACTCACAGAGTCACACCGCTTGTCCCTTGATGTTGCTGTCCTATATTGTCAGCAGCTTGAATTTTTTCTCAGGCCTTGGACTCTGCCAAAAGCCAATAATTTCCAGCCTTCCTGTTTGAACTGAATGAAGGATCGTCAACTCAGGATCAAGGTAATTAAGGGTCAAAGTATATCCCCAGCCCGTGTTTAGGAGAAAATGAATATGATAATAAAGGAATGATGATAACAACAGAGGTATTGAACGGCTAGTGGACGCCCTCCTGCCGGGGTTTGTGGGGCGAGACGCCAGTCACTGTATGAGGATCATCTTATGTAAGCATTCTCCCCCCGCCTTTATCCTCAGTTACTGTCTCCATTTGTTGGATGAGGACACTCAGATGGGTCAAGTAATTATAGTCACAAAGCTAGCAAGTGGTCTTACCCACCGGGATAAGGTAGATTTTGTTGCTGTAACTAATCTCAATGGCTTATAGCACCAAATGTGTATTTCTTCACCTCCTGGGTGTGGGACATAAGGACAACAGGGATCTTACCTAACAACGCCAACATTGGAACCTAATCATTTGTACCCTCATATTCATCTGGAATTTGAAAAAGAAAATAAAATTTTACCCACTCCCAAAGATAAAATGAAGCCACAGTCACAGATAAGGTCCCTTAGGTGGCTCTCCGTTATTATTTCTTTCGTGCCTCAAATTTCTTCGGCCGTCTCAGGATGCCAAGGTTCTTAAATGTGTAAACTAACAGTGCTGAAAGTAACAGTGGAAACCAATGATACTGAAATATAATTATCAAATTAAAAAAATAAATTTGCGATGTGAAAGTAAAAAACAAAACAAAACAAAGGTGTACTTCTTCTGCACATAAGCATGCCCTTTGCAGATTGTAGCTTTATTTCACATTGTCTTTGTTGTGGGTCCCAAGCTGACCGAGTGACCCCTGTCTGGGTTGTTGCTGGTCTCAGGGCAAAGACAAAAGCTCCTGCACTGGCCCTTAAGGATTCTGCTGGAAGTAACAGTCACCTCCACCTGCATTTTATCGGTTAAAGCTGGTCGTGTGACCACTCAGTTCGACAGGGGGAGGGCTGTATAGTCTTTCTGCAGAGAGGGGTAACTGAACATTTGGTGGAAGGTAATACCATAGCAGCAGAGGGAGGATTCAAGCCTATGTTTAATGTCCAATCCTGACATTAGTACCTTAGATTTTTTTTTAATTTCAGATTAATATGAGGGTACAAACGATAGATTCTTTGGGGCATAGACCCGGCCCTTTCCAGCTCTTCACCTTGAGCAGCTTGTCCCAGGCTTGGAACCTGGGAGATGCTCAGAAAAGGTTTCTCCAGAACCTAATCATGCCAACAAATATTCCAACAAATATTTAAATTACATTGTTTTCAATTCTAAACTAAAGTTCAAAGTGGTCTGTGAGCCCTTGACCCAGGGGGCGTGCTGAATAGCCTCACACTGTGCACATCAGGTGAGATCCCGACAGCCGCCCTCCCTCCTCCCTGTCCTCTTCCTCTGCCTTCCCCCTTACTAGACTGTACTTGTGTTATTTCTTTCATGTGAGCGCACAGTTGTTTCTGTATTGTTTTCATATTACTATGGAGAACATTGGATATTTGCTTTTCCATTCTTGAGATACTTTACTAAGAAGAATGTGTTTCTACTCCATCCAGGTAAACATAAAAGATGTAAAGTCTCCATCTTTTCTTATGGCTGAAGGATGATCCCTCCGTGGTATACGTATGCCACGGTTTGTTAATCCATCCAGCCCTTGACCTTGACCCCCATCTTCCCTTCCACTTTGCTAGATGCGTGCAGTTCGAGCTCATCCCACACCCCTGATGCTTTGCACACCTGTGGTGTGCAAAGAGATATTTCCTGTTGGTTTCTGCTCCTCTGTAATTCAGCAACTGAGCTGTGCTGTGCTTTACACCCAGGAAGTACTTAGGGGAAACATTTGTTGTCAGAAAACCAAAAAGCCCAGCAAATCCCTGAATGCGCGACTTGGGTGCCATCTTTTTAGATGACGGGAGAATGAGCTCTTTCTCAATAAAATGAGTGGCTCCTGAAGAGGGGGATGGGACAGACGCCAGCACTGGGCTGAGCGCGTGCATTTTCTGTTCCCAGAAATGCAGCTCCCCAAAATGCCGGTGCATCATTTAGTCTCAGTATAACTTCATTGGTTGAGTGGATGAAGAAGGAATGAATTTAAATCTTCCAAACCGACAACCCTGTGAGATAGATGTTCTTATCCTCATTTTACAAAAGAGGAAACTGAGGCTCAAGGAGATGCAGTTATCAGGGTGACAACAGCCACTGTTTGTTCCACGCCTGCCCTGTGCCAATCAATATGCTAAATGCTTTACGATCTATTAATAGACTCCACAATTGCTGGGGAGATAGGTGACTATTATTTATGTGTAATACGGGGAGGGTAATAACCCTGCTTCTGAGGATAAGATAAATCCTGTGAAGTACAAAGCACAGTGGCTGGGGTTTAGGAAGCCCTCAGTAAGTATTAACCATTTTTCTTTTTTTATTATCACCATCCTTTGTTATCACTCCTCATTGACTTGTCCAAACTCCACCTGCAGTTCAGAGTTCCCACATAATGACCTCTCGGTCCCACCTTCAACAAGGTGGCTGAGGGTTGAACGTCCAACAGGAATATTGACCATCGTCACTCCTGATCACTCCCAACAGCCCCAGTCAGGGTTCACCTGACCCCAGTTCACGCTAAACACTTTTCTTCCGGTGGATTTCCTAAAGTTTAAATAAATCTAAACGAGTCCAGCTCTTGCTCCAAGGCCAAGGTCTCCTATGCAGACACTCCTCTAACCCATCTCTGAAATGATTATCCTGAAGGAAATTGGTTTCCAAATTTCCCAGAGAGAGGTGGGATCAGACCGCAGGGTTGGGGAGAAGGGAGGGGAAGAGGTGATGGAGTCTGTGATTCTGTTTTGTACTTGTTCTGGGTCCATCTGTGTAAAGATAATTTTTGTATTTCTCCTGCTATTATTATTATTATTATCATTTGTCTTCTCATTATTCAAATTGCAACCCTATTAGGATGGATCCATTGGGTAAGTAGTACATCCCATATGCTGAGATTCCCTGTCTGGGTTTTAGAATGTTTTCAGCTTTTAGAAACCATCTATGAGCCCCAGGAGAGTCGGGTATCTTACTCTGCATGTCAGAGCACCCGTACTCAGCATGGGCCCCAGTTTGGGGGTTGGTGAGACAGGGATGTCTCCAGGGAGCTGGGCACAGCGAGCCCTAAAGACTCCCCTCTTTTCCCCCAGAATGGCTGAGGCATCCAGGAAGAGGAAAGAAAACAGGAGAAAATGGAAGCGCTATCTCCTGATAGGCCTGGCAACTGTCGGAGGCGGCACAGTGATCGGTAAGGCCACTGGAGATGGGGACACGGGGCTGCAGGTAAGTGGAGAGGGCTGGCTGGGAGGTGGCCTGTGATCTGTGGTAGGTGCTCAGTAGTCACTGTGCTCATTAGCATTGCCAGAAGCTTCTATGGAAGGCTGTGGGCAGCTGATGGGGCAAGGACCTATCAAGCCACATCCTCAGACCCCACTGTCCCTGCTGCTCTCCCTGCAGGTGTGACCGGGGGCCTCGCTGCCCCCCTTGTTGCTGCTGGAGCTGCAACAATCATTGGCAGTGCTGGAGCGGCAGCCCTGGGCTCAACGGCCGGCATAGCTGTCATGACCTCACTGTTCAGTGCAGCTGGAGCTGGCCTGACAGGTAGGGTTCAAGGGCAGTGGTGGGGTAGCGGGATTTTCAGCCAGGGTGGCCCAGCTCCCGGAGGACACCCCCAGATTCTCACGGATGTTGGCTCTCTGGGAAGCAGGGGAGATGCGGCTTTTGTCTCTCCGATCCCCAGCCCTGCTGGAGCCCATAGCAGGCTTCCCAGAGGACAGGGCCTGCTTATCGAGGCCAGTCTTTTCCCCAGGCATCTGTGTATGCTTCACAAAGAAAGACCCTGATCAGACCTGTTTCTACCATCCAGAAGTTGCCAGGCAGGCCACCTCGGAGACAATGCTGAGGCTTTCGCAGGGAGAACTCAGCTACCCTTCATTTACCAGCAGTACCTGGGGGAGTTTTCCCAAGTCCATGTGTCACAAGGCCCCAGTCACACACAGACGTTCCTGTTCAGCTCCCCGGGTAGTCACTCACCTGTTGAGAACTTTGGTCCATTCAATTCCCTCTTACTATAAGGAATGTGTTTTACCCCTGAAGTGAGTGAATAGGAAAAAGATACAGCTGAATCATGATGGAGCAGTAGTTAGAGCCTTGGCTCCAAGTTCAAACAAGTTCAGCTTTTTCCAAGGCTGGCCCTGATCTATCATCAGGGACAGCATTGGCACCTACCTGAATGAGTTCAAACACAAAACGCATTTGTCCAGGGGCAGGGCACACCTTCGGCGCTCACTGTGTGAGTGTGTGAGCGGAGACAGCCACTCTGGCTGTGCTCCTCGGGGCCCCAGTCCCCTCCATTCTCATTCTCGTATCTGGGTCTCTAGGGTACAAGATGAAGAAGCGTGTGGGAGCCATCGAAGAATTTGAGTTCCTGCCGCTGACGGAGGGCAGGCAGCTGCACATCACTGTCGCCATCACGGGATGGCTTGCGTCGGGCAAATACCGTGAGGACTGGGAGGGCCAGGAGCAGAGTGAGATGGGTGTTGGCTGAGTGGTGCTTGCTGCTGTGGGCCAGGCCCTGGGCTGGGTTCTCTCCTGGGAATGTCTCTAGGGAATGAGTATGGGGAGCCCCATTCGCAGAAGAGGAAACTGAGGCTCAGAGAGGTGAAGTGACTTCATCTCACTTCCATCTACCCTCCCCCCCACCCATCTATCCATCCGTCACCCACCCGTGCACCTGTCCACCCAGCTAGTCAGCAGAATTTACACGGTGCTGTACTTGTCACGCGCCCTAGGAACTTCATGGTGAACATTACAGTCATGGCCTCTGCCCCCCATGGATTGTACTGCCCAAAATAGAAGATAAACCAAGAAATAAAGGGAAGCATTATGGATGGCACAGTAGGGGAGGCACAGGATGATTCTGGGAAGGGTTCCTGGAGGAAGTGACACTTAGGCTGAGGGCTGGCTGGGAGTTAGCCAGATAAAGAAGGAGCAAAAAGGACATGGGAAGCAAAGGGGAAGCATGTGCAAAGGCCCAGCGGTACAAAGGAACCATGAAGAGTGGAGGATGGTGCAGCAGAGTAGGCAAAGCCAGACCACGTGGGAGCATGTGAGCTATGGCAAGGAGTTGGGATGTGGAGCAAGTGGACTTAAGCACAAGGGTGAGAGGGCAGTGCATCTTGGCATGTGATCTCAGCACGTGTTACTTAACTTCCCTGTACCTCAGCTACTTCATTTGTAAAGTGGGATAAATTATTCCTAACTTAGCACATTGCTACAGAGATTGAATTAAATTAGGGAACATGTGGAAGGCACGTGGTTCCAGTTGGCATTCCAAAAACATTAGTTCCCTTTGCTGCTAGAATCCACCCACGTTTGGGGGGATTCTAACCAGGGTGGCACTGAGGACTCACACCGTGGTCCACTGTCACCTGGCTCACTTGCCTTTGCAAGGGCTCATGCTGAGCTCCATAGACAGGGCCTGGCTCAGAGAGTAAGCAGGGTAGCTCTGGGAACCTCTGAGGACCAGGGACACGTGCTGAGAGCCTCCTGGGTTCCCAAATCCCTGAGTCCACCCAAGACCCACGGGCGGAATCCACAGCTCTTCTAAGCCACAGGGAAGGAAGCAAGTGAGAAAATGTTGTTACCGGGCACCAGGATCTTATCGGTATGTGACTGCCAGGCCCCTGTGCTCACACAGAAGGTCTCAGCTTTCACAGAGCACCTGGCTTATGCCTGCCGTGAATCAGGCATTTTACCCGCACGATAGGAACTTGGTCTGTATCATTTCATGGACCCCTCATGTCCACCCTCCAAGTGGGGCTGTTCTCATCCTGATCTGTTAGAAGAGGGGAAAGTTCAGGAAGGAAAAAAAAAAAATCACCTGTCCCTACCTTCCAGAAAAGAAGCCATGTTGTCGTCACAGGCTGG